>NC_091680.1:18465334-18769743 GCF_030179915.1 Drosophila takahashii
AAATCGAGTAAAAATAATCGAAAAGAGCGAGATCCAGAATACTTGAGGGTTCAATGAACGGGTGTATCTGGTAGATGGAGAAAAAGGCAGTCAGACGACGACGACGACAGCGGCAGCAGGAAGTTAAAGGCCCAAAGGCAACAAATGCTCACTTGGATGGATCAGCTTTTAAGGAGGGGGCCAGGGGGCGTTCAAAGGGGGTGTGGCCGAGCCAAGAATGTTTGATGATGAGTGCACAAGGTGATGAGTTATTCAAAAAGCATGTGCAAAGTGTCAGAAGAAATCAAAAATGAAATTATGCAAGCAGACGAGGGCGACGGCTGCTGCGATACTGGTGAGATGATGCTTGCTTCTGGCCTCTAAAAAGGGTCCCAAACATCATTTTGTGTAATACGAAAAGTGTATATAAAATACAAGGAATGCAAAAAATGGAATGGAAAAAGGAATGAAATAATAATGTAAAGTTAAGGCAGATGTGACCCGCAGGCGAGGTCCGAACCCGAAAAGTCATTGAAAAGTTATTTTTCGGCTTAAGCTGCTTAAAGCATTCGAAAGGAATGTGCAATGGAGTTAGATATGGGCAAAAATCGAATGGAAAATACCCTACAATTGATATTTGATAGCCCATTTTAGGGGAAATGTATTATTCATCCACGGATAGTAAAATATTCAGATAAAAAGGGCTATGTTTTACTTTGTCGAGTATTTAAAGTTTCTTTTAAGTGAATTAGAAAATATAAAATCAATATACTCCAATAAAATTATATTTACACGATATAACCAACTGGTTAAGAGCCAATCGAAAGGATATTTGAATTTGTTTGCGGGATGACAAAAGGAAAACGGAAAGGGAAGATGGCAAAAATAAAATAAGAATGCGGCAAAACTTTCCAAACATCGAAATGGCAATTTGAAGTTTCCCACCCTTTATTTCCTTACTTTTTCCCCAATCCATAAACCCTTTTCTTATTCGATTCCGAGCACTTGAACACGAAATGCACACACACACACACACCTGGATTGGAGCAAGACAATTGAAGATGGGCTCTGTTCTCTATTTCGTTGGTTCCGATCAATCAGATGGGGGAAACTATAACAAATTTTCAAGTTGAGTGGAGACCAGCACAAATTGAAGGACAGACCTCTGGGGTCAGAGATGATAAATTATTGATTTCTGTGCGCTTTGTTGTCTTGGGTAATTATCATTTAGTTCTGGCACTTTTTGTTTCGCTCCGAATATATATTGCCATTGCGCCCCGCTTTAAGACTCATTTTCCAACTGTTTCTTCTTTTTCTTTATTCTCTTAGAGCGACACGCACATGATAAATGATTTCCCATTAACTGACATTGAAAGAAGGGAAAAAGAAATGAAACAACATCAGAAATTGCAGCAATGATGTTAAGGAAAAGTGAGGAAGGGAAGGGAAAATTTTTGTGGGAGGGGCCAATCTTAAGCGAAGGTCAGAGGGGGATGGACAATCATAGTGGTCTGCCTCCCACCACCGCACCGACCTGCCAGCATTTTGTCATCCATCATCATCATGCGCTCTCTTTCTGCCCGACTCTCGCCCTCTCTGTCTGTCCCCTTTTATCATTCCGCATCATTTGCCTTATTTGTCCATGTATGCGGTCTTATCGGTTCGCTTTCTGTGGCTCCACTGTGCTCGCTGTAAACAATTTTTGATTTTAACCCAATTCATCGCAAACAAAGTGAGTTCTCGATTTTGAGATTGATAGATGACCATAAAATATTATTGGGTGCGGCGTTTCTTGAATGGCTTTCAAATTCTAGATTATTTTATATCCTAAAATTGGTATGGATTCAAGATTTTCTTTATTTTATTACATATTAGTACTTAAATATTATTGGATATAAACACAACCATTTCATCACATTACTCCCTTATTTAGTTGCTTCAGCTATTTGTCTGCCTTTTTTTCCATTTGTTGTTTTGCATTTTAGCATAATCGTTTCGTTCCTCATTATCATTAACACTTCTGACATTGTGCCTAGACGATTTTATTCGTTTTCACAACTCAGACATGCAAATCGCTTTCTGCCTGGCAAGAAAAGCGCCCTAATGTATGCTCCACTCAAATTGGATGCTGACTCATCCGTTGAGAAACAAAAACACACACACAGAAAGAAAGGCAAAAGGAAAGCGATGAAGCAATGCACTATGGGGAATTTGACCACTTTTTTTGGCCAAAACCCATTTTTTTAAAGTCGTTAAACTAAAATTGTGTTTTCTAGAATACTTTAACAGAAGACCAATCTTCAATGTTACGTTTCAGGAATTTCGATAGAGGCCGCCTCTGCTAACTTACAGCTGTTAGATCAGCTGCTGTATGTTGCATTTTCACGCCTCAGAAATTTGACGCAAGGAGTCGGGTAGCCAGACTACAAGGACCTGGCCCCAGACAGGACAGGACGCTGACTAACACCCAAGCCATGGCCAATGGCATCATAAAAGTTCTCCATAAGCCGGCCCGACGCCTCTGTGTCGTCGTCGTCGGTGCTCGCACACCACCCCCTTGGCCTGATTCATTCTCCTTAATTTCGCCACCCAACCAAAACCCCACATGTCTGTTGTTTGACCTTTTTTTTCCCGCAAATTTTCGTATTGCTAATTTTGTGTCCATGTCGTTGTGGTTGTTTATCAATTGCGAGACAATACACATTTGCCTACTTCTAGGCGCCATTTTGTAGGCCCCCGAATAGAAAAGCGATTTTTCGTGTTGGCAGGGGGATGGGGGTTAGTTGAAAAACAAAAGAAAATAACTCTGGCATCGTCAAGGCAAAAAGTTGAACGAACTTTTAAACTCCATCGAATGTTTGTTTGCTTTCCCCCGTCTGTCTGATTTTGACTGTGCTTTGTCTGGCCGAGAGTATAAAATGACATTCATGCCAAGGGGGAAAGAATTCGCCATTGAGGTCTGTTTATAATGCGACACTTGAGCGGTGAACAAGAAGTTGCAGATTAACTTTGGCTGGCTTGAAAAACACAAGAATTTTCTCAACAGCACACTGAAATTATACCAGGAAAATATAGAAAGGGGAAAATAATAATAGACTTAGAGTTAAGGAGTGTAAAATAGGAGCTCCAAGATAAAGAAATTTGTTTTAAAGCTTAAGTGCATATTACTGTATTATAATTTTAATTCATTTATATTATTTAATCAATATTTTTTCATTTCCAGGGCCGTCACAGATCCTCGGGATGGACGACGCGTGGCCTTGAAGAAGCTGCCTAATGTGTTCCAATCGTTGGTCTCATCGAAACGCGTTTTTCGCGAGCTGAAAATGCTCTGCTTCTTCAAGCATGAAAATGTAAGTGGAAATTCCTTTTTGTATACTCTTAACTCAACCGTCTTTATCGGAAACTTTACGTTTCACTGATGGCATAAAAATTTAATTAAAATATTTACATACACGCCACTTTGATTATTGTCACTGCAGTGGGTCTTTATATGTGCTGGATATTTATCCTTTATATCTTTGTATGTAAAATATCACGTATACGCCGCCGTGCCTGTCCTCTGGCTTATTCTCTTTTTTGTTGCAGTGAATTTATTAACAATTATATTTCCCACTTTAGTCGCGGGGCTCTTTTTCATAATATTTACAACTGCAACAGGACAGAGATTGCCGAGGGAGGTATTTTTGGGATGGAAGGCTCGGAAAAATATATATCCTTTTTGCGGAAAATATACCACATTTCCTTTTTTTACGCCCTCCATTTAATGCCCGTTGTTCTCCGCTCAAGTGGAATTATTGTTCGCTGAAATTATTGTCATTAATTAAATGTTTGATATGGCACGTTAATTTATTGAATTTAAACAGTTCTCCTTAAACAGTAGAGCTTCGCATCAGTTTGGATTGGTAGTGATTCTGTGACTACAATAAATCACAAGGCGCGCAAAAAGTAATTATAAAATGAAATATGGCAGAAAAGTGATAGGAACTCATTAAAGGATCAAATAAAGTCGGTTTGCTTTAAGGAATTGGATATTTTGCTTAAAAACGGCTTCTCCTACTACAAAATGTACTCCATTCATGATCGATGTGGCCACGCATTTAACAAATGCAGCAAATTTATGACAAACAAATTTGTGCCCGAACTGGAATAAAATCCGTGAATTGTCCAACAATTTGTGTCAGTTTCAAACAGCCAGAGGCGATGGCAATAAATGCATAAATGCATGTTGAAATTTGGGCTGAAATATATTAGCATGCATACAAAAAAAAGTACAACAAATTTATATGAGCAACTGTTGAGGGTCAAATGTTTTATGCGATTTTATGGGACATTTTCTATAAATATATTCTCTCTGAAATGTCGGCGTTTATAATTTATTTACATATTCATAGCGATTGCGCTGCACGTGCTCATAGCCTTTGAAAGTTTTTTTTAGAACCTTTTGTTTGTTCCATATTTGGTATATTTGACATTTGCATTCAAAGTTAAAAGTCAAAGAAGAGGTTATTGTAAGACTTTTATGGTGTTATTAGAGGTGTACTTGTTTATATCGAGAAACTGTCGCATACGATTCGCTGCACTCTTAAATGTCATGGTCTCTCCCCTCTAATATTTTATATTTGCTAAATCGCTTTCAGATTGGTTCAACTTCATTAGACAACAAATAAGCCGTGGGCTGTCTGGGAATCTAATGTCGGAAGATAAAGCCAATATATACACATACATATCTACCATCTCTGCTTATCCATCATCATCATTTCCATCAGCCTACATGATTTCCTTTTGTGATTTTTGTTTTTTTTTACTCGCGCTTGGCTGCGTGTGAATTTCGTAATGCAATAATGAAGAGGTATAGCAGAAGTGGGCGTTGTAGAGCAGACAGCTATATTCCCCCCTCTCCGTTCGCCAATCTCGATGCCATATGTCGGCAGCAACAACAGCATTTGCTGTAACACCTTGCCCAATATGCAAATTTTCTATTAATATGCATAAATTGCTATAGGTGGGTGGATGAATCGCAGTAGGGGAAATAAAAGAAGCACAACGAAGGCGCGACTTTGTTGTCAACGCCAGAGAAATATGTATGGATGTACTGGGAAAAATACCACAATTTTGTTCTCCCTTGGAGTTTTTAGTTGATTGTTTTGAATTTATCCCAAATCATATCACAAGCTACAAATTAAAATGTGGTATTTTATTATAACATGCTTATCGAAATCATATGTTTCTTTAATTATCATTTTATATTAGGCTTTCAAGTCTTTCTCATATAAATTAAAAGACATTTTCTTGAAAAAAAAAAATATAATATATACTTTTTGTACCTATATTTTTTCTCCACATGTTTTTACATCTGCCTGTGTTTCCTGTTTCATTTCCTACATGACAGACATCGTTCAGAGAATGGCAAACAAGTGCAATCAACTCCAAACGGTTAGTTAGAAAGAGAGGGATCGGAAAACTAGAAAGAGTCAGGGGCTTAGGAACCCCAGACAAGTTGTTGACAAGGTTGAGAGGTGAGGGGATCGGAAAAACACTGGGCTTGGCACGTGGCTGCCTTGCATTTTATTGCAAATTGGGTTCCCCATACGGCTTTCATATGGACTGTGCGGCCCAACTATTTATAACTCAATCAATGAAAGACCTCCATTCGATGAAAGTAAGTTCAATGAGGAGAGAACTTTCATTCATTTTCAAATTGATTTTTCGTCATATTACTTTGAGGTCAAATCTGATTGAATGACTGAGATGGTGCTGAAAATGTACTGACATATTACTTTGTCGTCGGAAAAATCAAATTAATATTGTACTTCATATATTTCTCTATATATATTTCTTAGAGAGATATATCTTTAATAAACATCTTCTTGCCTGCCTCTTGACCCTTTCAATCAATCCAAATCTTGAATGATAGACCGCTTTTCAATTGCTTTCCACATCCACAAATGACTTCTCTCATGCTTTATGCATTGCAGTTTAGCAAATCGCTGCAAAATGTTTGCGCCCCATTATCCGTTGCCCATTTCAATTTCAAACCCAAAAAAATTTCTATAAAAACGATTTGCTGTTGGTTTCTTTTTGTTGAATTTTATTTCTTATTGCAGCGTACGTGGCGCACATTTCAAAAGCATTTCTCACATGCAACTCGAGCGAGGCAGGAGTTTTTCCTCATTTTCTTTTATTTGTACGCAGCCTCGAAGGTGGCTGCCAAACTTCCTCCGTTTTCCCCTCTCCAAAATACTCCTCTGTGTCGGATTTTGCTCCCTTTTCCGACCAAAATGATTGAGTTTGACGCGCTGGCGGCATCAATTGCATGCAAATTTTTGTTATTATTCGCATTGCTTTTGCCACTCATGCTTTTTGCAATGAATATGTCAATTTCGTTTCGATTTTAGAGGGAAAGGAATAAAGAAAATGCTAATCATCTTCAGCTAATATTTAAAAAACAAATTTAATATACTTTTTAAAAAATTAATAGAAGAAAGAATTGACATATTCCTAAATACCAATATTACAAATCTTGTTAAAATTTTTATATAAATCTTTTTAACGAAATTTAATATTATTCAAGTGGTTCGTACCATCTTTTCTGTCTGTTTCTTCAGTTTCCAGATACATATCTAGCAGGAAATGACCCAACAAAAAACCAAATTGCTTAAAAAGTTTCTTGTAAGCTTTAACTAGCGAAGAGTAATCAAAGGAAATTTATGTTGTTGCTCCTCAAGGTTTTCTTAGTTATTTGTAGCTCTCCGAGTTGTAATAGTCAATTTCGGAGTGGAGTCTGGCCCCTCGACAGCCCCCACTCATTTAATTAGCCAACAAATATGTGTTGACAGCTGCTGCTTGACAATCTTTTAGCTAGAAATTTGTCCCTCAGCATGGAATGAAAATACTTGTGAAGTCGAAGCGGTGACACTTTTGCTTTTGTTTTCACAGCGACCTGGGGTTGGGGGGAAAATTCGCTGGAAGTTCGGATCTGGGGAGCCCAGGAGGAAATTGTAGACAAGAGCTGGCGCTCAGTGGGTTAAAAATGGTGGATGAGGTGTGGTACGGTGTGGGTTAAACAACAACTTGCCACAGCTGCTGGTTGCAAGTTTAACACAAGTTTCACTTGTTTCTCCGTCTCTTTATTTGACTAGAATTTTAAAGATATACACAGAAAGATATTTGAAATTATTTCAAAAACATCATCATATCTATTTCTTAAAAAATCTCTAAATAAAAGTGATTTACTTCGAAAACATTTGTTAAATAGTTTACATAAATGTTAGTTAAATAATTCGTAACAAAATGTGCAGCAAAAAATAAATAATTAAATTGATGTTTTTGTTGAAGATAAAAAACAACAATGATTAAATAAAATGAATATCTTTTTCTGTGCAGCCTTGTCTAAAAATTCAACCTAGTTAGCTGTTGGTTTTTGTTTTTATTACTAAGTTGGTTAGCTACTTCCCCTGCACTCCGCCAATTCTCCTCACATTTTCATACAACACTTCAAGGACACTTGAAGCTGCTTTCGGCGGTGCACAATGCATAAATTTGGTTTCTGATTGCAAGCCCAAGCCAAAATGTTAATTAGCTGCAAGCCGCGCTGCACGTGAGACCCCAAAAAAAATAATGCAGCCCGAGTAATAACAATAACAACCCGGCCGCGGCAGAAAATTACGCGCCTGCGCTGTGAAGTTAAGTGAAGTGCAGTGCAGCGAGGTGAAGTGCAGTAAATGAAGTTGACCGAAAAAGAAACTACGAAAACCATTCAGAAACACTTGAAATTCGTTTTTTTCGTTTATTTTTGTATTGCCTGCCTTATATACTCTTACCAGGAAACTAATTGGATTAGGGAGAGATTTGGTCATGATGAGTTTGCAATATCTGTACACCATATGTGGTGCTGAATAATGAACATAAATGAACAGCTAATTATTCCGAGCAATGGGTATAAACATTAAAAGGGGATCAAAACAAATACCTACAGATACAGATAGCTAGAAATCATAAAACTAATAAATTCAAGATGATAAAATTTTTTGTAAGTTAAGAAAATATTACCCAAATTTGATAAAACGGATCTTAAAAAAAAAAAAAAAAATTAGAAAGGTAAACAAAATATCATATTTAAAAAACATCCCAAATTCCCATTTGTCCAATTTTTTTGAAACCTTTAAAAATCTAAACAAAAAATCACATAAAATCTCTAGATTTTCTTTGTAAAACAGTGTATCCCAAAGGTCGCCTTGCTTCACCTGCTCGCATTTAATGTTGCAAACCGCAAACGCAACAAATGCAGTCGCTAAATTACAGCAGCGGCGCAGTCGCGAAATATTACAGAATTTACGGGCTGCCGAAGCGTACAAAGAAATAAATATAAAACAAAGGCTGCCAAAGGAGCAGAGAACTGAAGGGAAAGGAGCTGAGGGGAGGGGAATATCACGTCGCTCCTGTAGAGCGCAAAAAACTTTGCCACTTAAGACGGCGACGGAGATTCAGACTTGAAGACGGCAACGGCTTAGTAAGCCTGCAAAAAAAATAAAATACAAAAAAAAAAGAAAACCAGTAACCAAAGTTGTCGGCACTTTTTGTTGTTGCGTTCGCAGTGCCCCGCGAAAAGTGCTCAAAATTGTTGAACTGCTTTCGGCTTTGCCAACTGCCGACAAAAGCGGGCAAGAGGGGGTTAAATGTGCAACATTGTGGCTGGCAACATTTTTTGCTGCCGCTGCGGATTTAGGTTTTTTTTTGTTCTTCTTGCTCCTTTTTTTCGGTCACTTTACGCATTTTGCAGCCCAACTGGAGTTGTATAAATATTGTAAATTGATTTTAAATGGCCGAGGGGTGAGGAGTTACTCCTTCTGTTAGATTTTTCGATGTGATTGCCAGCGAGTTCCTTCATCATCTCTTCACCGCAAGCGAAAATAAATCAGCGCTTGTCTGTCTGTGGTTCTTTTCCCCCTCGTTTTTTTCTATACATATATCTTTTTTGTATTCTGCTGTCCATCAGTCGGCGGACTTGGCCTCCTCCCCCATATAAAGGCACCCCAGACTTTGTTTCGTGTTTCGTATCTCCTCCGTCGGCAGTAGTATAACATCATCAAGGGGTCAACAATTTCCTTGCCGATTTGTTGCTTTGTGATTTTTTACTTGCGGCATTTAATGTCCAACGGCAGCAACACTTAACATGCAACTTGATTTTTATTGCAACTCCATAATTTATGACCAACCCCAGGTAATCCCCTCGAAATGAGGTGTAAATCGTTAACTGTATTGTCTAGGGATTTTAATTTTAACTGCCAGTTCAATGACACTGCTATATTTTCAAAGTTATTTATTGATCGAATGTGAGTGTGTTTATTTAATGATTTGTGTTTGTTTATTTATTCTACAGGTTCTCTCAGCTCTGGACATTCTACAGCCACCGCATTTGGATTTCTTTCAAGAAATGTATCCTTTTTACAAAAAACAAAAACAAATACTTTTACCTTTTTGCAGTGTAATGTGTGAAAATTAGGCTATTGGGAAATTCTGTGGTTTTCAAGGAACCATTTTAATTTTCTGTATAAGAAATTGTGGTTTTACAACAGGAAGATGTATTAGAAAATTATTGAAATTATTTTTTAACTTTTAAAGAAACATTTGATACAAAAACGCCTGGATTTAAAATGTTAGACATTTTTGGACTGCGCTGTGATGTAACTAGAAAAGAAAATTAATTTTCCAAAAAATATTCAAACTAAAAATCTACTGAAAATATTTTATTAATCTTTTCCCCCTAGAAACTAAAAATTCGATTCTGTAAAGCCAGTTGCCTGCTTCTCGGGCATCGCAGTCGAAAGTTTTGGGCTAAAAGCAAATGTAACTAATTGAAAAAGTTTTCGGCATAAACAAACAAGGCAAAAAAGTGATAAAGAGAAGAAGGGAGTTTTAAACTTTTGTTTGTTCTCTTCGCATGTCTCTATAAAATTGGTTTCCACCTTAACCCCTCTTTTTTGAATCGACTAATAGCTATGTGATAACGGAGCTGCTGCAATCGGATCTGCACAAGATCATCGTATCGCCGCAGCACCTGTCCGCCGACCACATCAAGGTGTTCCTCTACCAGATCCTGCGCGGCCTCAAGTATCTGCACTCGGCCCGCATCCTGCATCGCGACATCAAGCCGGGCAATCTGCTGGTCAACTCGAATTGCGTGCTCAAGATCTGTGATTTCGGACTGGCCCGCGTCGAGGAGCCGGATCAGGCGAAGCACATGACCCAGGAGGTGGTCACCCAGTACTACCGGGCTCCGGAGATTCTGATGGGCGCCCGTCACTACTCATCGGCCGTGGATGTCTGGTCGGTGGGCTGCATTTTCGGCGAGCTCCTGGGCCGTCGCATCCTCTTCCAGGCGCAAAATCCCGTGCAGCAGCTGGAGCTGATCACCGAGCTGCTGGGCACGCCCACCATGGAGGACATGCGGCATGCCTGCGAGGGCGCTCGCACCCACATGCTGCGCCGGGCGCCCAAGCCGCCCTCCTTCTCGGTGCTCTACACACTCAGTTCGCATGCCACCCACGAGGCGGTGCACCTGCTCTGCCAGATGCTCGTCTTCGATCCGGTAAGATAACTAAAATTAAGGGAATTTTATTAGTATTAAAATAGAATGTACAATATTTGATATTATGGCAGTTTTGTGAAAGAATAAATTCTGCAAATATGGCTTTTGCTATTAAAACTAATAACTACTCAATAAAAGAAAATATAAGACATTTCCAAGGCATTTTATGTTTTAAAATACTAAATAATACTAAAATATACTACATTTATTCATAGTCCAACAAATGTTCTTTAAATTTTTCTTAAATATTGAGAGCCTTGTTGAAAACCAATTTAAAAATCATTTTAACAAGAAATGTAATCATTTGTAGTACTGCACAAATCCAAAGTTATTCTGTTTATTAATAACTATTCCTCATTCCCAACCCAGGACAAGCGTATTTCTGTGACAGATGCCCTGGCGCATCCGTATCTAGACGAGGGTCGCCTGCGCTACCACTCGTGCATGTGCAAATGTTGCTTCACTACCTCGGCCGGAATGCGACAATATACGGCTGATTTTGAGCCCTCCGCCGGCCAGCCCTTCGATGATCTATGGGAACGCAAGCTCACATCCGTGCAACAGGTCAAGGGTGAGTGGGAATCTTGAAACTAATATCATGAAATAAAATAACCAATTTGAAACTTGCAGAGGAGATGCACAAGTTCATAGCCGAGCAGCTGCAAACGGGTCGTGTGCCGCTCTGCATTAATCCACAGAGTGCGGCCTTCAAGAGTTTCGCCAGGTGAGTGAGGAGTTCCCGGCCCAAATGGCCCCAATAATTTTTCCCACCAAAAACCCTTGAAATTTTCCCACCACTGCACGCAGTCCTGTCCTCTTTTACCCCTAAACTCTTTCTAAAAATTTAACACTTAGTCAAAATTGTAAACCTTACTTTCTTTCTATACTCTTATGTTACAATTGATTTGTCTGATTTTTTTGTTTGAATAATTGACCATGGCTTCCGTGTAATGCTCCCTCTCTGAACCTACTCCACTTAATTGTCGTACCTGTCCCAACCACTCGAACTATCTCTATATAACTCTCTACCCACCGAACTACGATTATTATTTGTAACCTTATTTTTAAATGATCTTTTTCGTTTGTTCTTTTATTTTTGTTGTTCAACATGGATATTAATCTTGAAATTTCTATTAAATCGAATCGTTATATTTGCGTTGTTAAGCCAATGAGAATGAGAAAATCTACTACTACTACCACTACCACTACTACCACAACAACTTGCACTGCTGCTCCTGCCGCTGCTCCAATCCGCCGCCGCCTACTGTTGCGCTGCCCTCGAGAACCGATCCAGATCCAGATCGAGATCGTTGTCCAGATCAAGAAACTAGGCGCGCGATCTACTCTCACTAGAACGAATCGATATAGAAACGCAGAAGTCACAAGATACTATCCGAAATCTACCGAATGATTGAAGAATGAAAATGATATTGAAAATGAAAATGAAAGCACAGCCAAGATAAAGATACAATACAGATACAGATACAGAAAATGAGGCCTCGGGGCGGCAACTGTGTCTCTACTCCTTCTTAGGTCTGTTGATAAAGCGAAAACCTTACTAAATATTTATTTATTTAGTTTATCTTCTTTTTTGTTCATATCTTTTTATCTACTTTTCTACCCTATGCAAATGTGTATAAAAAACCAAAAAGAAAAAATACCAACAAAAAAACGATAAACTTCTTTAGTTTTAACTGTTTCTTTATGATTAACTTTTCATTTGGATTTATAATTTTAATTTCATCTCTTTTTAATGGGTATTTTTGCGTAACTATTTTTGTGTACATAAATGTTTTCTTAAACCAACAAAAATACGGCAGAGTCTAACAAGAAATATTATAAAATTGTTTACAAATGTCGCACAGAAAATTGAGAACAAAATTGGCAAGGCAATTATATGATAAAAATAAGGAAAAACTAAAATAACCAGAGACATTTTCAACTATTTTATAAAGCCAATAAATAGTACCAAATTGAACAAAAAAAACATAATGCATATAACCAGCTCCATAATCTATTTTGTGTTTATGTTTTGTGTTCGCATTCAACTCATATATCTATATATATACTATATATTCGTAATCGTGTACAGCATACAGATTTCATCAATTAAATTAAGCCCATATGCACCCACAGACCATTTCCCTTCCATGTTCAAAAACTGCAATCATTCCCATAGAACACGTAATGCACACATATCATAAGAGGGTCCATTGAAAATGCAATGAATATCCACAAACAGAAAAATTGAAACAATTTTAAAGCGTACGAAAAATATTATCTTTTAATAATAGAAATTATCAAAAAAAAATCGGTAAATTATTACAACTGTCAAAAATTTCCAAAAAACTTGTAAATAACTCATGCACCGATCAGCCAATCATTAGCTCAGTCATTGTCCTGCGTAACCATACAAAAATGCCTAATCTATGCAGGTTTAGCACACAAGCCTCAAAAAATACCATTCATATGCTTGGATAAGTTTAAATAAATTCAAGTCTGCACAGAAAATCATGCAAAATAACATTTGTACAATTTGCAGTGCAGCTGAGCAGCAGTGACAAAGAAAGAACTGAAGTAGATTTGAACGCTTGAACAACTACCACTCAATGACTTTTGATTATTATGATTAACAAACCAAAACTTTTACTTTGAATTTTAAGCCCCTCTCCAACCCAAAACTCTTTATGTAGTTCTACTTTGTACATTTTCATTTCATGTTTTGTTTTAAGATTGTTTTAAATGGGAGCTATTTCGGTATTTGATTGTATTTTGTCTTTAATTAAAGCTTTAAATGTTTTCGTTGTACATGGCATGAAATAACTAATCTAGATGTTCATCTAAAACCCAACTATTAAGATTCGGTATTAATATTTTTTTATTTTATCATTTTTTCCCCCACTTGGAATTTAGTTCGACCGTGGCACATCCCTCGGAGCTGCCGCCCTCGCCTCATCAATGGGAATGACGGCAAAATGAGGCGATTGCTGCCTAAAATCGAAACAAAAGCAACACAGCCAAACGATAGACCCTCGCCGCCGAGAAAAAGGAGGGCAGGAGTCGATCCCCAGTCCAAAACACCCTCGAAAACCCAACCCAACCCAGAGATAACTCAGCCAGGAACAACGATTGAATAATTTTTAAGCGCCAAACGGCTTTTAAGTGGGCGTTTGTCTGTTTGAAAGTTAAAGCATTCCACCACCGAAATTAACTAAAAGAAAACAAAGAAATATTTAATATACTATAGACAAACAAATATGTAACGTAACTCAACTGAAACTAGTCTAAACAACAAAACTGTAGTTAAAGCAGCAGCAGCAGCGACACAAAACCAGCAAGTTTAAAGTGAAGGAAAATAATACAAAAATTATTAAGAGAGAGAGAGAGAAAAAAAAGCAGCAGCAGCATATTCGACGCACTAAAAGCAAAGCGTAGTTATTAAATAATATTAGTTTTTTTGGCAACAAAGCAGACATTTTGTTGTGCTTGACAAGAATTGGAAGAATTAATCGAAAATTCAAATTAAAAGGAAAACGACACAGAAATGTTTTATGTTAAGCTCCTAAGAAATCTATGTATATGTAAATTAATTAGCAACACACACAGACATCGTATTCATTATATACAAATATGCTTAACTCTTAAATATATCGATATATATATTTAAAATAAAATAGTAACGAAAAGCACACAAATCCAAAATTTGTTTGCCAAAATTTACCTCAAGCGATAAACCTTTTCATCCGCAAAAAGGATAATTTCATTTTCTGTATGCTTACGAAAAATATATAACAAAACGATGTGTAGCAGCAGCTAAATGTGTACTAAACGCTAAACAAAAACAAATTTATTTGAAATTATGCTAATATTTCATTTACACAAAAACGTTTGAAGCTTCAATTTTGAAACTGGTTTCTAGATATGTACTCTTAATGTATGTGACCAAAAAACGCGGTCAGCCCTAACTCAATATTAGGAAAAAAGATAAATGTTTGATGAAATTAGTTCAAAGTTTCAACTGTCGACTGAACAAAAATTACAATATAAATTAATATAAACATAAATTTAACTATTTCAACCTAATTTAGTTATGACAATTTTCGCTTTGATAATAGTTTGTTAAGCTTTTTAAACATATTTTTCATAAATGTAAACTAACAAATAAACAAAGGAAAAACCAACAAGTGGACGACGCACTGCCCCCAGTGAATGGTTCGGGCGGATTGAGCCCGATTGAACGGAGAGGTCGATTCCCATTCACCCCTGTAGTCCAAAGGCGCCGCCCGGATCAATTCGATTTTAGTTGATATGTATACTTTGCTTTTAGTTGATTACCATGTAATATAGTTTAATTTTCGACTAACTACACCTCTGTCTCTCTCAATGCTCATCGCTATAGGCTATAGCAAAGGTGCAGGACAGGATCGGTTATAGAGGATCAATTGCTAAGGCCCCGGCTGCCCAGAACATTATATATGTTTAAGACTGAGTTTTCTCATTTGACGACGACGATTGATTGATTGAGGATATGCAATATAAAGTTCACAATTCTTTTACACGAAAGAGTCAAAATTAATTTGATGTAGCCTAAGCACTTAAACGAAATTAAAAATGTATACCGTATATGTGTATTTTGAATGTCTTTTGTCTTCAATGTTTAGAGCTAAAAAAAAAAGCATGAATATTTAATCGAAAAAAAACGACGTAGTAGACGCTCTCGAAGAAATGAAAACTGAAAAAGAAACTGAAGCTAAACTAAACTTTCCTCTTCTTCAATTCTCTTAACTGTGCTGCTTTCTTATGTATGTAGTTATTAATTATAGCATTATATATATTAACCGATATATATACATGTATGGATTAGCTTAAAAACAAACGAAAACAAAACAAAAAACAAATATGAATTCAAAACTTTCACGGAGATCTCATAGCAAAAACAAAACGAAATGAAAGAAAAGAAAGCAAAGGAAATCAGTGTGCAAAAAAGTAGAATTTCTTTTCAACTTTTGTTTATAACTAAAGTTTTTCTTAACCGTAAATATATAGAGTACAGATTAGAGATTACTGATTGTTTTCCCCTCATTTGACCAGAGACCGACACAGAGAAACGCTCGAATGCAAGTTCAATTGACATCTACATCAGCATCAACATCATTTATATGTCTAAGCACATACTTCACATAGAGGTACATATATAAATATAGCTACGCATACGGATAGTTAGTTTTCGTTCGGTTTAGGCACCGTGTACATAACATTATCTCCACACCCCCACCAATAATTAGCCCACATCTCTCTCTAGCTCAGTAAGACGGTTAGCTATGAGGTAATACGAGTACGAGTACGATAAGTAATGGACATGTACATTATACTACACACATAGCACAACCCTCAATTGGAGCAGGTCTGAACTAATATATAAAATAATTCACACTCAAAATATGCCTATATAGGATGTATGATTTGGAAGAGATCGACTTGCGTCGACCAAACCTCCCGTTCGAAATGAGTTCATAAGTTAAGATCAACTGTAACTGTAAACTGCATAAGTATTTGAACTGTAAACCGATTTATGGATCATTCTTAACTATATATATTAGATACGTATTACGCATTAATTTACGTTAACTGAGAATAAAACAAAAAATTGTGTAAACTGTTTGTATAAAAAAAATAAGAACAAAACAAAAAAAGAAGAAAACGAATCAATTTTGTTTCATTTGTCGCATTACTTGAAGTGGATCCAACCCAACCCAATGCATTTGCTAATTAGAATTTATAGCTATGTAATACAGTGAAACCCCGACATCTAGCACCTACTATATACGATATGTGTATGTATATGTATGGACAATATTTGAGATTAAAACACACCACACAATTCTTCAAGTTTGTATTAGATAACAGGTAAAGAGACAGCTTTCCATTGAAATGGAACATCTGGGGATGCCCACGTATATTTAACCCTTTGAACATTAACCGAATATGTATGGGAATAACTTATAAAATTGGTGAGAATCTACGAGGAGTCTTTTGAATCTACAATTGGTCAAGATTGGTAGATTAAACCATATAAATGATTGCGCTCAGGTTATAAAATGTAAAAATTAAAATCACTCCTACATATACGAAATAATTATATTATTCGCATAAAATAAATATAACCATATAATTGTACGTTTAACAAGTTTAACAAAAGGCTGTTTGTAGAAATTGTGACACAGTTTTTTTTAACCCGAACCCACTACTAACCGATGATTAACCAACTCGATGTGTAAATGCAAATAAAGAACGAAAAATCTTCAACATCACAGTAAATGTAGTTGCTTACACTTGCCAGCAAAAAATGGCTGCTTTTTGCACTTCGAGAAAATTGTGTAAATACTAAATAAAATGATAAATAATCGTCGCACATAAATTTAGAGAAAACTTTGTGATTGCTTCTCATTGATGATAATGACATAACTGTTTCGTAGGGGAATCTAAAGGCAAATATTTTTTCTTATAAACATCATGTAAAAAAAACACTTGATACGCTAACCGACAAAAATAAGGCAAACGCTAATTGTAGGTCACACCAAAACGTAGTTAACAAACACGATATAAAGGTATATAAAAACCCTATAACCACTGAAAATTGATGGCAGATGCTTAACCAAAACTATGATACGAGTATATGTGTACGGAAAATTTGCTAAATGTTGTAAAAAGTATATTACGCGATTATAATTGTAGCACTCGAAATGGAATCTCTCCACTCATGTAGAAATCCTCATCCAGTAAAAGCACGCAACAAAGTTCCCTAATACTTTACACACAATTTGGTTTCCTCGACCCGCAAGCTAAATTAAACATTAACTGTTTAAATGTATATATGTAATGTATTAATGTATTAACCACATTAACCAGATACTAACTGAAACGAAACTAAGCCCGCAAACTTACTTGTGTAGAGGTGAACGAGGCTGCAAGATTTGTAAATTACCAAATGCAATCCTTTCTCCAGGACGAAAAGAAAGTGAGACCCAGAACTTTGCATAATTTACATGGAAATCGTTAAGACACACTAACCATTGTATTAACTAAACTAAACCACACTAAATAAACCCGCATTAGACTTACTAAATATTATTATAACGTAACTGGAAAAGAAAGAATATGGAAGACAAAACCGTAAAAAAATGCTTTCAAACTAAATAAAGTTCTTTGGAATTACAATGCAAAAAAAAACCAAAAGATACGAAAAAAACCAGAGGTATTTTAAATGGGCTGTGGTATTCCATAATAATATTCCCTTACTTCCCAAAAACAAGACATTTTTATTCTTTCGCTTAAATCAAGCTTTCATATATTCAATATATGTAGAAAAGGTTTCATTATTGGTAACTCGTTTTATGGCTTAACTCTTTCAAAATGTACCCATATCCTCCAGGGGTAATATCGAATTTTGGATTGTCTTACACATCTAAAGGGGGAGCTGCTTCAGCTTGGCTTACAAATTAAATTGGTTTCTGCTTCAGTCTTAGACAATGTAATGAAATGCTTTTCATATGTACGATTCTTTCGAAAACAAAGGGAACTTTTTCACATGAAATGGAAATTATATCGGCGTTAAAATACTGGTAACTAATTCTTATTGCCGTAGATACTGTAACTTTTCTCCACGAAGATCTGTATGGAACGCTTGACGTTCTGCTTATGTGGCTCGGGCAGTTGTTCCAATTTAGGAAGGATTTTCATCAGAAACCGGAAATCGGGCGATAAGTTTATGTTCGTCTCTATGTCCTCTGAATTCATTTTCTCTTCCAAGTTCTCGGTGTTTACGATTTTGGTACTCGGAATTGGAATTGGCATCGGGATGGGCGAAGGTACTGGACTTGGAGTGGGAGTGACCTTGACAAAGTTAGTGGGATTCTTCTTGGGCGGCAATGTTATATGTGGCCTAGTGTTATTAATCACTGGCTTGGATTTTACCACCAACGGAGTTGGATTGATTTGCTTCTGTTCCTTGACCTGAATGCGATTCAATATCTCAGGCAGTAGTTTCTCCAAGTGCTGGGTGAGATTGGCCTGCGGCTTGTCGGTCATAATCATCAGTTTTTTGCCAGTTGCTTCCTTATCCTGCTCCACAACCACGAACATCTTGCGCTTTTTCTGTTGTCCATTGATCTCCGGTGTATGGCCCTTGGTCTCATCTGATTTCTCGGTGATCAAGTAGAGCTTCCTCTTCTTGGTTTGACCGTTCTCCAAACGGCTTAGTCCGTTCTGGGACTCTTCTAAGGCTGATAGTGGTATCGAGTCGGAGTCGGAGTTTATGGACTGTACGTCGCTAGAGGCCGAGGAGCTGATGGAGTGGGAACGCTGGGGCAAGGGCATACTGTTGGTAATGGGCTTCTTGGCCTGGTTGGTCTTCTCCAGATGTCTGGTGGGGCTCTACAAGAAAATAAGATTAATTAAATATTACTATTAACATATGCATTAAAAGCTCTTTTAAATTTATTTAAACAATTCAATCGACTGTGTCTTGATTAAATTGTAACATTTAAATATAACTGAATTTTATTTTTTTTAAGAAAAGGTTTTATTTTATTCAATAAGGCATTAAATACTGGAATGATTTGGCGATGACTATTGCTTATTAATCTTCAGAACATCGAAAATAATTATGTATGTTTATTAAAACAAATAATTAAAATATCGATATATTTTTAATAGTAATGAAATATTGGCTTTCTGTGTTTAATTATTCAGTTCGACTATCATATAACTCCCTTTCCTTCAATAATGCAATAATTTCTTAGTATATGGGTACAGTTATTAGTAATTTGAAGTCTAAAATTACTTTGTTTTCTGAGCTGAGTTAGGGTCATGAATGTTCAATTACCAACCCCTATGAAAGCTAAACTTTTGCCTTCCTCTTCCGTTACTCACCTTCACAAGTTCAATGGTTGTGCTGGCCACCGCCGACTTGACAGCTCCGCTCCCTGCTCCTGTCCCACCTCCTCCTATGACGGTCCCTCCATTACTGGACATTACTGTGCCCTTGGAGGCCGAGGACTTGCGCAGCGGCGTCATCTTGATGCGGGTTTTGGCCATCTCCTGGCGTTGGCTGAAATGCCTGAAACAGATGCGCAGCTTTTGGAGGCCGCCGAGTTGATCTACCAGTTTATCGCTGACTCCGAAGTGGCGCAGCCAATGATTGCAGCTGCAACGAAATAATTGCAATTTATTCACTACTATTACTAACCACCGAAAGCTCAAGTTAGTACTCTTCTGGGAGAAAAGCTTTCCACTCAAGACAAAAAAAAAGCCAACCAATTATCGGTGAAAAACGAGACGACGGGCAAGTTGCGATCGGCTGCGCGGTTCTTTGTTTAATGATTAAACTGGAAAAGATGAAACTGCATTGGAGTTTCGTTCTTGTTCTTGCGGCGCTTTTAAATTAGATCCGACTTTCGCTCTCCGCTCTTTAAAAAGAGAGTTTTTCTCTCTGGGAAAAGTTCCTAAAAAAGTTTAGTTGCAATGAAAAGCTCTTTTTATGCTTCTTTTGCAAGTGGGAACGAGAGGGAGGGCTGCGCTTTCGTTCGCTCTTTCTCGCTCAGCGGAAGTTTCGCCGGGAATTGTTATTGTTTTGTTGCTTTTGTTGCAGCTTCTGCACAACTTCCCCCCTTTTTTTTTGTTGCTGCCTTTTGTGGAAGAAGTTTTGCTTTTGCTTTATGTTTATGGCTAGGCGAAACAGCAACAACACGGGCGTTCAGGGTGGACCCTGTTTGGAAATTATTGTGCAGGTCAGGATTCCTGACTTAGAAACTGCACCATTTTTGTGACTTTATCCAAATTTTTGTATAGATATTAATTCGAATTTCTATTAGCTCCATATCTCAAGTAGACCAAAAAGTTATTACCACACAATTGTGAAATTAACACCTATCAATAAAATTGTTTAATAATATTACCTTTTTTTCAGGGTTATAACCACTTCTATTTTGCAAAATGTACCAAATTTTATAACGGTCCAAAAATAAATGTGAATGACTGAGCACTTGAGGCAGAAAAAATATGGAACTCATCAATGACAATTAGATAACACCATATCAAAACACAACTTGACGAAAGTTGAGAACATTCTTTGAATTTTTTTTCTTCTCAAAAATAGCAAAGCTTAATTTAGCTTTGGGGTGTGAAAGTGACTTTGACTTTTTGGCTTCAAAGTACATTTACAGATAATACTGGTTAAAGGTAAGAGAAAAGCTTTTATTGATAATAAATAAACCTAATCTGTAGTCATGGGAATTTCCTAATCGCCTACGAAATGTGTAGGAGACCTAAAAATTATGCATTACTATTTTCTGAAGATACAGTACTCCACTGGCCCACTCTAAACTCCATGGCCAATGCCAAGTAACTTTGGCAGACGGAACCTTATTTTTTTTGCGCACCAACTGCAGAAGTAGAGGCAGAGAAGAAGCTAAGAAAAATAAAAGAACTTCACGGCCAGCAGAGCAGAGCCCCACGCGCATTTGTGGCTGCATTTACAGGAGAGCGCGGGAGCTATAAATAAATGGGAGTCTGAATCGGGGACCAGCACAACCCCGCCCACCCACTACCCCGCCCACATCGGCATTATTGCATTTCAGATTTCTGCAGTGCAATTCCAGCCGCCATGGCATTGAAATTTTCCTATGAAAATGATGCACTTCTATGCGAGGCGTCGCGAGAGAGAGTTCAATGACCTTTGACTGGGAGTATCGGTATCAGAGGAAGCACTGAGCGGAGGCCAAAGCTTCGGATTTTATTGGTATGGGTGGTGTTATTTTTTTTTTGCTGAAAATAAAGAATGAGCACTTCTGATTCGCAATAAGCTACGCTTCGAATCGATCGAAAGCTCTTGATAGGCTTCGGAAAAACAGGTTTCAAGTGTTTGTTTGGGGGGAATAAAGCACTCACCGATCGGCATCGTGCACTGGAAAACGACGCAATTCATTGGGCTTCACACCTTGGCAGCCCATTAGGCAGATCCTGGAGGAGGACTGCGTTGGTACGGATTCCGGCCCAAGAGCACTGGGATTCAGCGAAACGGCCTGGCAAATCCGTAGAGAGGTCATGCTACAGATGGAGGAAACGTATTCAAATTTTAAAAATCTGGTCCCGTTTATTTTTAAGCAAAAGATTAAGATTACATCCCTAAATTTAATTACTTTTGACCTTCTTTTTGGCACATTTACTGTCAATATTTTTTTGAAAGGACTCGAGGCCTACTACCTCCTTCATATATATTCTTATTCTAATTAAAATTAAAGAAAATTAAAAAAAAAATTCAATAGCTTTCGCTCATTTGAGTAAAAGCTATATTAGCTGCAAGTATTAAAGCTCCAATTAGATGCACAGGCCTCGAAAAAGCTGTTTGGATAACTGGAGCTTGCATTACGGTCCCGCGTGGTCTTACATTTTACAAAATGCCATGAAATTAAACATTTGCTTCCATAGTTACTTTGGCTTATCAAAGGTAATTACTTGGGTAAATATTGAACTCACCTGTCACTGTCACCTGTGGTTCTTTGATGTCTCCTTAGCTCCGACCGGCAGTTGTGGGTTGAATAACCCTTCTTGTTATTACTATTATAGGCTTTTCAAAAAAAGAATGCTGGAAGGAAGCTCTTAATCGCGGGACTTTGAAGTCAATTGGCGCCGATTAAATCGATCGACTTAGGTCCCTTTCTTGAATAAGGCCTCCTAATCTGCTAATTACCGACTCCTATTACTATTACGTTCTGCATTCTATAATTCTATACTGAGCTACGTCACTCGTGGGCGCCGACTGTCGAAAGCTCCGCCTGCGTCGCGTCACGCGAAGGCACTCGAAGCTCGGTTTGGAGAACGTCTCCGAAAGGTCTCTCCAACTTTCGCGAGCTTTGTGAGATCTTCCCCGGAAAAGCTATGCCCCTTTGGGGACAGGCTGAGCTTTCAGTGGAGCACAGTAGGCCCCAAGAATGTGAGATATAAATTGTTAAATTATTATATTGTAATTTAGTCATTATTGAAAAATATGTATTTATATCCCAAGATCCTTTCCAGCCTTTGTTCGGTCTAAGAACATAAAGATTAAATAATGATTAAAAATTTAAATGTTAATACAGCCTTATAAATAGACGATGTAAAAACAAATATTTAGGTTTTGGTTTTTAATTTTTTATGCAGGTCAACCCCATAAACTTGAGCAACCAATTTAATTCAAATAAACATTCCACTTGGCTTATGAGCTTCAAATGTTCTTCAAGAAATTAGCATTTAGATAGCATTTGCGCTTATCAGCATTGAGTGCCATAAATTTGAGGCATTGCTGCCGCCAAGTTTTCCATACCATAATTAATTAAAAGTGTTAAAAGCTTTTCCATAAATAAAGATACCAAGAGCCGCAGGTGTTGGATTGGGGCGTGCGTTCAAACGATTTTTGTACATTAATTACGGCTTTACAATTTGCGACTGGCAGCCTTCATTTGGATATTTAAAAGCCAATCAATTGGCGGTTCGACGAAGTCATAAATTTCAATGGGCACTCATCAGCCGAAGGAGGAAAGCCCCTCGGAAAAAACAGGGGCGTCGAGCCGCAGATAAGCATCCACTTGTCACATCACTCATATTTTCCGAGAGACGTCAATTTGCATTGTCTGTGAAAATTGCAGCTTCTCGCTGTCACATGCCAATTGACCCATTCGCCTGTTATGGCCAGGCCAGCCTCAATTTTCCAAGTGCTAAGGCGAATAAAATTTTAACGGCTGGTTTTACAGCGCTTTTTATTTTAGCCAGCCAAATTGTCAATTGTCGTGGCCAGTTGATTGCGTTTTACGACCGACAGCAGCATAATTACAGATGGGCCCGATCTGTTTTCCCAAGAACAATTGTGAAAACACGAACTGAGTGGGCCGCATTCGAGAACGCGCTCAGTCAGCATTTTAATTTCTGTCTGATTGAGCTGAATGAGTCGCGAGTATAGCTGGTGAAGTAGAAGTGTGTGCCGGCGATGCCAGACGGCGATAATTCCCATGGGGCCAGGCTTCATCGCCTGTGTGGTCTTTCTATATCTGTCTGCCCGACAGCCGGGGGCAATCGTTAACTGGCAGCCGATTATGTGATTGGAATATTGACAATTAGGCGGTTACAAATTGATTTACTTGTAATTTTTATGGCGCCCCTGAGGAGCAAATTCACTCGTAAAAACTTGCTAATGGATGCTCCGAACAAACGGACATCATTGTGGGGCCTTTAAAATAGATCGTTTTCGTGATTGAAGCAAAACAAAAAAATCTTTGTCAGAAGTGGGATTCGAACCCACGCCTACAGAGTAGACTACGACCTGAACGTAGCGCCTTAGACCACTCGGCCATCCTGACTCTCGAGAACCGAGTGGCCAAATTTCATTTTGGTTGGGGAGCAAATGTGGTTACAGTGCATCCTCGATATAGTACATAAATTAAAGTTATGAGAAAAAAAAATATATCTAGGATAACTCTAATAGCAAATATCAATAAAATCTGAACTATGTAATAATGCTCATTGGGCATAGAATCTTAAGATAACAGTATGATAAAAACGCAATTATTTTGATAATATTTAATTTATAAACAAGAGAGTATCATATTAAAATTTGAAAATAATTTTAAGATTTAAATAATTTGTTTTCCAAATATTTAATGTCTTCTTAAGTTTGAAAGTCACATAGGCCTTGGATTAGATTTCTTTTGAGGAACAGAAGTACACAAAACCACGACAAAGTGTAAAATGTGTATTAATAAGATTTGTTCACACTCATGAAACTTCATAAAAAAAATTTACAGTAAAAAAAATTATGTCAGAAGTGGGATTCGAACCCACGCCTACAGAGTAGACTACGACCTGAACGTAGCGCCTTAGACCACTCGGCCATCCTGACTGTTAAACTAACGAGTGCCAATTCCCAGTTTCATCGAGGGCGAGTATGTTCTTAAGAACTTTTCAATTTTATAAATTAAGTAAACAAACAACAATGCTCTGGAAAGTAAATGTAAAAAATGGATATAAATAATTATGATTTTTAGAAGAAATGTGTGGACCAACAAGTAATAGAAACATAAATGGTTCTTATAGCACTCTTGACAATCTAATATATTTCAAAATTTTCTGATCAAAAAAATAAATTGCAGGATACCTATTTAATTATTTATTTTAAATTAAAAAAAAAACGACAAAAAAAAGTCTTGTCAGAAGTGGGATTCGAACCCACGCCTACAGAGTAGACTACGACCTGAACGTAGCGCCTTAGACCACTCGGCCATCCTGACAGTTGTCGCTGGGGTGTCAGAAGACCATTCCGATTCGCTGGCATTGTGCTGCGGCGGCATTAAGCATACGCCGTGTATTACACATGTTTGAAAATCACACTTAACACTTTGAACTTGCTGCCCACACTCGAATGCACCTTCGATGAATTATTATAATCGTCGGCCCAGAGGCAAAGACAAATTGCCGCTCGTCGCGTCATGGAAAGGTGTGTACGGGCCGACAAGACACGAAATCAACATGCAGCCGATGGAAATGATAATAAAAAGCGGGCGAAATCAGGTCAACGTCATACATCACACCGTGCAGATTGGCAAGTGTCACTTTTTCTATATGTTTCGATTTGTTGGCCAACAAATGGCAGTCGGCAAAACGCCGATATTCATCGAAAAGGTTGTTGAGGGGGAGCTGGCGATCAAAACGGGAGTAATTAAGTTGTAGTTTTTCGGTTAGCCAAGCTGGCAAAATGTCAACTAGCCCAAAGTGCGGACCGCTTGACATTTCACACGCAGCTGCAGTGGCTGCTTTATTTTATTTATTATTTGCAGCAGCAGCAGCAGTTACTGGTCGCACGCACTTTCAATGCATTTCAATTAGTTGCAGTTGCAGTCGCAGCCGCACAGCCGCTCCACTTTGACTTTGAGTGGCCGTACTGGATATTTTCCATTTTTACAGACTGATGGCAGACACTTGATAGGCCCGAGCGTATGTTAATCGGCCGACTCGACCTGACAGCCCAAGTTAATTAAAGTTTGCGCTCCCAACAGCCACCCAGCGAATGTCCATGCATAATTCCCCATTAATTTACTTGTTAGCCACGCAGCCACTGCTAAACTTCTAAGAGCACCTCAATTGCACTCGACTCATTATGATTAATGATCGCAGAGCACAAGAATTGCTCGGAAAAGCACAGTGACCCACTAAAGGCGACACATTTTCTTGTGGCGACTCGAAATAGAATTAGCAAATTGCCCGAATGTCAATCAAGCGTCATCAATCAAAATTTTTGCTACTGTCAACTCGATCACAATACAAGTATAAATAAGCGCAGCCCAGCGGGCTGCAACAGTTGGGTGCAGCTGAAATATTTAACTGGAGGTTGTAAATTACCATAACAATTCTGAGTTCTAGGGAGCTAAGTGGGTCAACAATGGAAAATCCCCTCCCGGACAAAATCCATGATATGTCAGCAGAGTTGTTAGCACAGCCGCACAAAGGTTAAAACGAGGCATTGAATGAGTTTTCACCTTTAAGCCGATGCAAATGGAGTTTGGATTAAGCTAACACCCCGATTACCTTGAGACCGTCTTTATATGTGCTCCATAGAGCAAATCATCTAATGAAGATATTGTCTAGTTCTGAAAGATTTAATCTGTCTTGATTCTGTGAAGTGGCCGGAGTTTGTGGGCGGGGAAAACTGTTTAAATTATTTAACTCTGATACCAAGTGATATATGGCTATTCCACAGCGGAGGACAGCCAAACGACATACGTTTATGGTGGCTTTGATTTATTGGGTTCTTTTATATAATTGCATTCATATTTAAATGGGGGCTTTGCATTTTAATTTACATTTATCTGATCAAATTTGAATTTAAACTTTTACGATAGCGAGTTATTGCTTTTAAAAATACTATTAACTTTTTAATGATTTTATTTATTTATGATTGATTACGAAAATAATACTGCTTTCTAAAAGGAATCATTTAAAGTGAAATATTATTAACAAACTTGATGATTTACCTCCGTCTCGCCCATCCCACTTTTCATTTCGCTTCAATTAATATCCGAATCCCCAACAAAAACTCCGCTCAATATTTCAATTAGTGTTCGATTGATCCAACTCCGTCGAGCCAAGTCAATGCTCCTTTTCAAGTTCAAAGTCAAAACAGACAGAAGACGCCAAAAAATATGAAAATAAATGGTCTTAACAAACCCAAGACTCTGCGGAGCATTAATCAATTGTGGCTATTTTGTCGCGACACTTTTCTGCCAAATTTGTACAAAGTTAATTAACAGGTTTCATTGTCTCGCTTTTTGGCGGCTCAAGCGAAAACATATTTCTGTATTTTTCGCATTTTGTTTCTTAGTTTTTTTACGACCGCAATAAAACAAATTATTGTGGGGGCGTATACGTTATGGGAGGAGAGATATATTTGCATACGGAGCAGGGAGAGGAGTTGGAGGCAAAGAAAGCACCTGAAACAAGTTGCACAAAAAAGCCGGTTCCCAGTGCCAGTCTTAAACACACTTAATTAAAGATGCAATTTGTGGTTCTTAAACAATTATGGGGAAACAACACACTGAAATGAAGAAAACACTTATGTATTTTATTTTTAACTTTTAAAGCACAGCTAAAAAAAATTGTAGTGCAAAAGCATGTGCTAAAAATATCATTTTTTAATTTTAAAGAGTTATTGATTTTTATTGCAGGTATACCAAAAACTAAATTTCAAAAGTTTAAAAGTGCAAGTACAAATTTTTTGTTTTATTTTTTTTTAGTTTTAAAATTGCGTTACTTTATTTGTAATTTTTAAGATCTGTTGGTTTCAACGGATGCATAATTTTATGCATTTATCTTTTTCTCTACTGCTTTGTTATTTATTTTTTAGGTTTTGCATTGCACGTGCAGCGGTTAAAAATAAGGCAGTGTGTGTGTAGAGAGGGAGAGAGCACGCCCACGCTTACAAAATTAACAAATTAAGGCACGAACAACTTATTTTTCTCTTTTCTCAGCTTCTCTCCCTCTTTTCTGTGTTTCTCTGAGAGCTTTTACGAAAACGTTCGCTGCTCACGATCTTAAGCTTATTTTACTCGATTCGATTCCGCCTGCATTCAGCTGGCGGCAGCGTCGCAGTAAACATCGCGCGTTTTCAAGGCGGCTAAAGATCGCTGTGTGTCTCTGTTTTCATAATTCTTGCTGCGGATTATAATAATAAAACGAAAATCGTGCTATAAAATGTGTTTAGTAGTGTAAGGATGATTTTTTAAGAAAAAAAAACCTACCGGCAACGTGCAATTACGAAATATACAAATCTGTGACATGTGTGTGTGTGTGTTTAATGCGTGCGCTTTTATTTTGGCTGCGCTTCCATGTGTGCGTCTATAAATAAAAGCAATAACAACAACAAGAACAGCAGCAACAAAAGGCAAAAATCCGAAGAAGCGAAAAAGCTAAAAATGAAATATCAACAGCATAAAATGACGGGTTGATTGACTTGCAGGAATTTTGAGAAAGCGAAATTCCCAAAATATTTAAAAACTCGACAATCTCATGCTACGATTAACCAAAATCCACAGCTTCCGTTGTTTATTGAGACAAGCCAACGAATATCCCGGGAAAAGTAGTTAAATAGAGCAACAATCTCATACACTGTAAGTTACATATTCCATATTACCAATGCACTGTGAAATATTGTTTAATATTTATGAATCTTGTTGAAGATTCGTTTGCATAGATTAATGTTAAGAAATTGTACAATTTTAGTTTTCTTAGAATAGGGTATTTCTCACTCCGAAGTTTCTTAAAATAAATGCCCTTCCGCATCCAAATGATTATTTTAATTCCTTTTAAAGTACGCCTTTGCGTATATCTAAAAACGCCTTTGACGTATTTGATATATTTTTTTTGGTTTCCCAATTTGCTAGAAATGTAATATCCCACGTTTGCCAACCAAAAATACGTAGGAAATTAGTCATTCTGGTTTACAATTTTACAGACATAAATTAAGACTTTAAGCAACATTTTTCAAGCATCACATTTTATTTTTATATCCACTTCTTGATTAAGTGGCTAGATTGTATACATTGTTTATTTCTTGACAAGTCAAGTTAAGTTACTGTTTTCATTGAAAATTTCTAAAAACTTAATTTTTTCAAAGAAATCTAAAAAAAAATGTTTCCTGTGCACTTAAAACTCTGTGTTTGTATGTGACTGACTGAACATAAAGGCGTATTTCTGCAGAGTCATAAACTCCGAAACTGTATACATTTTGGGGATTTTTTCGGCTTTTCTGCCCCTACACACGTCAATGCAACGCCTATAAAAATCCACATAAAAGTCAAGTCAATCAATGAAAGGGCAGCCGAATAAATTACCCACAAAAGAGTGAAACAACAAGTAATTTAAACGTTAAACACAGACGGCGAAGGCGCCATGAGTTATCACCTTCCATGCGGAGGAACGGCTGCAATTAAATCAAGAAACAAGTTTATTAAAATCGAATTAGTTTTCCCCAAAAACTAAACAGACGACACCCACATAGTCTGAAAACAACGAGCCCCAACGGAGCCGCAAGTGCGGAATTTTGGCAATTCCGGGAAGCATACATATGTTCCATCCGCATGACCTGCCGCCTGCGTTCTTTCTCTCTTGGCCAAACAATTTGATTTGCGTATTCCCACATGTTTTTCCATTATACATTTTCAATTTCCATTTCACTTGATTGAAGTTTTGGCCTTTTGCACATGTTTTTGTTTACGCCTTAGGCAGCCCACCGACACACGCGCATATTTATTTGGATTTACACAATCGAATTGTTATTCTTGGCGGGGGCAAACTAAAAACTGACCAAAATAACCAGAATAAATAAACAATTTGATTGGACAGATAAAAATAAAAAGTAAAAAAAGTCTTGTCAGAAGTGGGATTCGAACCCACGCCTACAGAGTAGACTACGACCTGAACGTAGCGCCTTAGACCACTCGGCCATCCTGACTATGAAAGTAACGAGAACGAGAAAATGGTCTGAGGCAATTCTAATTATTTCGAGCGTTTTTCCTTAATTATATAAATTAAAAGTACTCTTTCTGGATACAACAAAATAACAAATGAGCAAGAAATAAAAAAGTTAACAAAATCTGGACCAAATTTAATAACTATAGAATTTTAAATGGGATTTTTTGTAAGACTCAAAGTGTTTTTCTTAATTATAAAAATTAGAAAGTATTAAACAAGAACTAATTAATAATTTATAATTTAAAAAAAAAAACAAAAAAAGTCTTGTCAGAAGTGGGATTCGAACCCACGCCTACAGAGTAGACTGCGACCTGAACGCAGCGCCTTAGACCACTCGGCCATCCTGACACATGGGATGAGCATACCAAATGCGCGTTTTCCACTTCGCTCGCTCTCGCAGTCGTTCGTTCTGCTATAAAAAGTGGTTTATAGAAAACTGCCATAAATCAGCCAGACTGTCCGAGTTTTTATGCAAATCAACCAACTTTCTTACGATAAATAAAACCGTGGGACATTGAAATCTATTAACTATTTGCTTGTATTCGTGGCTAATATTTGTGGACGTTAATTTGCTGGCATTACAAAGCTAATTGTGAGTTGAATAACAAGAACTGTGCAATTTTGTGACGGAATAATTGCAAATTAAATCGATTCGATCAGCTGCTTTGCCGCTGCACTTTGTACAAATGCCGACAAACTGTTTACAAAGTCGGTTTCATACAGATATATCTTATCTCTGGGTTTCGGGGTTGGGCAGGCGTAGAAATCGCAGACAATCGCTGGCAACGAACAAAAGAAAACAAGGCCTTTCAGAATATCTATATCTCTGCGGATTTCCCAAAAAGCGTAACTGGAAAAGAGGTCAAGACCCGTAGCATTCCTCGATATTCGAGCCAAAAAGACCAACTGGCTAATAATAATCCGGTTCAAGGGGCGTGGCCCACGCCTTGGGAACGGAACCAAGTAAAAAACCAAACCCTTCTCATTAAGCGGCGGCCGTCTTTTGTTGTCTTTTAATATTTTGTATTATTTATTATGACTGCTCGAAGCTGTTCGCAGCGAGAGTCCGCGTTTTCGTCGAGGAAATGGATATTTTAATGAGTTTGGCCAGCACTCGACGACAGTTTTTCCGCCGCCGCGCACTGTTCGTAGTGGAAAAATTCAAATTAGATTTTGACACTGCTCGGAAAGATACATTTGCAGGCAAAGAATGGCGGGGCATTGTTTATGCCTTTCCTTTGACTCGATGCCGACATCTTCATACGCATATTGTACAGATAGATATGGCCATATACATCTGTCTGAGTTCGCGAATGGACGTAATTTGCATTTGCGCATTTTTCCGCTAATTATTTGTTTATCGCAGGAAAATAACCAAATCGAAACGAAAAATTTGAAATCAAATCGAAAAATGTTTTGACAAGGGGCGGGAAATTATTTTTGCCATTGAACTTGTTGCCTTTCCCTTGCCGATATAGTTAAAATAAACAAATTATAGTGCAATCGAAGTGGTGGTGCAGCGGAAAAGGCGGGGAAACAGACAGCTAAACCCAGTTTAGTTCCAAGGCAAGTCTCGCTTGATAAGTTATACTCATTTATAATCATCGAAATGGGTCAGCGGCACCGCTCAAGTCGAGCAACAATTGCGCACGCAATTTTTATTCATTTAGAATGCATCAAAAAACCATTAAAGTGCGGAAAAATTATACACACAGATATGACAGCACTGAAGAAAGGTGGGGGGATTGCGAATTGGCCGAGGGAAATATAAAACTGACACCATTTATTAAGCAAAGTAAAGTTAAGCTTGCATTTCTCTTTGCCTTATTTGTTTGTAAACAAAGCAAGTTGAAGCTGACACAGTTGGATTGGATTCTGATTTCGATTTTGATTTCCAGGGCAGGGGCTCAATGCCATTTGGCTGGGTCAGTTCTGCGGTTTTTTTATATTAACTGTAAGCGAATGCAGAGAATATCGCGAAACCCACTGCGTCAACAAATTCATTTGTCGTACAAGGTCTGGACGGGTTAGTGGTTAGTTATCAGGGCAGTTTCGAGTGTTTATCTGGACTTGGGGGGGATTCCTCTGGCTGGGTCCGCTCCATTAATGCCCAAACAAACCATTCCCTCACGGTCAAACGTTTGATGAATGACTTTGCAGCGCAGTCATGTTCAGGCTGTGATAAGCCGTTTTGCGGCACGCCTAATGCACTTTAATGCCCCCTTCGATTACCCAATATCATGTGAATAAAGCACAGTACAACAACAAGATAGTCGTTTGAACTTTTTATTGAAGACCAATTGTCAGCATGGCGTGAGAAATTACTTGTGTGTGATTTAAGGGGCTTCACCAACCCACCCTCCGATAAAACACAATAAAAGCCAGCAATAATAAACGCAGAAATATATGTACTCGCTATAAATGAAGATAAATAAACAAATCGATTCCTAGGAAATGCAAACCCACATCTATATATTAGACTAGAATTTTGAATTCCTTGAAATAATAAAAAAGTCTTGTCAGAAGTGGGATTCGAACCCACGCCTACAGAGTAGACTACGACCTGAACGTAGCGCCTTAGACCACTCGGCCATCCTGACTATGAAAGTAACGAGAACGAGAAAATGGTCAGAGGCAATTCTAATTATTTCTGGCGTTTTTTCTTAATTATATAAATTAAATTTTTCTTACAATTCAGCAGAAATTAAGCAAGAAATTAAAAAGGAAACCAAAATGTCCACCAGATAATTATAACTTAGAATGCGATTTTTTAAGACTTAGTGTTTTTCTAAATTATAAAAATTGGGAGAAATTAATAATTTGTTATTAAAAAAAAGGAAAAAGTCTTGTCAGAAGTGGGATTCGAACCCACGCCTACAGAGTAGACTACGACCTGAACGTAGCGCCTTAGACCACTCGGCCATCCTGACTATAAAAGTAACGAGAACGAGAAAATGCTCTGAGGAAATTATAATTATTTCGAGCGTTTTTCCTTAATTATATAAATTAAATTTCTTTATACAATTAATCAAAAATTAAGCAAGCAATTAAAAAAGAAACAAAAATCTTAACCAGATAATTATAACTAGCTAATTTGGAATGCGATTTTTTTAAGACTTAGTGCTTTTCTTAATTATAAAAATTGGGAGAAATTTATCAAGATGTATTTATTAGTTTATTATTAAAAAAAAAGTAAAAAAAAGTCTTGTCAGAAGTGGGATTCGAACCCACGCCTACAGAGTAGACTACGACCTGAACGTAGCGCCTTAGACCACTCGGCCATCCTGACTTGAATCACTGTTCTGTCAAAATGTCGTTGGAAGCGAAGGCCACAGAAAGAAGGCAAAAAAAATCAAAACAAATTTTGTGCGTTGCCCAATAAATCGTATGTTTATACTAGGCAGTCGTGTAAATATACATTTTAGTTCGATGGCCTGGCAGCTTTAGCGGTCATAGATAATGATCAGTGCCCTCACAAGTTGAAAGATCAAATTTCGAGTAACCCGGTGCCTTTTATACTAAAGATTACAACACTATAGTTGATATGCAAAGAAATCGTACGGAATGTCAGAAAGCATGGCTTTTTCTGAGATTCATTTAGGAATTTTTTAAGTATTTCCTTTGTAAACTTGACGTACTTATTGTCTTGCTGTTTGGGAGGAAGAGTTCTCTCGAAGATATCCTTGCACTTTTTCTTATCCTCTTCTGTTAATTCGTTGAATTCGTTAGTGTATTCATTTGAAAGATATCTTTCATTTTTATTAAATTGATAAATTGGTGATTGCTTAAAAGTAAAAGCCTACTTTTTTTATTCGTGTTATCTTGAAATGAAAGTAATGTCCAGTTTCAGTCAGTCAATCTCAGAAGAAAAATTCCTAAGAAGAAGTTAAATAAATATATTTGCACAATTTAAGGTTTAACAGGTCAGCTCTCACCTTTTTTCTTGATTCGTTTATTTAATCGCTTCTTTTTGATTCGTCAGAGGCTTGGGTTTTAATTTTTTTCGGCTTGGTTTCGCTTTCAAAGAAACCACTTGTACAATGGAAGTCATAGAGAAAAAGAAACGATATGTCGCGAAGGTCTTCGGCGTGGTCAACACGAAGATGGTTTTGAAGTTCGGAAAGTTGAGGAAGTGCAACGTGTTCGACACGACGGTGGGCATTTGGTTGGGATAGCGATTGAGGTTCAAGTAGTATCGCCTCTTCCGAGGACGACTGCAGTTTACGTTGATCAAATACCACTTGAACCCGAATCCGGAGGAGATACCGTGTGCCACAGGTTTCAGCAAAGGTGCGATTGTCTTCGGCTTGTGCTCACTTTCGGGCTTCCGATCAAGTGAGTTAAACGACTCCTTCTTCAAAGATTTATCCTGAACATCCATGCTTGCAATTATAATGAAGTAACTCTATTTTTTCCTCTCGACAATAAAAACGCATGGCCAACTAAGTGGTGAACTTGACCCTGCGATTAATGGCATCGAATTTAATCGATAGCAAGTACGAGTGCTTTTCGCCAGGGCTGGTGTTTTGTAACAAAAAAAATAGCCAAAATCATTTATCATTGCCCAGATATTGACACGCCCCGTCAATATAAATAATTGCTAATTGCTGGGTCATGATTAATGTCTGGCATCTTTGAGCCGTTTGGAGAGCTACGACTCCAAAACATTCGACTCGCTCAATTTGCATAATTGCAATTTATTGTAAATCCGTGTGCAAATATGCAAGAAATTCGCAGCAGCTCTTTAAGGCAAACCAGAGGCCAACGGCTTTTCACGATTCGAATTTTGGATTTGTTCAATCTGACTGTCTGTTGGTTTTCCAGTATCTCCCTGTCATATGCAAATCGCTCTGCGACTCTGACTTTGGAGTTTAAATCTTTAAGGCCCACTAATTGTTGTCAACCCCTGAGAAGCTCTTTATTATTTCGTGCCAATCGGTTGGCAATCAATCAATGTGTGTGCACTCCATCTGACATTGTTGCTAATTAGTTGTCAGTTGGGGTTTAACAACCATATGGGCTAACGATTCAGTAATTGATAAAACTGTCTATGAATTGCAGGGAAAAATGTGTTTCACGAGATCTAATTTAGTGGTTTAAAGTTCAAGTGATATTGTGTAGACTGGGAAAACTATTTAATAAATCCTTTGATTACTTTAAATATGATAACTATATTTTAATTGGCATTTGTTCTATGAATTTTTAGATTATTAATTCTTTCAACGACTTAATTATCCATTGTAGATCATTATGTAATCTGTGCTTTCCTCTATTAATTCTCACGTTCTCTTTGCCGAGTTCAAGGGCAATCTCAATTCCGACGATCTTTCAACCCACAATGCTCTAGACAAATAAAGCCTAAGATTCATTCACGTTTCCAAGTAATTTAACTAAAACGAATTTCGCTATATCCATATACTGATGCCCATATGTGTGTATATATTTATTACAGATTAACCCGAGAATTAAATGGCGTGTGGCTTTTATGGTCGCTGTCCCACGCAAAGTCACGAAAATTGGACGGAGATTTCTCATTGTCGGAGATTTCACATTTTGCCCGGCGACCACGTAGCAATTCTCAAGTTCAGCAGTGGAAAATGAAAATGCTTTGTCTAACCGATTTTTAAAATCAACGGAAAAAGTGTGTGAAACAACAGGCATACCTGTATACCTGTAAAAGATAACAATCGAATCCTCGGTGTGGATTTTTGTAATAACTAAGAAATAATTCTGGTTAATTTCATTTACGGTATTGGCTGCAAGTGGGTCAAAAGCAAAAGAGGGGAAAAAAAACCAACATTGGCACGTTCCAAGAAATTGCAATATCAACAACTACAACAATTGTAACTTAATTTATTATACTGCTTAGGTTTTTTACTTTGTTTGCTCACGCTTGTGCATATATAATTATGCAATCAGTGCAGTTCGCCTGAATGCACAACCACAACAACAATATCAACGCGCAATTCATTGATAAAAAGCGTTGACAACAAGGGCTATAAATTAACAAGTGCCTTAAGAAGAGTTAAAATGAACAAAAACGTTTAAAGAGCCGGAAAGTCAATAACAAATAAACAAAAATAAAAACGTACGGATTTCATAAGCCACTGCAATTTTAATAAAACTTAAAAGATACCATAAAACATTTTAACAAAAATTCAACCATAAATAAATTTTTACGAAACATTTAATAAACTAAATTCAACAATTTACTTCCACAAAAGGCTTTAAAAATAAAATATCTAAAACTCAAATAGTTCAACAAATAAGTTTTTTAAATAAATATTTTAATAAATCAATAAATAACAGCAAATATTTTAAAATCAAAAAAATTAAAAAAGTATAAAAACGAGAAACAAAAACAAAAAGAAAACAAAAGTGCAAGAGAGCAATAACAAAAGTGAGAAAATTAACAGCAGTGAGAGTAACAGCGGCTGTTAACAGTTAACAGTGATAGTGGGAGAAACAACAGCAAAGAGAGCATTTTCAACAGAGGCAAGTGAGAGTAACAGCGAATTATGAATCAAACTGCGCATGCTCACCACACTGAGAAAACGCCTCTGCCGATGCCGCTGCCGCAGTCGCAGTCGGCGCCGACTGCGGAAACTGGAAATAAATACGCGCCTGGAAGAAGACTAGCTGCGCGGCAAACTCTTCGATTGGCGATTCCGAAATCACAGGGTGACCCACTGAACCACCAACCGAGTGCGGGGCTCTTCCGCCCCTCCCCCTCGCAATTGCCACCGGCACCGATTTTGAAGCGCATTCCAGCGGTCAGCAGCTGCAACACTGGAATACCGAAGTCCGCCTCGCCACTGGAATCTCACCATCTGCCCAATGTCACGCCCACCACCGCCCACAGCAGGTTGGGTGGCTACGGCGGTAGTGGTTGTTCCAGCGCCTCGTCAGCATCCAATTTTTTGGGCGTGCGTAAACCCAGCTTGACCTTGAATTCATCAGACATCAGGAACAACAACGATCTGTTCGCCTTTCCCAAGGACATGTCGCCTGTTATGAGTGGTGAGTATTAGGAAATCTTTATTGAACATTTCTTTGGAACAAAACAATTGTTTATTTTAAAATCATTTTGCTTTATTAAACAAAAAAATGGTGTAAATTACAGTCCTTAATTGAAAAATAATTTTACTAACAAATTGATTGCAATGTTCAATAATCTTTGTAAAAAAGAACTTCAAATTATCCATTTTACTTACAAAATATTTATACCTAATGGTTATTGTGTTTCCAATAGAACACTCCCATTCGCCCATGTTCACCGACTTATCATCGGCTAACAGCAATGGATCACCAACACATCACCACCAGCTGGGCAGATTATTTAGCCTGAGTCCTTCGAGCATCAGAAGTTACGGAAATGTAAGTAGATTTTTATAATTTATGGATTATAAATATAAATAGAAAACAAATATTTATAAAATAACGATAAAGGGTATAACCAGGTCCTCACTGCTGAGACTTTAGTAGGCCCTTCTGACTTTATAAATTCTCACTCGTAATAATTGCTTATGGCTATTTATAAATAAGCAGAGCGCGCAAAGGTCATGACTCACTTTAAGCTCTTCTCTGGCTTTATGGTGTCCATAAACTCTCACTCAAGCTTTTGTTGTCCCTCATTCGTTACCTTTTACAACCCCCTGCGCCACTTTTTAGGCCCATTTTGATTATAGTTTTGCATACACATAAAAAAAGGAACTGTCTTAGTGCAGAGTAATTTATTATAATAACATTTTACTATCGTAGTTTTATAGCAAAATAACAAATTAAAATTTTTTTTATTAATCACGAATAATTGATTTTTAAGCTAAGGTATTTTTTTTTTTGAGTGCACCTTCCAGACCAAACGCGAACCGCGCTGAGCTTTACAGTACCATATTTAAGCAAATACATAACTCACACCTCACACGCGACTCTTTCTGGATTGGGTCTCTCATGGGGATTGGGGTCTGAACCACTCCCTGACTCGGCGACTTTCCTAAAACCGGCTCAGACCCGCAGTAACTCTCTCCCTCTCTCTATTCTTTACGTAAATAGGTAGAAAATAGCGTCAACTTAATTAATAAATAACATTTAGCACGTTTTCAAAACAGAAGTGAAGGGATAGGGGAGGGTTAAAGAAAGAGGCAAACGAGCCCGCACAGTATATAGCGCTAAATCCAAACTATTGGATGGATGGATATACCGGCTATGAATAATCGGCATTCTGGCGTTGATTTTTAGCATGGCTCGTGCGTCGTTAAGCAAATTTCTCGTTTGCGAATGCCCTTCCCTGGGTATATGGATTTTCTCATTGGATTTGTTCCTAAATGTATCACCTTTGAGGGCAGAAACTGATTAGTTCGAGTAATCGTAGTTGTAATCAAGGGAGAACAAAGAACTATTTGTGTTTAGTGATCGAATGATTAGATGAGGCAACAACCTTTTAATTAAGAATATAACCGATGACCCATATATTGGAGAGCATTATACTTGGCTGATAAGATGACCAGTTGACTTGAATGTTTTGATAGCAGGTACCTAATAAACGTTTTATATTAAGTGTTTAATTTATCAATGAAAATTTAGTAATGAAAATAACAAGTTTCTTATTTTTATTATCATACCTTTAACAATATTAACTTTTGATTTTTATGAGGTCTTTTTATTTTCATGATAATAATAATAATATAAAGATTGCTAATTTAATTGTAATTAAGCATTTTAATACCTTGTCATTAGTTAATTAGTTTGAGAATATTCTCTTATAATTTTTTTTTGTAAAAATTTAATATTAGTAATGGACTATTAATTCCTATTACCGTGGGTAAATAAAAAAGTATAACTAAAGTATTTCTTGTTATTCTTCCAAATTATTTAATTCCCCTACCGATCGTTTAGGGTATTCCCATGACCATTTCCCAACTGTAGATCAATTAATTTCTTTCTCCCCACCGTTCTTAACTATTTGACAAGCTCTTCAGCGCAAACACACAAAGAACGTGAGTCGCAGAAGATTGTTGTTAATATTATATGAAGTTGGGTGTATGACAGCTCCCGAGCATATTAATTAGTTGGGGTTTGCCGGGGAATCTTCCCGGAGAGAGAGTCGCAGCGAGAGTTGTGGAGAGAAAAAATCGATTAGTAGCGAGGCCCAACGTTTGAGGACCGAGGGGCTCATGTAGTGCCAGTCGAAATACAAACAAAGTCAACTCGCGGTTTGTTCGCATTATAAAGCTCCCAAAAAGCAGCAAACACAGAAACACATGGGGGAAAAGCAAGAGAGGGGTACAAAAGCTACTTATAAACGGACGGACAACTGTGTTTTGGGTCTGGCATTTTGTGGTTTTCGGCAAGAATTCCATTTTCAGTATTTGTCGAATTGAGATGCGCACCGGTTCGTCTCCGATTCTCATTCTGTACGAGTATATCCGAGTATCTGAGCATTCTCCCGGACCCCGAGAATCTTTGTAAATAGACGAGATTGATTGCTCGAACGTTAGATCGTGCTGAACACCCGCGGAAAGTTGATGTGAAAACCGTATAGCATGGGCAATCGTTTGAGCGGCTTGTGGTGCAAGAAAACAACATTGAGTATTACCCACGAAGAGCAGCAGAACTCCAGGGAAACTCGTAACGATAAGGTCCCTCGCAACGTCCATAAATCAAGTCGAAATCGAACCAAATCGAGTGGTTCCAGTGATGGTAGAGGAACCTTTCGTCTTGGAAGCGTGCGTCGTTTATCTTTGAGAGATAACCCCAGAAAAACAATTAAAACTCCTTTGGATAACCCTAATATCTGCACCATAGAGCAGACCTATCGAGAACTAACCAGCCAACGACCTGATCTCGATTCCAACATGAAAGTTAATGCACAACTAATGCCCACTGCCAAGGTTAGTTCCACTCAAATACCTCAATTATGTCATTTGTTTCTGTTTGTATCTCTCGGATTTGAATAGCAATAGAAATAGATATGCTTGCCGAAGTAAAAACAAAAGACAAACTTGAATTATTCCGATATGCTACTCAGTTCACGGCCAAAATCAAAACAAATTGTCGGAGTGGTTTGGGTTTCGGTTTCGGTTTCGGATGGTGTGTCATTAGCATTTCAGGTGTGTGAAAATGCGGATGCTTGTAAGGTGTCGCGATCGGGATTAGCCGCCATAATTTATGACCAACATCTAATTGAAATTGTAAACAATTAAGTGAGATATAGGACCGATGAGGGCATTAGAGAACGGAATTGGTTAAGGGTCTTTGGAACTTGTTTGATAACAAGTGGATAATGTAAATGACGCAAGCCCATAGGCAAATTCTATTCTATTTATTGACTCTAGTCGTTACTCAAGCAAATAATGTTTAGTAATTCCCTTAAATAGCGTATTACCACAGAGTTATCTGTATAAGCATTATTATAGTGAAAACATTGTTCTGCTTAAAAATGAGCAAACAATTGTGAACATTTTTTAAAACCGAATCCTTATTTGTAAAAAACTTATCGCTTATTTTCGGTTTATTTTCCTTATAACTAGGGAATTTAATTACCACTTAAAATTATTAATTTGTTCTATGAATATCATCAATAATAAACAAATTATTCATAAAAAATACCCAAGGTATCCATAAACGTTCGCCAACTATCAAAAACGAATTAAAAGCAACTGCTCTAAAGAAAAGTAATCTGACTTAAGAGCCCCATTTTAATCTGTGAAATCCCCGTCTGAAGCATAAATTACCTTAGCCCGAAAACCAGAAACCCATTCCCCGTGGATTCGATTATGTGTTGCTTCAAGTTATTGCCCCTTTCGACTCTCAAGTGACCCAATTCCAAGTTACAAATAAATCACAAAAATCGAGAGAAGCAAGGGAAGAGAAGAAAAACGTGTTAAGTACGCTTTGCATATAAATAAATAAACAATCTTGGGGATTGTGATTGCAAGGGGAAATGCATAAAAATCAATTACGCATGAAAATTCCAATTGAGAGAAAATCATTGATAAACCCATGCGTATGCGTGGCTTTGGGATAAAGTCGGGGGAAAAAAGGCGTGGTAACTGACTCTTGGAAAAATTATAACTGCAGGCTTGAAAGTAACGTCTTAGATGCGGATGCAACCAAATATAGTATATCAAGCTCCCACGGTGATGAGTCAGAGCTAAAAACTTCTTCGTCGCAACTCGATCGGTGCAAGTTGTTATTGGAGACTCAATCACGGCTTTCTGATGACTCACAGATGTTTTAGGCGAAAGCCCATTCATTCATACGTAGATACACGAGTAGATACAGATACATGGCGTGAAGAAAATACGTGTACAGTAAAGGCTCACTACAGTAAATGCATAGAACGTAGGTATAAGGGGTTTATGATTGGTATAAAATACATATCCATGATATTATTAATATTAATATTAATCAAACGATTAATTAGTTTTTTATCAAGTGGTAGTATTATCCAAATACTACTTACTTATCAACATAACACAGTGTTCAATTCAATAATCTCTTACGTTTTTGGTTTGGTCTTGCTGAATGTACATGAGTCACTTGAAGGACTTGACACTTGACAAAGCTGTGATTAATTTAAACATTTCTTTCAATACGATCAAAAGAAACTGGCACACTTTTAGTGAGTAATTTGCTGACCTGAATAGCGAAAGTAGCTGAGGTATACGACAGATTAATGGGAAGGAAAAGATGATGAATTAGCTGAGATAAATTGCATAACCAGTGAAAATGAAATGGCCTTCCTTTAAGCAACTTGTTCATCGTATCCGATAAATACAGATACAATGCGTAATGTAGGTGGCTCGAACTCTTTACATCAGTTCAAGGCATTTTTCATACCATTATTTCAGCCAGATTTTGCTTATTTTTGCTCCACTCTGGCATTTCCTGCACACGCAAAAGCGAACAAAAAAACATTTGATAAACAAAAACCCAAATCAATTAGATTGAAAGAAAGAAAAAAACCAAAAAAAAGGGGGAAAAAACATGTTAAAAGATTTTTCCCATTTAGACGCACGTGTCGATTTCAAATCAATTTAAGATGATTTCTGTTTGCTTAGACAGAGTAAATAAAACAAAATAGACGTATGTACAAATAAATAAATGGTAAATATAAACAATGATGCGACTACTCAAGAAGCTCAATGTTAAATGGGGAAATTTAACCAATATTTCCGCGAAATTCTTCTTAGCAAATCATTGCCAAAATGCGAAAAGAAAAAGATGTAAAAGTCTAAATAACAAGAAATCAAAACAGACACAATCTGCAGTCAAAGTGAGAAAAAATCAACTTGTTCGGCAGAGGATCACCCACTCTCTGCTCTCTCGCTCTGACTGCTCTGTCCCCGTCTCTTTCTCTTCGTTTCTTCTCTTTTCGAGGCAGCCCAGTCACAAAATAAAATTTCTGGCCTCAGTCTTGTGTCGAGACTCGAACGCATAGTTCGTAGAGCGGAATCGAAGACAACGACAAATACAGAAAAAATCAAAGCAAAAGCTACTTAAAAATAATACAATAAATTTATTCTACAAACGTATTATTGTGAAATAGCGAAAATGCCTAAGGATCGCTACAAAACCAAGTGAAAAGTGTGTAAAACGTAGAGAATAAATGTTTTTATCGAACTGTGACCATAAATCAAAATGAAAGCTAAAAATAAAATACACAACTGTCTGATTAAAAATAAAAAACACACATGTGTCGTTTGGGATACAGAAAACCATGTGCAAAATGTCTGGAAAATAAAAGTACTTTCTGTGCAATTACCACACAAACAAAAATTTTATTAGCATTCAAGACAGTTTAGAATTCTCTATAAATTCATATAAATTAGCACAAAATACAAATATGAAAAATAAATAAGTGATGTGTAATAATGTGATAAAAACAAAATTCTTTGAAATGGCAATACCAAGAATTAATTTACATATCTTAAATGCAAATACCCAAAATAAAAATGAATGAACAACAATTTGTACAAGCTATAATTTACATAAAATTACAATACATATTATATCTAGAACTTATGTCTGAAAATGAGTGCACAGCTCATAGAAAATTCAAGAATAAATTTACATAAGTTGTTGAAACAAAAATTAAGTGGGCTAATAAAACGAGTTAACAACAGAAAACCGGTTCCAAAACAAATGTGCTTGGAAAAACTGAAAAACCACAAAAAATAAACTGTTGCGTAGGCTTCTCGTCGCTTTGGCAGACTTAAAATCAATCAGACAACCGCCCACAGTAAATAAAACGAAAACAGAAAAAAAAGCAGCAGGCCAAGAGTGCAACAGGAAAAAGCGGTTAACGCCTTTTGTCGCTTTTGGCCCAGTCGACTGACTGTTGTTGCATTAGCCAAGCGGAAACTCATTAGCCAGTTACATGAAGACACAAAGAAAACGCTGGCAAACGGAAGTGGGGAAAACCCCAAGCACGTGGGCTTTTCAGGTGTTTCAACCGAGCTTATATGTGGGCTTTGAACTTGTTCCACGCCCAGAGGTGTGAGAAACCAGACCAAAGTCGAATCAAGTCAAGGTCTGATCCGAAAGAAGCTGTAAATGTCAAACGTATCTTATTTGCATCTCTTGTATGTAAGATCAAGCCAATGGAAAGGTCTGGAATTTCTGTAAAAATAAGTGGGGGGTTTTCCAGAAAGCTTGATTTTTATACCCGTTACTCGTAGAGTAAAAGGGTATACTAGATTCGTGCAAAAGTATGTAACAGGTAGAAGGAAGCGTTTTCGACCCTATAAACTATATATATTCTTGATCAGGATCACTAGCCGAGTCGATCTAGCCATGTCCGTCTGTCCGTCTGTCCGTCTGTCTGTCCGTCTGTCCGTCTGTCTGTCTGTATGAACGCTGAGATCTCGGAAACTATAAAAGCTAGAAGATTTCCATTTTGCATGCAGATTCTAGGAGTTCCTACGCAGCGCAAGTTTGTTTCAAAAGGGTGCCACGCCCCCTCTAACGCCCACAATCGCTTATATACGATTTTAAAAATTTCAATATTTCAGAAAAGTAAAAATGCAATTTTATGGTGTTTATCAATACCTATCGGAATGTAGAAGAAATTTTTTAAATCGGACCATTCGTTAAAAAGTTACGGCGGATCAAAGTTTTATCTCCATCTCCTTCGCACTTCCTTTAGCTGAGTAACGGGTATCTGATAGTCGGGGCACCCGACTATAGCGTTCTCTCTTGTTATTTTTATGGAGCATTAAAAAGATCGTAAAGCCAAGATAGGGAAGGGTTTGAGTCCCTTTAATAAAATCTTCAAAATTTGGGTTTGTTTGGTTTAAATATTGGATATCAAAGAAATGTATGAAAAAGTATACATAAAATTATTATCAAAGAATTGCTAAGAAAATGTTAAAGGCCTAAAAAAGTTTAATATTTCTATAAAAAAATTCTTACATTTCGTTAAATTATTTTTGTCAGATATTGACAGATAAATATATCAGATATTGTGTGCTTCTTCAAAGATCAGTTAGCTTCTTTTAAACTGTAGTTAAATGCAGCTCCACTATTCGATATACTCAGAAGACCGGGCCCAAACTATCCATAGAAGGAACGCATAATCAGCTACGCTTATTGTGTATCTTGCAGATACATTTGTCACAGGCACGGCCAGGCACGAAAACCAGTTCTGTGGCATTTCTTGTGTAAGCCTTTCTGAGTGCGATCTTTTGTGGCTTTCGTATCTTTCGGTTAACGGTTGCCAAAAGCAGACAAAATACGAAATACAAATAAAAATGAAAATAATCACAATAAAGCACGAGCACAAAACCAGATGCTTGATAATTGTTTATGCGCAACAATACAGAAACGGTAAAATACTTTTGGCCGAAAACACTTTCTGAATGCGATTATGCGTATAAATCTCGGTTTTCTGCTGTTAACCCCAAGGAATGCTAATCGTCGGTCTTGTTAATAATTATATAAATGAAAAATGTTTTTGTTTTGCTTCTTTTGTTTCTGTTGCTAAGAATTCCCAAGAAAAATGCCAACGAACCCCCATAAATAAAAAGTAAACAAACAGCGAGTGCACAAGGAAAACCCCTCGATTTAAACTGTGTATTTCTCGAGTGATTGAATTTGAATAGTTTAAATAGTTGAAAATCAAAGTGCTGGATTAACCCAGGTGAAAAATTAATAATAAACAATGGTGGTCACATCGACAAGAAGTCCGCTTCTGGCGCAAACCCAGCCGGCAAATGCCGCTTCCAGTGGCAGCCACACTTCAGCCGGCCTGCGATCGCGTCTCATATTCCCCCGGCAGCATTATCAGGTAATTGTCAATCAATCCCATCCAAAACGTCCTCAATGGAGGCCCAATTGTGCCGAAGAGTCAAGGGTTTTGTGTTGAGTGTTTAGGTCACAGGGTACATTAACCCCGCGGCGCCGTCGCGGGCTTAAAATGACCAACCGCCAGACGACGGCGAACGCTCGCCTAATGGTCAGTGAAAGGCCCGAAAGACTCAGAACGCTCACTCTAGGGGTACCTACATATATAAAAACATGATTTTATGATTGCTCTTCTGACGCAATGGCATTCGGACCTGTTTTGTGTGTGTGACAGAAGGAGAACGAAAACAGCACGTCTAAATTTGTTAATGACTTCGAATGCACTATAGGTGAAATTCTGAGAATCTGCAGTGCCACATTGTGTCTACATATTAAACAAAATAAAAACGAAACATCCGGCTCAAGGCTAAAAAGTGTAAAAAGTATAATTTCTAAAAAAATCACGTTTCCTCTGATAAGAAATTTAAAAAAAAGGGCAGGAAGTGCAAAGTTTACAAAGAAATTTGTTTTATTTTTAGATGTGAGCTCTTTTTCCGTTTTTTTTTAAAGTCTATGTATCAAAAAATTTCTATGGTATTTTAAATTTTGTCATTTCATTTTAAATTTTGTATTGTATAATTTATAGTAAACATTTAGAGTTTCTGTCAACTCTAAACCATTTAATTTTTCTAAATTAAATTCACATATTGTCGTTACACATGTATAACCCCAATGCATTTTAAACCATTTTTGAGGGTCATTTTAAATGTTTTACGAGCGGACATAAAACTCACTCTAACTGAAAGTTAAAACGCACATTTAATACCGCCAAGCTATTGAAAATAAACATTAATTTTCCACTTTTCAAACACGTTTTCCTTTTTTTTTCCGTGGCACAGCGTTGGCAAATTCAGAGAACAAAACAACACAAACCATTAAAATTGCCGGCACATAAATCGAACGGAATAGAGCTATTTGTTTATAATTAATTTCATGCGGCTTTTGTTTATTGAGATCCAAATGCGTCGGCTGGAAATGCGTCAACTGCAGTTGGCCCGGGGATTTCCAATCGGCCCACTATAAGTGGTTAGCCCAGATATATCCATACAAATTGAACGTATCCAGAAGCTAAGAAACATCTGCTAATTCGCACTCTCGACCTGGCCCAAGAAAGTCTCTGGGGCCCTATTCTCTTAGATTGGTTAAAGATTTCGTATCTCCTCTATAAATATAATGGTATTCCGCTTATATAGCCAAGATCTGGATCTTTGCTGTGTGCGCATTTGCTGGGATTTTTTGTGTTGTTTTTGGTCTCGTTCTAAAGTGGAACCGAATGTTTTATTTCTGTATTCTGTATTCCATCGCCGACGTCGCCTTTGTCTATATAATGTAGAAACTACATAATTTGATTTCCAGTACGTGCCTCATTCGGCCTGCCTCACTGACTGTCGGCGGCGCCGTTGACGTCAATTGGGGGAACGGAACGGACTGGCGGACAGATGAGCGGACAAACGGACGGACAGACTGGTGGACTTGTGGAGCAGGCGACCCTACCGTGGATCGGGGATTTACTTTTTCTCCGACTGTTCCTCTTTCGGCGCCCCTTCGATCTGTTTATAGGATTAACGATGTGGGGTTGGGGTCGCAGTAACTATATTTTAATTCCTTTACTTGATTTAAGTTTTCCGCTATTGAGAAATTTGTTATTACAATTGGAAAATGTCTTTAAATATGGTTGGCACATTTGGTATTTCAATTAGAAACCATATTATATGGTTATACAATTATACAGTCCAACAAATAAATCTCTATGGATTAATCTTTTGTTTACATCCATTTAAAAGCGATTCCCCAGAGATCACATTCCTATCCTAACCCATCAATAAAAACCATTTTCCGAATAGCCTTTCATTTAATTCGCTGACTTATGAACCAATTTCGTAGATGTTTTCCAGATAGAGACTTGTTGGGCCAGTTCAAAGCTGTAATTTATGAATGAATTCAATTAAGATGATTTTCCGCCGAGTCGGGGGGAAAAACCCCCGAGCCTCTCGTAGATCTCACACGGTCCACTTGAATTGCAGCTTCACTCAATTAAGAGATACGAAATACAACAGGGTGAAGCCTTAATTCAAATTTGCAACGGCTGGGTGTGCGAGAAAGAGATAAGTATCGAGGAGTGATAAAGAGGGGGATAAAGTGGGTGATCTCTATGAGAAATAAAGCCGGAGTTCAAACAATTAAAGTCGCTAATTGCGCTCTCTTTCACTTCCATATTTTCTAGATATTTAATATGTTTTTAAGAGCCAGATATTTATATTTTTTAGTAGAGAGAAACCAAAAGAGACCTCTGTAAACAATAACAAGAGCAACAAGTTTCAAAAAGCTTTTTTACCAGATGGTAATGCCCTGTTCTCACTGCCAGTGTTGTTGAATTAAAATGCTCAAAAAGCGCAAAAATTGTGGCCATTTGTTGTTTCTCTCTCTCTATTTTGTTCTCTCTTTCCCTCCCCTTTGTTTGGGGTGGGCAGGCGGCAAACAAGTTTACTTTGCTCTGCTTTTGTGTTTTTCATTCAGTTTTCATAACTCAGTTGTGTTCGTCGCCGTCGCGCGTTCAAAAGCTGAAATCAAAGTACCAGTGTTAAACTAAATAATATCAAAGCGTAATAATAAATCACACAAAATTACGATTTTTTAATAATATTTAACGAAATGGATTAAAATATTTGTTGGTTCTAGTAAAGTGTTAGAATACTAATCTTGAAAGTGAAAACTAAATTTACACATTTTATAGAATTTTAAAATCCTATATAATAAAACTAAGAAATACCTCTAGTGGATAATAAAATAATATTGTGAAATGAAGTGAAAATTAAGAGCTCACCTATGCAAACTTTTCTTTGATCGAAGGATATAATTATTATATATATAATTATTATATATATATAATTATTATATATATATAATTAATTTAAATAAAGGTAATAATTATTAAAAACATCAGCAAATAAATTCATTTCGTTTAAAATTTTTGAACCAAGGATTGAATATCACAAAGAACATATACTATTTATTCGAAAGAGGGAAACAAATTCCAGATGTTTAACAAATTAAATCTTTTATCTATACTTTATTTCAACCAAAACTTGCCAATATTTCTTTTGTAACTCAGTTTTGAAAACGTTTTGTTGTATATTTTAGCAACAGGAAATTCTGTATAAACTTTTCCGCTGAAAAGACATAAAAAACTTGTTATTGTTTATACTAGGGGTATAATAAGCTACCTCACCCCTTTTCTGCCCACAATTGGCTGTTCGATGGGAAATGTATCTTATAGATAGTTTGCGTAGTTGTTGCTCAGTTTCATGGTCGATTGCCTCGATTATGCTTTCTGATTGCACTACACACACTCTCGGTCTCACATAGAGAACCCATTAAAACGATATACAATTTGGCACTTTTACCTCGTCTCCCAGATTGGCAGTTTGCCCAGGTGAAAAGAATCTGCGAACCGGTTTTCGGTGTACAGGTAACCACACGGGTCTTACATAGATATGAGTTTTTCGGGGAAATGTTTTCTTTTCCTCCGCTTTTTTACGGCTTATCTCCGCCGCCAGCACAATTGTTATCGAATCGCGAGCGCGACAAACTTGTCCAAAAGACATTGTCCCGGCCCACGCAATTGGGCAATCAAAGGGGTAGCCGAAAGCAAACACACCCTCGTTTGTATTGCAGGGATTGCAATCTGACCCGACCCCCAAAAATATGAGAGCCCCAATCCCGACAAACAAAGTATAGGGATAACGACGAATTCAATTCCTAAATGCGTCATTTTGTCGGAAAAAAAGGGGGAAATAGAACAGAAGTGGGGTAGGCAATGGTGTTACAATGAAAACAACCCTAACAAGTTTTTATTTATGGCGACCAAAGATTTATACTGTAGACAAAAAATGTTACTTACAAATTGTACAAAATTTCATTGAAATTTCAGCTTTTAAAATTAAATCTTAAGGAGACAATGGTTTATTTCTAAACAGTTTAGGAAATATTATAATTTAAACCTTTTATATAATTAATTTATTTCATTCATGTACTTTCATACACTGGTGAAATTACACTTTAAGCATTGTGATTAACAGCTATCTTGACTCATTTTTAAGGGGACTTTTAAATTGTAGGAGATTAACGCAAAAACACATAGAATGTTTTGTGAATGATCACAGTAGTGTAATTCATGTTAGAACTGAGATAAATAACCGCAATATTATTATTGTAACTATTTCATAACGTTGAGTAAGTGAGCACTTCCCTTTGTTTCATGATTCTAAATCCCAGACTTACACGAATATCGGTTTTGTACCATTTAATAAGGGGGTCAAAAAAGGGGAATTTTCATCGTTCCTTTTGGTTAACTTTTGGCATCATTCTCAGGTGAGCCATCCACCCACGCAGTGGGCTAAATGTAACGTCAAATTCGAATGCATTAGATTAATCTCTAGCTAATGAGACACATTTCAGACAGATCTAATTGGCAATGGCAGTCGCAATCGCAGCTGTTTCAGTTGCAGTCGTTGCCATACACAAAATGCAGATACAAAACGTTGATGCAGATGCAGATACAAAAATATAATCACAGAGCACGACAATGCCAATGGCATTGACCTTGAACTTGTGCGGTTTTCCCGTTTGCCTTGCCTTTTTGCCGATTTTCCTTTGCTCAACGGATTGTATTATCTATTGCAACGGGGCAATTTGAATAGAAAATTGAGTCTGATGTGGCTGTGGAGGTGGAGCAAATCGGAAATACCTTTGCCTGCCATGTCATCGTAAATATTTTCCCGCTTTAGTTTTTTTTTTCATTCAATTTGCTACCTTTGAGTGCTCAAATTGCAAAGCGCGTCATTCACTTGGCAGGTGCAGTGGCAGGTGCATCAGGTACAAATTATTTGTCTCGGGGGAAGAGCGCTTGAGAAGTGGGAGAACTGAAAGCCGAGACGGAGACGAAAGTGCAAAAATTGAATTATTGAAAGTTGGCTAAAATAAGTGCACTTGAAGGTGACAGTCGCCGAAGACAGTGAGTGGGAACGTTGTGTATTTCACGCATTTCGAAGTTGATTTATCGATGTTCTGATTCGTAAAAAGGTCATATTATGTTGCAGGTTCTCAGTCGTCTTCTAAGAGCTAATGACCTTAAATCGCTGTTTTTATCACCTGACTCTACTTCTAATTAGTAAAAGTAAATATTCCGTAAAGTGTAGATTTTTACGACCCTTTTATCTTTTGAAGTTGAACTGTTTTATTTTTGAACAAAGTTATGAACACTTCTATATGGCTTGTTTACTTTTCCATTTGCCTACACTTGGGATAGGCCATTCATCAACTTTTCGCAGTCAGTGTTTGCACATCCAGTTTTTTTTTATCGCCTTCGCCCACACGACGGCCTCAACCTACGACCCATTGGAAACAGTCTCCGTTGTTGTAGTCTTTTTTTCTCGAAATGTCACAGCCCACACTAGATCTTCACTTTGTATTTTCTCTTTTTCGCAATTTTTTCCCCTTGTTTCGTGTTTTTTTTCCCCGTTTTGCATTTGAATTTTACCGCCCTAGAACAATAAACACGCTTTATGAAAGAAGTTCTGTCTGTGTGAGTGTGGGGATTTGTAGGGGGGTATGGGTAGTAAAAAAAAATGGGATGGGGCTAGCTGCTACTGTTGGGAGCAAACAAACAAAGTTTGGCATTCATAGTTGAATGCCAGGGACTAATTAAACAATAATAAAACGCAAATAAAACTACAATACAAAACATTTTATGGTGTTTCTGCCACCCCTTTGCCACCACCCACACCCCCTCTTGCCCCACAACCTATTCCCCATATCAGCAGCACCCAAAAATTATTGTCACGAATACATTAAAAATCACTCAACCGTTGTCTCGTGTGCCAATTTTTTTGTTGCTATTTCCCCGCCACCCCTTTTTATCTTTTTGCTAAAATTCCGACCCCCTCAACCCCTCCTCTGCCCATTTTAGATTTGGTGTTCATTTAAATCACATAAAAATCAAACAAAAAACCCACATAAAAGCCAGTTTTATTTCTCGATGTTCTATTATGGGTTCTGTTTTTGTCTGTATGTTAATTGATAAAGTTTTATAACTTTTTAATGAAATCCACAACGAAACAAGTATATACCTTAAAACGGGGTTTTAGTTTCGGAATTTGTAAGATGTCTTCAAAATTCTTTGATATATAACTCTGCCAATCATCAAGTTTAAAATGTAAGGTTATATTTATTTTGGGGCACCAAAGTGTCAATGGCTTTAAACGACTACCGAATAACTTGAATAACAAGTGTGATATTTTTTAAGAGCTGGTATAACTATTAAAATTATTTAATTAATTAATATTTTCCTTTCATAAATGACAAGTTCCTTTTAGTTAAGATTTGTAATACGTGTGCCAACTATAATTTGTAGGCAAATAAACTACTGAATTATCACTTAAGTCTTTTTTAATATTTTACACTTTTAAATTATATTGCATGAATGATAAAATCTTTTCATTTCATTTGTGCCTGTATCAGCTCAAATTGTTAATTAAGATAACGATTTAATTATTTAATTGAAAATTCATCTCAAGTCCAAATTGCTATTTATCTTGCTTTGTTCCACATAAATCATCCACTGTCAAAAATCCATTATGAAATAATGTGTGATTTGAGTATAATCGTTTTTTCTTCGTTTTATAATTTTAAAAACAAAATAAAGCCATCGCTTAATTTATGCAAAATGGCCATAACACAAAACGACAGAGGAATTCGCCTTTAAAACAAAACAAACAGAAAAAAAATCGTTTTCTTTTTTTAGCTTTGGCTGATTTGACAAATGACAAAAATAATGATAATACCAGTAGCCACCTGCTGTAGGGTCGGGGGGAATTATACTACAGACGTCGTTATTATTGTCCAGTCCCCATGTGAACAACTCCAACAGCTGTAAGCTGTCAGCGAGCGGCATCTGCGATATCTGAGATCGCAGATCATGCAAATTAGTTTGCCATCACATATTAAGAAATTAAAAATTCATAATTTGGGAAGAGTTCGTGGAAGAGAATTCGATGGCATTCTTCGAATACGAGAGGCGTTTAATTGAGACTTATGAGGGGAAAACAAACAATTAAGTCAACTTTAAATACCGAGAAAATCGCAGTGGGGGGTTGGGCGGAGAAGAGTTCAAGAACCTCACCTTCAGTTGGGCATGCAAAAACCCTCGAAGGTCGGTTCGGATTCGGATTCGGCTGAGCCTGGGCTAATTAGAGCCAAAGGACATAGCACAATGGTCATGACATGTGGCAGTCGACGGTCGACAGGCGACGGGCGCCACATGGATATGGGTAAATCGCGTGTTTTTGGCCGCTCCCAGCTGTGAAAAATGGGTCGCGCGTGACAGTCAGCAGAATGTGGGCGTTAGAGGGGTAAGCGGGGGCGGAGGCGGGGGTCAGGTCCCAACGGAGCCGGCCAAATCCGGCTAAAATCAATAACAAACACGCAAATACTTAAGCTCCTGCTCAGACTGAATCAGCGAATCTGGGTTCTTAAAGTTATTTCGCCAAAAATCGTAAAAGATAAACTCACTTAAAGAAAACTTAGGAAACATTTTTTTAAATAATTAATTAAATTCTTTTCTCCTCTAAAACATTACCGAATTTAGTCATTCCCTTGACAGTTTTTAATCCAGAAAAAGTCAACCGGTTATTCTATCAAAATGATTTTTTAAACTCATCAAAACAATATTTTTAACATATTTATCATATCAGCACTTAAAACCTTTTAAACCCATTGACTAAAAGAGATAAGATAAAGTATGAAAAATATTTTAAAATGCTGTACAAGAGATGTTAATAAATTTTGTTCGCTTTGTACAAATTGGCAAGAAATCCGCTTGCGAACCTAGTTTGGTGCTGTCTTTTCTTGTGTGTGGGCTTGAAATGCGTCAATGTTTGAATTAAAATCTGATCAAAGTAAAGAAGCTGCCAGAAAAACCTCACTGATAAGTCAACAAGTCGTGTAAATATCGTCGGGGGGAATGTCAAACTGTAGCCGCCAAAGAATAAATGTTTTCGAATGCATTCAGCATTCGTTTGGTTGATAAAGCTTCTGCATACAAATTACCCAAACACTGCGATGAATGATTGATAAAATAAGTTAAATGGCATTTGCCATGATAAATCGGTGGCAAATGAAACTATTGACATTTGTTTCCCTTCCATTTTAATCCGAAATATTGAAAGGCCGTATTTCATCTATTGGTTTCGTTTAATGTGGGTAATAATGCACTTTTAAGCAGTTACATGTTGGTTGTTACATTGATTGTGAACAGCTATGTCTATATACACACATAAAAAGTATCGCAGTATAAATGCAGTAAAACTAAACGTTATAAACAAGGTTTGTTGCACAGCAGCAGCTTAAAATAATCTAAAAGAAAAACTCTTAACTTAAACATAATTGCACGTAAAGGAACTTATAGACAACTTGACTTCAGACGGCTTTGCGGAAAGTACAAAAGATCCGAGTACATTAGAAATACAAATAGATATCACACACACAGTATAGTAGATCGACTAACACACACATATGCCTATAATTTTATGCCTTAATCTTGCGGCCCAACTTTTGTGCTCCATACTTGTGGCCATCCCGACCGGAAGATCCGCTGCCGCCACTACTTCCATGGCCATGACTGTGCGACTTGTGCTTGCCCAGGCCATTTGACTTGGTCCGGGTCTCAAAAAGGACATCGGAATCCGTCTCCGATTCGGTCAGCGATGTGTTGCGGGAATCTGAAAGGGAATTTTATGATATTATTTATCATTCTGTAAGAAACACTTAATTTACACTTACAATTGGCGGCTTCTTCATCCTTGTTACCTATCAATGAATATTTTTGCACTTTCTGGCGAAGTCGCGGCTTCTTCGATTGTCTGCACGCACAGGCGATGCCCCAAAATACTCCAGATAGCAACAGGCAGCCAACAATCACTCCAACAAACACATACAATATAGACCAGTCTAAATAAATAATAAAATTTAAACGTATTACCAATGATACAATGATATAATATACTTTAAAACTCACCACAATTGGCCTCCTGATTATTGAAGAAGTAACCTGCTGAAGGCATCCAGAATGCCTCGCATATGCAAGCCCGTGTAATGGGATTACAGGTTCCATGACCGGAACAATCATTTTGACAAACGGTGGTGCGAATGTCGACAGCAAATGCGCCCAATATAGAAGCATCTTTCTGGAGTTGAGTCCTCAACTGGCGCTCCACTTGCAGGCCATCTAGTGCCTTTCCCAAACCATCGTTCACATAAAAGACCAGAACAGTGGCATCGGTATGCAGATCGTATTTGAGCTCCCTGACCTGAATCTTGTTCTCGTCCCCCAGCAGAAGCTGTAGTTTCTGCACCACGGAATCCAGTTCGGATTGTGCGAGCACCGAGATGCCCATGGGCAGGGTCATTTGAACCAAGTTTAGCAGTTTGGGATCGCGTCGGACATTCACGCTGACCGTATCTGAACTGGTCAACCCCTGATCATCGCTCACAGTCAGCGTGAAAACATAGCGACCTTGCACAAGATTTGTTAACTGGGAAAAAGGGTAAATAATATAAGTCTCAGTTGGATTAGAAGCTCATCCCTCACTCACAATCATCACTGGTTCCTTGTCGGTCTCGGCCACAATGACTCCAGCGGCCAGGCTGTGCTCATCACGTGTCCAAAGGTACTTGACTACAGCCAGATCATCCCAGGATTTGGAACCATTGAAATAAATGGCTGTTGCTGGCAAAGTGATGGTGTGATCTCCGCCAGCGTTGGCTATTGGGGCGGCATTGCGTTCTGGTTTAAAGAAAGTAATAGATGAAGTAAGGAGCTTAAGTAAGCTGCAGGTTAATTACCTTGAACAATCTTCACCCAGATGGTGTCCGTAGCCGTGTTATTGTTTTCATCTGCTACACTCAACTCAAACTCATAGAGACCTAAAGTTAAGGATGTGGCATTGGCAATCTGTGGAGTTTAAGGGAGATTAACAAGGATCAATGCATAAAGATGGTTAGTTACTCACCGATGAGTTAGACTTCAAGATGACAGCATTATTGGGTCCGCTCAATTGCTTCCATGAATAAGTCTTGATGCCAATATCATCTTTGGATTCGGAACCATTCAAAAGCACCCAGTTAATGGGTAAGCTAGTGGTCTGTAAAGTGGAAGCTTGTAAACCGGATAATAGATATTAACCTTACCAAAACATACCGTATTAGTTCCTGCCTCGGCGACTGGCGGTGAGTTCGTTGGGGGCTTCACAAAGACATGGACCTTGGCTGTGCTGGATTGCCCGCTGCCATCGGTGACTTTGAGCACAAAGGTGTACATGCCCTCCTCCAGATTGGACAACTGAACGTAGGGAGTTCTTGTGTTCTGCATATCCACAGCCTTGGCCTCATCGCTGGCATCCTTGGTCCACTCCCAGGCGACGATCTCGTGATCATCCGAGCTGGCAGTTCCGTTCAGAGTGACATTATTGTTTGGGAGATATAAAATCACCGCATCACCGGCATTCGCCACCGGAGCATAGTCGGTTTCCTTGAGAACCGCAATGGTGGCCGTGGTGGAGTTGGTCACGTTATTCGAATCGGTTACGGTCAACTTGAAGGTATAGTTTCCTGGGGAAGTGAGATCCAACTGGAGGGTATTGACCTCGGGCAAAACTGGCTGATAACCAATGGGTCCCGAGATCACCTCCCAGTGCCAATTGGTGATCTTATCGTCATCCGTGCTGGTGCTGCCATCCAGTATGGCATTAGTTGTTGGCTGCCGGATGATCTGCTCCCTGGGCGAAATGATCACCTGAGGCGGCTGATTGATGCGGTTCTCTGGGAGAACGGTTACATTTGCCGTTGCCTCGCCAAAGGTTCCGTTGTCCCCGGTTACTGTAACCTTGAAGGTGTACAGGCCCTCGGAAAGATTCGATAGCTTCACCTTGGACTTGCTCTGATCCGAAATGGTGCCGTTCATGGGACCTTTCGGTTGGGAAATGAGTGTCCACAGGTATTTGTACTTGGTATCGCTGGTCTGCTCATCGGGAACCGTAAAGGCGGCGAGGGTAACCTCCTGTTCCGGCAGGCGAACTTCCTTGGACATTACGGACACCACAATATCCTTACTCTGCTCGGTTTTCAAAGGAGGAGCAGATACCTCTGGTGAATTCTCACTAGCAGCCGCCTCCTGCTGTCCTGCCTCATTGCTGGTGAGATAGGAGCTATAGGGCACCGCTGCCATTACACATTTCCTCTGTTTGTTCCACACGAATCCCTCGGGACAGGTGCAAACTCCTCGCACGGCATTCGGTTGGAGAGGAACACATTGCTGTGGAGGTGGACAAGGGTTCTCCACATCACAGGCTGTAAACTTGGCATTCGTATCGTAGTAGCCCAGCTCTTCGTTGGCCAACACATCGTTCTCGTCGGGCTGGAAGATCATTTGATTCATCCGCTTGTCGGCCAAAGGGAAATCGTCGTCCTCATAAACGGGGGTTTCCTGGGAAAGGAGGTTTTTCGGTTATTATATACTTAGTAATTAAATTAGCTCTCACCTGATTGCGAGCCAGGTAGCCCAATCGCCTGGGCTGCTTCCAGAAATTCAAAGCCGCCTCGTCGTAGGGCAGGATCTCGGCATTCTGCTTGGCGGCCTCTGCCTTGAGGAGCTGTGGCCAGGTGGCCTCGCCCAGGGGATTCACCAGCACCATTTGAACCTTCTCGTTGGGCATCCGAACCCGTAGCTTGGGCAAACAGGCCTGGTTGCTCTGGCAACGGATGTGGTAGCACTTGCCCTTGAAGACGAGCACCACGTTGCAGGAACTGGTGGCATTTCGGGGCTTCTCGCAGCACGCCTGCAGGCAGTTCCAGAGGTAGGCCTCCTCCTCCAGGGGCTCCACCGAATCCGGCGGGGGCTTGTACTCCTCGAAGACGCCCGCCTGTTGTTCATCCCGCGGCGTGGCATTCTCGAAAACGTGCCGCAGCATCTTGTGGCACACCAAATTCTGGGATGGAGCTTCTGGGATTTGGATTTCCTTGTGTTTCTTACTGCCACCCAGCAGAGCGTTTTGCGTTGTGACGTCGGCATATGCTGACGCCATCGAAATGGCCAGCAAAAGCAGGTTGAAAATCCAGTTGCCCACTTGAACCATCTTTAATGTGGGCTCCTCCGCGAAGTACTCGGCCGATTGCTAGAGTTTCGGGTCTAAAATAACCAGCAAAACACTGGCTATACTATTTTTTCTTTCGGCCAGCGCACAACAAAAAGAAAAACCAATCACTCCAGCTGACAGCTGATTTATAATTACGCCAGCCCTGCGCAGTAAGCAGTGTTGTAAGTGGTACGGAATCGAGCTCTACAGTTCTCCAGTTCCCCAGAGAGAGGAATAGAGCGTTAGATACGGAAGTTACCGCTGAGAAATAACGAACAAAAGCTTTCGGGGAAAAGCTTTCTCTCTGGGTTGCTTGGTAACGGTTTTTCGCTTTGACTTTACTTATTTTAAATGAATTACACAATTATTGATCAGAATTACGATTTAGGCTATTAAAATATATCTTTGGACTTAGAACTTACTTTACAACAATACCATTTCTTGATTTAAATCCAATGTAAAGTTGTCTTATACCAAATTTATCTTCATATCTCTATAATTTATAGCTATATGACTCACCCTATACAACCAATATCATTTTAGGATGACACTTATGTAGATGTAGCTATTATTCTTTCCGCTGCTGTATTTACTAAACATGGTCTCGTGCTGCCCACACACAATCACCCTGACATACACACCCATCAGTCGTATTGTATGATTTAAATAGTAATATAGGCGGCCCACGCGCCAATCGAATTTCACAAATCGCATTGCAGAGAAATTAATTACGTTTCAGGCAAACTCAGATAAATCACTGCATTGTATTTATGCAAATTTTTAATTGCTAAACACGCAAATGCAAGGCAAAGAATATAAATCAACCTGAATTCATCGAATCAAACCAGAACTTATGCTGATCCCTGTCGGTTTGTTCCGTTTGTTGTTGGGCCCCCTAAAATCCGTCGAAAGTCCATTTATCTCGGTGTATAATTTTCATGGCCTTGTTGGCGGTTTTTTATGGCCAGCCGCTACTATTATCTAAAGCTGCTGCATTAACTAGCCAAAAAAAAAGGAGAACTATGAAAAAATATTGATTGTGAGCAGAGATTTTCCAGGTTCTATCAGGGAAATAATGTTTGAGATCCAGAGAATAAATAGATTCCTGATTTGAAATTACCATCTTTAATTGATTTATTTTACAGTGACATCGATAAAAACTTGATTACACTAGTTTACAAAATAATATTCTTGGTGTGCTCCCCAGCAATTGATGGCAAATTCTGTTAGTGTTGGCACAGTTTTTTTTTAAAGATTTTTTAAAGTTCGAAATGTTAAATTTCGGACTTTTTTCAAATTTTTTCTTATATCTCGGCAGATATCCACCCGATTGGGCCAGTTTTAGTTTTATTTTAAAGTCAATAGATCAGAGCTTAACTTTGCCATACAGATCAATATGATTGGATAAGTAATGGCAGCGCAGAAACTTGACAAAGATGAAAAATGTGTTTTTTGGTCGACTGTAAGTCGGCTGTATATATCGTAAAAACTCAAAATAAATCCGTTGAAAAATCATAATGGTTACAAACTTAAAGTTTACATCCTACCGAATAAAACAAGCCGGATGGCCCAAATCCATGGAAAACTGGATTTATGGTGGATTTTTAAAGTTCGGATTTTTCCACTTTTTTCGGTTGACAGAGTCCAAATTTAAGTTTTATCATAGGCGGCGACATGTAAACAAAAAATTAGTGCTATTTTCGTGATCTAGGGGTCCAAAACTAATAGAATTTGCCATCAATTGCTGGGGAGCATTTCGGCTGTAAACTAGTGTTATCAGACATAAAGCCTAGCTATTTGAAGAATTCCCATTTATATAGCCAATGAATAAATACATCACATAAATCTCATTGAATGGCACACGTTAGGCATATGAATGAGTGTTATAATGGCCCATCAATTGTTTAAATATTTTAATACTTCATGGGGAATCCACAATTTCTGTATATTTGCTGTTAATCACCAAGACGTTTCGCTGAAAGCTGTGAGATTTGCGAGCTTGTGTATCTGTAAAGTTTTGAGTTATTCATTGCCATATAAGGAAGTCATTCCGCCATTGCTCTAACTGATAAGCTTGCATTGCAAACTCACTCTTTACATGTCTCATCCATATTTAATTTCGTTTTTTTTGTTTACCCTACAGATGACAGACTTCTCGGATAACTCGCCCAGTGGGGTTTTGAGTCCAGCCTCCTCCCTGATCGAGAATTTCCACAAAAAGAACAGCTCCCCACAGCCAATTGGCAGTAGCAGCACAGTGACCACAGTAACCCCCACGACCTTGAATGGATCTGCAGTGGGAGTGGGCGGTGGGGTGGGTGGTGTGTTGGCCAGCACGGCGAATGGCAGGCAAATCAATACCAGCTCCAGTTCAAGCAGTAGTCTTAAGGAAACCTCACACCAGTCCACATCCACATCACAACAGGTAAAACTATAAAATAAGTCAATAATCTTACGGTCATAAAAAAGTCTTTTATAGTCTGAAGTATCTATGTTACTACTCGGGGCATTTCAAATACAATAAAACGATTATATTCTTTAGTCTTAAGTATATCAAGAATTCCATACACTAGTACTCTGTTAGACAAAATAGAATCTGACGCAGCAGTGGTCATCAGTTGAGATATCTGAACTGAACAATATGAAATCAAGCAGAGCTGGCATAATGCCGCTATTTTTAACGCATTACTTAAGGAACCCCCTAATCGTCGGAACCTTTCGGTGGTACTGCTACCCCGATAAGTCTAGAGGTTAACACTTGATAACCGATCCTACACACAGGCACAATTCATCGATGAGCTCGATGCCCTTCTATTGGAACCCCTCCTCCTCCTTCTCCCTGATAAGATTACCCTTTGGTATTTTACAGCCCCACTGGCGACGTTGCGGCTGCTGTACAAGCAAATCGGTTTTATTAATCACGTATTTATTATTTGCCCGGCTTGATTGAGTTGTAGCTACATAAATAAACACTCGAATAATTGTTGAACAATTTAGAAAACGAGAGGAGACAAAGGCTGGGCGAAACGTGCCGCAAAATTTTTTAACCGTTTTTAATGACCTGTTAACAAGTTATTTATGCTTTTTTTATGATTCAAATAGATAAGATACGAATTGGGTTTTCACTAGAATTTGCATAGCCAGCACACGTTTTTATCTTTGAGTTTTCCCTGCCTTCATTTCGATAAGGAAGTTGCCAATCATATAGTTTACAAGCGTTGACAGTTTTCATCCGCTAAAAATAGAGACTGACCCATTTGAATTTAATTTTGATACGGACTGTCCATCAACATTTTACTACTTGCGAAAACATTATCAGATCTATTTGTTATCAGGATAGGCACAAAAAAGTTTTGACCTATTTGAAGAGAATTTCGATAGTTACGCTACTGTTAGCCATTCATTTGTCAAAAATAGCCCCTGACCTGATCGAGCTTTATTCCCACTTTATTTAATTTACTAAATTAGAACTTGACAGTTTATAAACAAGGTAGACAGAAAAGTAATTTGTTTTGTAAGAATTTTATGACACATTTTGCCGGCTAGTTAGGCGCTGCAATATGACTGACGCAAATGTTTGAACATCTCATCTTCCTTACACAATCAGATAGTTGATGCCGAAACGTGTGATTCAGAAATACCTTATATTTAAATAATTGTGTGTTAAATCTTCTTCAACTTGTTTTAGTCTTATAATATGTTAAAAGAAATGTTTATAGCTTTTTTTTATACCCTGGTAAAATATTATCTATGGATTTTTATTATTTATTTTAGTTATAACTAACTATTCTATTCTAAAAACCCTAGATTCAATATACCCTCCAATACAGGGTATCTAAATAAAACACATTCTCCACGGTCTTCTTCTTGCTGTCTCTTATTGACTCGCTTTAAATGGAGGCTGAGTCACTTGCCGGCAACCGGCACACTTCGTCGCCATCGAATTCTACGTCAGCAGAGCAGAGTGCCTCCGATTCCGTCCGGTTCCACTCGTCCGCCCCCCGTAATGTTCATTTCCCCGGATTTCAATTCGCCACTCGTGAATCGCGCTAAATTCGCCGATTCACTTTGATTGTGTGATAGTCTCGTTATCTGTGTACATCCTGGTTGTGACTGAGATTGTCTGTTTGTGGTCCAAGTTCAACAAGCATCATCAGTGCGATGTGATTGTTATGTGTTTTCACCCATCAAGGGGTATATATAAACATATGAAACCCGATTGGACCGTGCCAAATTCATTCACATTCAATAGAATAAAACACAAATTACCCATTTCTTCGGCGAATCGGCTTTTTCGCGAGGCATGACAATTTAAGTTTTCCAAGGAAAAAAGCTTTATTTTAGGTGGTTAGCAAGCCAATTCTGTGATATGATTTGCCATTCGCGGAAATTGTTGAGGTAAACCGAACGAATAGAATATTATGACGCGGGATAAGATATGATAATACAACGATAAAGATCTTTAATAAAATGTAAGGGGGTTTTAAATACAACAACTGATACAATTATTAAAAACAATATTGTAATACAAATCAAATCAAATCATAACAAAAAATCAAAAAAAAATGTAATATAATTTTATGAATAAAATCCAGAGAAAAAGGAACAAAACCGGTCTCCTTAACGATGCTTAAACACATTTGAATCGCATTTATTTCCATTAGACAGGCCTAACGGCCTCAATAATAATTAAAATATTATAAAGGCTAAGCAAATTTGCTGAATAATTATGCATAGATTAACACCCAATTATTCAAATACTAAATGAAAACAAAACAAAGCTCTTTAGCTCGCTCTCTCAGTAAAAAGTCCCGTGGTAATCAGAAAAGTAAACATCGCAAAATTGAAATGGGCAGAACGAGATACAATCTTCAACCAGCTTGAATCAGAAAATCAGAAAAAAACGAACTACAAATCGACCGCAAGCCGAGAACTCGTTAATTAGAGAAGCTTTGGCTTGAAAAGCTTAGACAGAAACGTGAACCGAACCCGACTTAACAGCTGAATTATGGAAATGCAAATTATTCACGGCATAAATTAAAGATTAAGCGAAGGGAAACACGGCGAAAATAAACACACATGAGCACCACATAAAAGCTGAGGGAGAGCCGCCCAGACTTGTATTTACAATTTGATTTCCTAGAATTCCTCTGCCTGCGAACACATACGCTAAAAAGCTATCACCATGTGTTGCCATTTAGCTGTGTCTTTTTCCTCGCTCACTATCTCTCTGCTTACACAGAACAAAATTTGAGATATTCTATCTATATTTATGGTATCTAAAGCAACCAAGTTATTTTGAAACATAACGAAGTTTATACGTCTTCATCGTATCTTAGTGGAGGTTAGGAATAGAGGGCTTGGCAAAATCCAAATAATGTCGAAAAATTTTGATTTTTTCTAATTTTTTTCAATAAATATGTAAGAAAAGAAAATTTTTCTTTGCTAATATCTTAATTCAACATAAAATATATTTTTTGTTGACAATTTTCAAAAATAAAGTTTGTGTTTCAAGACAAATTCTTTTAATTCTATACACTTAGGGCCGTTTTCTCGTCCGCCTGTTAAATTTAAAGTAGGGTATCTACTAAAATCTCTTCCAACCCAATTTCAAATAAATTCCATAAAAACTATGTTATGACTTGGTAGAAGATTTAAAGGAATCGAATTGAGATCTCTATGGGGCCAATTAAACATTTTTTTTTATTTTAAGTAAGGTTTGTTCTCAGTGTATCTTGTCGATCGCACTTTAAAACGACGCCGGCAGCGAAGCGACAGCGCTGAAAAAGCTCTCGAGCTGCCAAGCTCCCACGCTGCCTGTCGAGCTAGAAATTTCGTGCTCGGCGCTCATTTTTATTTTAGTTAACGAAACGAACGAACCAGCGGCGCGCTAAGAAATTCAAGAAATACTATAGCAAAACACTCATACGAGGCGGAAATAATTTTGCTGTAGTTCTTTTTTGCTAGCGTGTGTGCCGTCGAAAAAAGAAATAATACAAATCACCTTTATAATAATTTTCTCCTTAACGAGTGCCGAAACGAAATCAATCGTGGGTTTTTTGCCCATTAACGAACAATTAAACGAACTCTCTTTGTTATCAGTATTTCACAAATAAATAAAAACCAATCGCAAATCGAACAACGAAAGTAGTAAAGAGAATACCAACGAAAAGTGAAAAAGTCCGAGCGTGGAAAAAAAGTAAAAGTCCTGCAAATAGAAAATTGTGGAGGACAGAAAGTAAAATCTATTTGAAAATATAAGTACATATTTTCTATAGCCGTGTTTGTCTACGTATGTCTGATAAGCCCCTCTCATCCCAAGCTGATTATTTAGCTATATAAACGGTCGCATACGTTTATATATGCCCGAGTTAAGTGCTTTATCAAAACGGAGGCGTATACGTAATATGAAATTCAATTGAAACCAACGGAGTTTTCGAAGAAGTCGCCAATTGTGATCTAAAACGGGCGATCTAAGAAGGTTAGTCAAGTCGATTCCGAAACAAAACATCATTGTGATAATTTAGTAAATGACGCAGAAATCAAGGGGAAAAAGAAACAGAAACACAAATGATATCTAATCTTTTGATTTCATGTCCAAGCCAAACTCCTTCACCCTCCGCACTTGTAAGGGAAAAATATTTATTGATCGGGGGTACTTGAAAGTGTTACCTTACCGATAAGTTTATGTCAGCCGGAAAGAGAGCGACGGGGGTGCGAAATGTTTGCTATTCGCTTTGGCCAACATGTCGTATGCGTAACGCCAATTCAAATCGCTCTCGATTTATGTGTGTGCACATGTTTTATTGCCCAACCAGAAGAAGAATGCCTTATAAAACCGATCGCAACCCACTCATTCGCATATATATATTAACGTTCAACTGTTCAACTTGTTTGACTTTTGGGGCTTCTTCTTCGCTCTTTATTTCTCGATGGCAGACGCCAGAAACCTGGCCAAAATTAGATTTGATTCGTAATACGCGGACATTTGTCAAGACGCTTCGAGCTGTGGCTTTTCAGCAAACAAAACCATAAATAGAAAATCCTCTTCCTCGGGTTTTTCCTAGAAAGTTATGAGTGTGTCAGAGTTCTGAATAAAATCTAAAGATATTATAAGTTAATAAAATGATGTCTGGCCAATTAAAGCTTGATGAGAGCATCGACAGGTTTACTGACCTAGGGTCAATGTCTTTGTAAAACTAATCAATGAAGTAATGCCTGCTGAACTAAACCTCTTTCAAGGCAAATCGCACATCAAATAGAATATTTTCCCGTGCCATAAAGCATTTGGTTAGTTATCAAAATTGGGGAATTTAGATAGAGAGACCCATACATCCATTTTCTAGGGGTAAGCTCCATGAAAGGCAAATATTATATAGCGCCCAAAACAAATGTCGATCCCAAAACAAATGGCTCATTTGATTTATAAAGACCAAGTTAAGCGCCCGGGGCCATAAAATGCGAGTAGAGATAGCGCCAGACAGTAAAGCATATTCATAAGTATATATATACGAATATCTATATAATATTTGCACAGAGGACGGGGGGAAATGTGTCTCTGTACGCCACAAATTCCTCGCATTTTTCCGCCTATGAGTCTGTGCCAGAAAATAACTTAACTTTCTATAATTGTGCCCGTCTGTGTTGTTTATTTATCAGGTTGTCAACAGCAGCAGTAGCACAACGACGCGGGTGGAGAAGAAGTCCCAGCGCCTGCACCACCACATAACCTCCTCATCCTCCAGCTCCTCAACCACCCAGGCTCTGTCCACCTCATCCGAAATGAAGGCGGCGGAAATCAAGCGAGATCTCACAAACATCCAGAAGTCCATGTCGGAAATCAACGATCTGGCCAAGGAGCGGATCACCGGCGGACCCGGATCCATTAGCACCACCCCAGCCTCGGCGATCACAGCGCCCAGCACAATGTCGCAGACAACGAGCAGGCTAACACCCAAACTCACATCGGCCCATCCGTCGATCGACGATCTCAGGGGTCTCAGCAGCCAGGACAAGATCACCCAGCTTCAGAAAAAGTAAGAAATTGATGACTAGTCAAAAAGAACTGTCTATTATATAGTTAATAATTGGAGATAGTGAAACATGAATTAGGAATGCTTATACTTTCGTCAATTGACGTCCCTACTTCATGCTTATCAAATATGTTTTTTTATGAGTCAGTTATATATATAAATATTTAAATATTTATGAAAATTTAAAAAAATATATTTTGGTTTCAGTGGCAAGCTAGAAATCACTGAAATCCAAAATATGTAATATTTTTAATACCCTACTTAACGAATTCCAATATTATACACACATAAAAAGATTTAACAATCAGACGTTAATTGGAAATTCTAATTTGCGATGGGCCTCTATGTATTTCGTTATGTTTATTAAACATTTCTCAAATATTTTCTTTGACTTCCCAGACTTCGCGCCTCGTTCGAGAACCTGGTGGACGACGATGACAGCAATGTGATCGTGACCCTGCCGGATGACGACGACTGCCCGCATAACCACTTCGGCAGCGGCCTCAACCTCAGTCATCCCACCGCCGCCCAGCTGAGTGCCAGTGGGCTGAGCGGGTCGAACAAGACCATCGACACGATCAAGTTTCAGGAGAAGAGCATGAAGACCGAGTCCAAGACCAAGGTGGTCACAGATGGCTTTAGTTCCGAACAGGCCACCAGCAACTCGGCGGAAATGAAGCGCCTGCAGGCCGGAGATATAGACTATCAGGAAAGCAAGGGGGCGTCGGCGATAAGGAATCGATTGGAGATGGATGGTGTCAAAACAGAGGAGAATGCAGCCGTAATTAAGGTGAGTTTTAATTTAAAAACTTAAGATCAGTGAACACAACTATATCATAGAGGTAACGAAGTAACGGAATGCAAAAATGTAGTTTAATTTTTAAAAATAGTTATTAAAATGAGAGTAACGAATCCTAGTTCAAGTAGCTATTGAACTCGGCCCTGAAATCTGACCCCTATGAAAAAAGCTTTTGCTTGGAGCTTTTTGGCATAGCACAAAGGGGAGTTATTTCCACCAAAGGGTGGCCACCCCCAGTTCGGAAGCTTTTGCTAACTGTTAGACCAAAAGGAGTGCCTTTCAGTTGGGAGTTCATCGCGTGCGTGTTAAGGTCGTTCAAGGGACATCAGCGCCAAGGCGTTAATATCCATCCCAGTCCACAGAGAAATCTGTCTAAAAGTGAAAGTTGGCAAGTCGGATGTTGGGTTACTCATAAGACAAAGAAAATCGATTGTCTGGCGCCGAAAAACGGGCAACACTCGAGGCGAAAGTAATGTGAAATGCTTCTAAACAAGTGCCTGCTCCTCGGGAGCCCCAAATTCATCCGTAACTATTGCAATTCCAAGAAGGACAAGCCGACCGGAATGTTCAGAAGAGTTCAGGTACAACAGACCCCAAAAAAGGTGTTTTACTGTTTGCAGTTTTCGCCATTACACCTGTTACCCAGGGTTACCTGGAATCGCTGAAATAGGGGAAAAACAAAGTTAGAGCAGTAGATTTTATCTAATCAGCTGGTGAGGCGGCTACATTACATCATTGTTGATTTGCATACGTATATTAGATTTAATTGTTTTATGATGGGATGATGAAATTCCTGGGTGGTGGCTATATGCTAAATGTCAAGGAAAGCATTAGAAAGATATGGCAAAGTATAACAGTATAACAGTTTTATAATTATTTGCAAATCTCGAAAAATCCTCAGTTACAAATATAGCGGCATGTATAACAGTTTTGAAAATGGTTATACTCGTCGATTAAAATCAGGGAACGTAACTGTTATAAGTTTTATTTTAAAAATCACACTTTAACAGTTATTTTCTGATTTGTAAAGTAAAACTCAAAGAATAACTGTTATTTTTCGAGTTTTATAATAAAAGTTGACAAATAACAGTTATTCGTCGTGATCAAAATAAAACTCAAACTTGATTTATAGCGATTTTGTGGGTAAACGAAATTTTAAAAAAATATAGGTATAAAATATGCGCGGTTGCCTTTTTTAACAAATTTTTAGTAAGTTATAAAAAGCACGGGTATTATGTTTTTTTTAATTATTTCATTTTTTCAAAAATGTCAAGGGAATAACTGTTATTCATAAAAATCAAAAAATAACAGTTATTTTTTGAGTTTTATTATAAAAATCAAAAAATAAAAATCATTACGGATTTGTAAACTACAATGGCTAATAAAAATTGTGGTGTATTTAAAAAATTTTTAGGACCCTTCTAAGTGCGTGATTTTTTTGTATGAAAAATTTACAATAACAGTTATTTTCGTTCCCTGATTAAAATATCCACTTATAAAATCCATCACAAAACTCTCCATCAACACATTGTCTATCAAAAACAGAGCCCCTTTTTAAGTATATATCAACTCAATCCAGCAAAAGATATTTAGAATCTCACAAGAGGGCATCAATTTAAATGGATGCTTTTGCTTGGCCCTCCGCCAAAATATTAGGCAAACAGACAGACAGACAGCCACGCTCCATGTGCAGACAACAAGTGCCCGGGTTTTAACATTAATAAAAAATCCCATGAAAATACTTTGATACAATTTTTATGGATCGGCGAACAATCCGAATGGACTTAGGACATTTGCGTCAATTGCAAGAAACTCATGGAAAGGCACGCACCATTCCAAATTATTTCCGAGAAGTAAACGGAGAAATGGGAAATCCATATACAACTGCTGGGCCCCCAACCCCATTCCTCTCCCTATTTTTGATTTATTTCCCACGAGTTAACGCCACGAATTTTCGTATATTCAACGGCAGGCAAAATTGCCGTGCTCTCTTTGTTTTATTTTCGAAATTATTTTGAATAAAACACTTCAGAGCGATACGCGGACCTCAGTAGCAGACAGACGAGCGTCGTGAGCGTTTCAGCCAATCGAATTATATGTAGTTGAATTATACAATAGAACGAAACCGTATAATCATTTGAATATATAAGAAGCTGATGTGTGACTGTGGCTAGATCGTACTAAATACAAATAGAGCGCAAGTGACAAAGACTTCCTAATTAAAACAGCGATTTTGTTTACGAATGAGAATATTGTCGCAGGTGTAACGATAAACGAAAAATATAGGAACCGACCTTCAAATGTCTAAAATGTTATGTTTACAACTGAATACACTAAGTGGTGAAATTTAATTAAGGAAAACAAGTGTGTCAAGAAAACGGATTTATATTAAACAATATAAAGTTCTATGATACCTGAAAAATCAGCCTGAGAACTCGACGAAAATCGGAAAATCGGAAAATCGAAAACCTAACGACAGATGGCCTACCGCTTTCGACGCTATGTGAGCTTTTACCAATGCCTTCGTTAAGTTTTCCCCAATTCCAATTCCATAAGCAAATGTGGCTCAACAAGTGTGCGATTCGGTCATTTCATGCCCTGCAATGTGTATAGAATCATCGTTTTGTACAGTGGAGCTGTGTCAAGTGCCTTGTTAATTGCCATTTAGCTGTAAAATTATTACAAGTTCTATTTGTCGGTCAGTGTCACACACAGATACAACGAAACAACACCCAAATACACTGAAAGAAATACAGAAAAAAACAAGACACACACACAGAGAAAGTGACGGTGACGTCGACGTAGCCAATTTGTGCGCTATTTTTATGTGAATGAAAATAAATAAAATACAAAGTATATAGGACGGAAAAAAATACACGAACGAAACAGCAGCACAGCAGCATTCATCTCTATATATACGAGTATATACGGAACGAAATAATCAGCAACTACCGAAGCGACTTTGGCATTGAAATACCTGCCACCTTCTTGGGGGAGAAACAATGTCCAATCATCAGGCACCCTGGCCCGTTCGCAAGGGCATCTTCCGCTCGACCGGCCAGTCGGACTTCACGCCCACCCGATCGCCCAGTCCCATTGTGGAGATGCCGTTATCACCGCCGCCTGTGGCCACGCCCCCCAATAAATTCGGAATCTCTTCACCGCTCTCCCCGCCGCCACAGCCCATTCAAGTGGTGGCCGGTTCAACGGGAGCCACTACCATGTCCACCACTGCGTCCGCTGCCAGAATGTCTGGAGCAGCTTCGTCCTCCTCCTCCTCCTCTTCGTCGTCGTCGTCGTCCTCGTCGCAATCCTCCTCCACTTCTAGTTCGCACACCAGAGTACGTAAGAGTTCTAACCCGCCCCCACAGCCAATTAGCAACTGTCCACTGTCGCCACCACCTCCACCACAGCAACAACAACAGCAACCACTGCCACCACCAACGCCCATCAACAACACCAACCACTCAGCAATTACAACACCCAATCACAACAACAATAGCAGTCACAACTGCAATCAAATGAAAAATGTACGCGAAATTCCCATTGAGGTGGAGCAGAGCAAGGTATAACAGAGAAGGGGGCGTGTTTGTTGAGCTTTAGTCTAGATTTAGTGACCTGGTGAGGTTTTGGGATGATAAGACTAGATTTTTGGGAAAGTATAACAGTTTGTATAACAGTTTCGAAACTGTTATACGTGCCGTTTTTAAACCTTAGTAAATAAAATTCAAGAAATGTCATTACACACAAAATTAAAGCATGATTTCAGTGTACCTATGCATTTACCTTGTTTGTATAACAGTTTTAAATCTGTTATATTTGTAAATTTTGCATTACGTTACTTGTTATACCAAGGAATAAGTTATCTTCATTTTATATACCACCTATTTAATCCTCACTAACTGTTATACATTCTTTCCAAATCATCAAATATCCAGGAAGCGCTCTCTCTGCGCACCGGCGACATCACACAGCAGGCGAGCAACAATGTGGCCGCCACCAGTATTACGGTGCAGAGCGAGAACTTCTCGGCAGACAAGAAGGCGATCTCGCAGTCGCAGCAATCGCAGACGATGACCTCCAACGGGATCATCAGCCAGGAGAAGCATGTGTCCTCCGCCTCGCAGGCCAACTACTCGATGCTGCACAAGGGCGTCTCGAGCACCGGCAGCAGCATGATCACCTCCCAGATGTCCGCGATGAACGGACAGATGCTGAAGCTCACCGATCTCAAGTTGGACGACCTCAAGTCTTTAACAGCGGGCAGTGGGCAGCAGGAGATCGAGCAGACGATCAACAAGTATTCCAACATGCTCACCTCGATAGTGAGTTCGCTGCAGGAGGACGAGCGAGGTGGCACCGCCATAGCCACGCATGAGGTGGGTGCCAAGAAGTCGCAGTACCTGGAGAAGATCAACGAGGTTATCCGGAGGGCCTGGGCAGTGCCCACCCATGGTCACGAGCTGGGCTACTCGCTGTGCAACTCACTGCGCCAAAGTGGCGGCCTCGATCTTCTCATGAAGAACTGCGTGAAGCCAGATTTGCAGTTCTCCTCCGCCCAGCTACTCGAGCAGTGCCTGACCACCGAGAACCGCAAGCATGTGGTGGACAATGGCCTCGATAAGGTCGTGAATGTGGCCTGCGTTTGCACGAAGAACTCGAATATGGAGCACTCGCGTGTGGGCACGGGCATCCTGGAGCATCTGTTCAAGCACTCGGAAGGCACTTGTTCGGATGTGATAAGGCTAGGAGGTCTGGACGCCGTGCTCTTCGAGTGCCGCACCAGCGATCTGGAGACCCTGCGCCACTGCGCCAGTGCTTTGGCGAATCTGTCGCTCTACGGCGGAGCCGAGAATCAGGAGGAGATGATCCTGCGCAAGGTGCCCATGTGGCTGTTCCCGCTGGCCTTTCACAACGACGACAACATCAAGTACTATGCCTGCCTCGCGATTGCAGTGCTGGTGGCCAACAAGGAGATCGAGGCGGAGGTGCTGAAGTCGGGATGCCTGGATCTGGTGGAGCCCTTTGTCACCACCCATGATCCCTCGGCCTTTGCGAGATCCAATCTGGCGCATGCCCACGGGCAGAGCAAACATTGGCTCAAGCGATTGGTGCCGGTGCTCAGTTCAAATCGCGAAGAGGCCCGCAATCTGGCAGCCTTCCACTTTTGCATGGAGGCGGGCATCAAGAGGGAGCAGGGCAACACGGACATCTTCCGGGAGATCAATGCCATAGAGGCTCTAAAGACCGTGGCCAGTTGCCCCAATGCCATTGCCTCCAAATTTGCGGCCCAGGCTTTAAGATTAATCGGGGAGACTGTGCCGCACAAGCTGTCGCAACAGGTGCCCCTGTGGTCCGTGGAGGATGTGCAGGAGTGGGTGAAGCAGATCGGATTCAATGACTACATCGACAAGTTCAACGAGTCCCAGGTGGACGGCGATCTGTTGCTGAAGCTCAACCATGATAATCTTCGGGCGGACATTGGAATCTGCAATGGAATCCTGCTGAAGCGATTCGAACGCGAGCTGCAAAACCTCAAGCGAATGGCCGACTACTCGTCCAAGGACACGGCCAAGATGCACCAGTTTCTCTCGGAGATCGGCACCGACTACTGCACCTACACGTATGCCATGCTGAACGCGGGCATCGATAAGTGTGCCTTGCCGCATGTCAACGAGGACATGCTGATGACGGAGTGCGGCATCCACAATTCAATCCATCGCCTGCGAATCCTCAATGCGGTGAAGAACCTGGAGAACTCGCTGCCCAGCTCGTCGGAGGAGAATATGGCCAAGACACTGGATGTCTTTGTTAGCTACCGGCGATCCAATGGCTCTCAGCTGGCCAGCCTGCTCAAGGTGCGTATACTTGATATTTATAGCCGTTACTCGTAGAGTAACCGTATGTCTGTCTGTCTGTATGAACGCTGAGATCTCGGAAACTACAAAAGCTAGAAGGTTGAGATTTCCCACACATATTCTTGGGCTTTCTATGCAGCGCTAGTTTATTTCAGCCGAGCGCCACGCCACCTCTAAGGTCCACTAACGATTTTAAAATGTGTCTGGCGCCCACACCTTTAAAGATTTTATATGTATGTTATGTATATTTATACCTATCAAAATGTAGAAGACATTTTTCAAATCGGACCATTCATTAAAAAGTTATGCGCAATCTAAATTTTATATATCCATCTACCTCGCACTCCCTTTAGCTGAGTGACGGGTATTAGATAGTCGGGACACAAACCCGTTTTCTCTTGTTTTTATGAGAAATGATTTAACTAGAATATTTTCCTACTCACAGGTTCACCTGCAGCTGCGTGGCTTCTCCGTGTTTATCGACGTGGAGCGTCTGGAGGCGGGCAAATTCGACAACGGCCTCTTGAACAGTATTCGGCAGGCAAAGAACTTTGTCTTAGTATTAACGCCCGATGCTTTGCACCGCTGCATCAACGACGAGGACTGCAAGGACTGGGTGCATCGCGTGAGTACCTTTGTCGTACCTCAATCAATCAAGTAATACTCATAATGGGAATCCCTTCAAAACCATAGGAAATCGTGGCCGCTTTGAACTCGAACTGCAACATCATACCCATCATGGACCAGCACTTCGATTGGCCCGAGGTGGAGCGACTGCCGGAGGACATGCGCAGCGTGGCGCACTTCAATGGGGTTAGTTGGATCCACGACTACCAGGACGCCTGCATCGATAAGCTCGAAAGGTATATTAAGCGACGCATTTAGATCTGGATTAGCCTGGGACTAGGACGATTACCATTAGCCCGAATACCAATTAGCCAGAATAACTGACAAACTTAAAACTTAAACGATTCCCATTCTTCTGATGCGGCAGATTTTTGCGCGGCGAAAAGAATATCGATCGCATTGCGGCGATGGTGCCGGGCACCCCCGGTTCGGTCTCATACCAAAGAATGCACAGCAACGACTCCGACTACCAGGGCGGCGGCGGATCAGGAGCAGCAACTGGAGGAGCAGGAGGAGGAGGTGGTGGCGGCGGCGCAGGCAGTGTGGTGGATGGCCTGATGGCGGCGGCCAATGGCAGCGGACAAGGTGGGCCAACGAGTACTACAACTACTACTACTTCTACTCCCAACTCAAATAGTCCCCCGGCGGCTCCAGCGTAGAGTGAGCCACGTTAAGCTAAAGTTTTACTGAGTTAGCCAACTCGAATATGTTCTAGGCTTAAGCAGAGATCCTCAAGGTCACACTCTAGTACAACTCCCACTCTCTTTTTAAAACTCTCTCTCTCTCTAAACACTCACTCACCCACCGATCAACCCATTACTACTCCCACTACACCACCCATTACTCTTTACTCTTACCAATTAATAATTGATTTAATTCTGATTGCCACACACTCGAAATCGCTTGAAACGCCGTCTCACGCGCAGCTAATCACCAGGCAAATAGGTACCGCCAATCCCCCTCACCAGCCCGCCAAAGGGGCAGCACCTCGCAGCTGAGTGGCTATTCGCGGGCGCCCTCGAAGCGCTCCCAGATCCTCACTCCCTATCGCACCCAGCAGGCTGCCCTGCTGCACAAATCGGGAGCGGGTTCCGCGTCCATGCAGAACATGACGCCGCTGGCGTATCTGCCACCGCGTCGCAGTTCGGCGGCGGGATTGGGTCATGGATCTGGTTCCGGCATGGGCAGTGGCTATCGATCGCACAGCGTGGATGGGTTGCTGGACCAGGCGGGCTCGACGCCCGAACAGAGGATAGCAGCGGCAGCGGCCAAGGTGACGGCGGGCAGCACGGCTCTAACGAATGCCAGTTCCACGAGCACCCTGCAACCCGAAGAGGAGGAGGAGGCGGAAGCGCCCACCACCGGTGACTCGGTGATGCGGCGGGACAAGCATACCCTGTCGCCACCGGCGAATGTCCAGCAGCACCGGAAGTCCCGAAGCCTGGACCACATACTCAGCAAACAGACGCTGGCCGAACTGCTGCCACCGAGTAGCGAACTCTCGGACGGAACGCAGAGTATGCAGAATCTGGCCATTCCAATGACCCCGCAACCCCAGCGAAGGGACACCAGCTCCTCCTCGAAATCACCGACGCCCGAAAGACCTCCGCAACCCACGAGGGAGCGGGAGAGGGCGAGGGAACGGCAGAGTCCCGAGGGCGTGAGTGCTACGGAAAGCGAGCGGGAGGATCAGCCCGATGGGTGTCTGCGACATGGCAATCAACAGAGGGCTTCGGCCTCGGTTCATCGCGGAGCCAGTTTGACTAGCAACAAGACCTCCAACTCGTCGCTGGGCTCCAACTACAGTGCCGGGGGAAACAACAAGACGATCTTCAATCGAACGATGAAGAAGGTCCGCTCGCTGATGAAAAAGTAAGCCATAACGAGAAGGCGAAGGGACGAGGAGGACTAGGAGTCAATACTCGTCGCTCGTCACTCGCTATCTGCTCGATATAAATTTTAGATATCTTTTCACGAACTGATTTCTGAAGGGTGGTATTTCCGAAAGTGCTAGAAAGGTTTAGATTTACCAAATACTAACGATAGCGATTAATGGCATTAATCTAAAGCAATTCCCTATTTTAAAATTATTTCTGGTTCTATGTAATCATAACTTGAAAGAAATCAGATCGTGAACAGATGGTCTTAGTTACTCGCCAATCGCCTACTAAGTGCCTGTTAACCCGTTACTCGCCACTCGCTGCATTTGTGACATCTAAAAAGAATCTCATCCAATCACTTACCCATAAAAAACCCCCACAACCCCTCTACCTCTCTTTACTCCACTCGCTGCCTCTCTACTTCTCTTTCTCTGGTGTTGGTACTCGCTCGCTATTTTTACTCGCCACTCGTTGACTCAACTCGTTTCGAAAAGCATCCACTAAAACTCGCCTGCGTTGCGCAAATTTGAAAAAAAAATGGAACGCCTCCCCCCTCTACTTTCTCTCTCTACAAACACTGTTTGCCTTGTGATTAGTTGTTGATTTTGATATTTAATTTTTTTTATTGAAAAATGAGTAAGCGAATTTAAAGTGCAAAAACTAATTTATGGAAAGAAAATACACAATTAACGACTGCATAAATACGAAACCTAATTTATAGAACACAAAACAAAAACCAACTAATTTTAAACATTACAAGAAACAAAAATACATTGGAAAACGAAAACAAAAACAACCTATATTTAATATGATATTTATAATTAATATGTTTAAAAATTTGTACATTTCTCGTGTTTGCAATTTGTTCTTGTAACCGTCCGCAAAACGTAAATTAGAAATTGCTAAATTTGAAATTAACCCATGTGGCTTAAAACGAAAATATTTAAGTGATATTTAAACTACTTATAATCGAAATTTACTTATGCAAAATTTTTACAACAAAACATGCTGTACAAAACCTAATTTTAGCGCAGGAGTTTTTAAGGCATATTTTTATTGATTTTTGCAATATATATTTAATATTTAAATAGTGCCTAAAGTTGAAAAGAAAACCGAAAACGAAAAAGAACGACAGAAATAAAATGTGACTTAATTAAAACGAAATGTGTATTATTGGCCCTATATAGCTCTTCCCCCTGCTTTATCAGCCCATACAACATCATCAATTGCATGTCTACATCCCGATTTTGTACGTTTTGTGTTATGTTTTTGTTACGTTCTGTACTTGAATTTGTGTTTGTGCCGCTAATGGAATTCCATATGTTTTATTTCGCATATATATAATCACTTTCTTTTCTTCCCTTTCTTCTCTATTTTTTTCTTTATCCGTCTGGACTCTATTTGTAGACCATAAAAGCGAAATTGGCTACCGCAATCCGTTGTAACTGTTGTTATCGTTGTGCCTGTTGTACTACACCCGCCCACAAAAGCACCCACCCTTCAAATCGAATCGAATTCGAAAAAAAAAACCCCATCATCGCACCGTGATCAATATCGATGCCCACCCAGCATCCGCTGTCTCGACAACCAACATTCATTGTTATTTATTGCAAAAGAACCAACAAAAAAACAACAATCAAACTAAGCGAATAGCGATACCAATAAACGTGTATATAATTGCATAAATCAAAAGAGTCCAGTCACACATTTATTTAATTCGTTCTCTACCCAATTCCACCTCCTCGAAACAGCAACGAACTGGAGGACGAGGAACTGTCGGGCATTATTCTGTCCAAGGCCACCTCCCCCAATGCTGGCCGCATGATATTTTGGTAGTGGACCCACCTTACCCACACTCAGCACAAACTCATCGAATTTTTGTAAATATTAAAAACATACGAATCGAAACACAATAAAAACGAACGAATTAAAAAACTGAAATATGTTGTAACTGTAGATAACTGGGCAAAAGACTCAAATTTTTACAATACTCCAAAGATCCCGAATATTTTATTTTTTACCATTAAGGCGTTAAAACAAAATTTAAATTAATTAATAGCCACATTTACACTTGAAATTTTTATTAAAATGTTCTTCTGATTTTTATTACCATTTTTAATGGGTATGTTTCAAAGTGCACACTCATTTACATTAAAGATTTAATAGCATTGTCGATCCAGGGCCTGATCCTAGCCACATTAACATAGATACCGGGGAAATGGGGAAGAGCACATCCATTGCCAGTGGAAACGATGCCAACAAGTTTACCGTCGCTGACCAGCGGACCTCCGGAGTCTCCTTGGCAGGAATCCTTTCCAGGAGCAGCGGCACAGATCTGATCTCTAGCAATATAGCCGTAGGACGCGGAGCATACCCTCCGATTCACAATGTTCACTGTGACCTTGAGAAGGGTTTTCGCTACGCTCCCTTGATATTTGATTCTTCCCCAACCGGAAACCAATGCGGATGCTCCATCTGCAGGATCTTTATCTGCCAAAGGAATTGGTCTTACACTGTCGCCCAATTGGAGTTTGGTCTTGAGTCGGATGACGGCTATATCATTGGTGTTCCTCTCGTTCCGCATGACGCCTGCTATCTTTACCAACTGGCCTCCTTGGTTTGGTTTCGATGATCCCACTCTCACGGAGTATACTTTTAGATTACGGCGCCTAACACAATGGGCTGCTGTTATAAGGATCTGGTCACTGAAAATGACGGCACCGCAATCATGTTCGCCATCCACTTCAAGAGAGGCCTGCCATGGTACCTCCGAAATGTTCGCCGGCTGTCCACCCACAATCCTTTCCCAATTCGATAGGGATCCGGCTGAGATCAGTGTTGCGCTGGAGATCAGAAAAGCCCACTGGAGGAACATCTTGAATAGAGTTCGAGCTGAGAGTGACTTTTACCCAGAAGACACCACTCTTTTATAGGTATTCAGTTGAGGTTTCCGTTTATCTAGCACAAGAATGTCAGCGAATAGCTTCGAAATCACAGACCTCAAAGAATCTAACGAGGAAAGTAATTAATTTTCTAAAATAGAAACCAATTAAAATTTTTTAAGGTATACCTGAAGATAATTATAGGCTAATTTTACAAATTTAGCTAACACTACTTGCAAAAGACAATAAAAAAATTCTTTTAGAACTTTAAAAATAAATTAAATTAGTTTGCATTATTTATTGTTAGCCCATTTCTAGTGTAATTTTAAAGTCCTAAATTAAAAACCTGCTGCGATGATCCAACGACAAACCAATTTTAGGGTTTCCTTGTGCGCTTCGTCACTAAAATTGTTGCATTTTTCATTATCCTTAAACATTATGCTTCCCACAATTCCTGTGGTATCGAATCAATCGGTCAGTTTCTGTTATTCACTCGGACGAAGCAGATATAAGATATCACTTTGTACGTCAGATACTGAACAAAGGTCAGATTGTTTTGAAATATGCTTCTGCTGAGGTAATGATTACAGATGTATTGACCAAGAATTTGTACTATCAATATTTTTATCGTGCTTGCATTGAGGAGAAGTGTTAAAAATGTTAATCACGCGAAGCAATGCATGCTCGTATCTCTACAATCAGTCTTCTACTGTAACAGATTCAACGTTATAATGCGAGTCAGTCGCTAATATACTCTCAAGCTGATTTGATTACTTCATGTGTTTTTATTCTCTGCGTTTTTATTCCCTTCAAATCGACTGACTACACTATCGATAGTTTTGCAGCTCTACTTTAAAACCTTCAACCCTGAAACCCTAATGGGTCCAAGTAGTCGACCCGTTTTACTTCGATTTTGCGGCAGTGTCAAACACCTGAGACCTCTGGTATTGCTCATTACTTTTTTTCCACATTTCGGGCAAACACTTCGAATTTTAAAAAAGTTAAATAATCCGAAATGTCCGACAAAAAGGAAGGAAAACTGTGCCTTGATCCCTGCGAGGGGATTCTCTTCGAGGGACCTTTCAATCGGTCCGGGTGCAAAAAGCTGGTCATCGGGAATCCCAGCAAGTCCCAGAGGGTGGCCTTCAAGATGAAGACCACCACCCCGAAGCTGTTTTTCGTCCGCCCCAATATCGGAGTTCTGGGGCCCGGGGAGAAGGTCAACGTGGACATCTTCATGCAGCCCATTCACCAGGAGTCGTTCCAGAAGCGCCACAAGTTCCTCCTCCTGGCGGCCGAGGCAACTGGCGATATGAAGGACATGCAGGAGTTCTGGAAGCTGCAGAAGCCGGAGGACATCTGGGACACCAAGATCAGGTGCGAACTGCTGCTCTCGAAAGAGGAGCAATTCCGCCAGGCCGGCGGGGCAGCCAAATCGGCTGTGGAAGTCAAGGACGGCGAGGACCATTTCGATGCCCAGGAGGTCAGCGAGCCGGTGGCCAAGTTGCTCAAGCAGGTCAACATGCTGGAGGACGAGCGTCTGGCCCTCAAGGAGGAGATCGACTCTTTGCGTGACCAGTCGATGGGATCCGGTCCTGGCCAGCAGATGATGCATCGTCAGCGCCAAGGACGCAGCGCCTTCTTCTACGTGGCCGCCTTTATTCTCACCATCTTGGCCGCCTTTGCAGGCGCCTTTTATGGCAAGAATTACTTGTAAAATTATTCATCATGGCATTCATTTGGAACCAAGATCCAGTGAATTGGACGCAAATTGTACTAAAATTGGTTGTCAATTAAAACTAATTACACTTTAAGGGTGTGCCTACTTTTATTTCCAATGTGGGTTTTCCTTTGACTTGTCAGGTTCTTAAGTAAATGAATCTATTTTTATTTCTATCATTATTGTTAGTTTAACATTAGACCTAGTACCTAACCTCAATCAAAAAGGTTAGGTTAGGTTCTATACAAATGTTGAATGCTAATTTTTATTTGGTAAGCTTTATATATAGAGATGATTTCTGATTGAAGTGAGTATTATAGATGTCTTATCAGATATATTTATTCGTATTTATGTAATTATTTTTTTTCTTTTTATCAAAATGAAAGCTGATTAAAAATAAAGTACCTATAAATTAAATTAAAACTTTAGTTTCAAAACTAATGGTTTTTTTTAGCTAAAATAGTCTGTGATTTTTAAGTCAAAACAATAACTGAATTCAAGCCCCTTGAACTTGTTAAATTTGAAAACCATTCAAAGTAACACTGAAATTTAAAATACCACCTGTTCTGACCAGGGACCGAAAATAATCATTATTTGAGATTTTTATTTTAAAAGGCCTACTGAGGTTTTTACATATTTTAATCAACAATTTAACTGGTTTTTATGCACTTTATAGACATGAACAAATAACAGTTCATTTGCTTTCCAGATTTGTTGAAATGCATATACTTTGTGGACAAGAGTAAAAAGAACGTTATTTTTGACGTTTAAAACAAAATATCACAGTAGTCTTTTTAAAATAAAAATCTCAAATAATGATTATTTACGGTCCCTGGTTCTGACCACTGGCCAGTGCATTATCTTTTCAGGTAAAATAAACCTCTCTGACGACGAATGATTAAACTTTGTTTTACATTGGAATAAAGAATAATTTCTTATGGGCCATCCATTTCTCTTGTAATTTTTCTTTTAATTCAAATTATTTCAACTTTTGCGCCACTCCACAGGGTGCGCCATGTTTTTTCAAATTTTGCGTCAAAAAACACAGGGTGATTCGTTGATCTAGTGGGCAGAGTGGCAGAAAAAAAATAGCGAAATACACACGTATTCTACGACGAAAATAAATAGAATTGCAGCCTAGGGATATAAGGACACCTGAAGGATGTCTGCGCGAATGCTGAAGAAGCTGCAGGGCGACGCGGACAAGCTGGCGCCGCCGCCCGAGGACGAGGACTGCGAGGAGCTGAGCGACAATGATGAACTGGAGGACAGCGACATGCGACGCGACCGCAAGTCGCACCTGAATCCATTCGATTTGGTAGGGCACGCTCTTAATCTTTATAGCCACCTCATCAGTAACTCCTCCTTTCCCTTTGCCCCATTTATGTAAAAATCTTAGCTCAATCAGCCCGGCCTGAGTCTCTCGGAGAGCGAGTTCAAGGAGGACGACAACGAGACGGAGCACCCCTCGGCCGCCCTGCCCCATGCCAGTGCCTCCTCCGTCGCCAAGAAGAAGAAGAAGAAGCGCAAGAAGAAGGCCAAGTCCAGTGGCAACCACATCAGCAGCGAGGACAACGAGCGCCAGGACAAGTACTTCGAAAAGGTGGACCCACTGCTCGGCAAGGTCTACGATGCGGTGCCCAGGCAGTCGGTGAAGCAGGTGGCCTCCAGCTCCGCCACCAAGAAACTCCTCTCCGTGGAGCTGCGCCACCTGAATCCGCAGAACGAAATGCGGCGAACCTTTGGCAAGAGGGTGGTCAAAGTGGAGTGAGTTTAGCAGTTTAAGATTCAAAATTGAATGATTATTTATACTCCCCTTTCAGAACCAAGCGTGGCCGGCAGAAGCCCACCCTAAAGTCCACCTACATGGTGAGCGCCAAGGAATCGTGGCCGCCACTGACCAAGAACACCATCACCATGAAGCTGCTACCGGCTGCTCCCGACTCGCCATCGGTGTCCTCCAAAAGCATCACAGAAAGCGGCTCAGAAGTCCAGTGGTTTGCCTTCGAACACAGCCAGTACTACCAGGGAGTGCAGCACATGTTCCTGTCCGCCTTGGAGCGCATTGATTCGGAATTTCTGATTACACTGATCAAGCGATGCCCCTACCACGTGGACTCCTTGGTGCAGCTGAGCGAGGTGTGCAAGATGACGGAGGATTTCGCCCTGGCCTCTGAGCTTCTGGAGCGCGCTTTACTCCTTTTGGAATCGTCGCTGCATATTAATTTCAGCCTGACATCGGGCAACTGCCGACTGGACTATCGTCGCCAGGAGAACCGATCCTTCTACATCGTCCTGTTCAAGCACGCCCAGTACCTGGAGGAGCGCGCCTGCAGCCGCACCGCCTTCGAGATCTCCAAACTGCTGCTCAGTCTGCAGCCGGACACGGATCCGCTGGCCATGATCCTGGTCATCGACTACTATGCGCTGCGCAGCAAGCAGTTTGGCTGGCTGGTGGAGTTCTACGAGGAATATAACGCGGCGCGGAACCTCAATCAGCTGCCCAACATGGCCTACTCGTATGCCCTGGCCCTGCACACGCTGCACGGCGCCTGCGAGCGCTCCAATCAGGCGCTGCAGTACGCCCTGCTCATGTTCCCGGGTGTGCTGCGTCCGCTGCTGGACGAGATGTCGGTGCAGACGGACAAGCGGGTGCTGGCCTCGTCGTACTTCTTTGCGGATGTGTCGGGCAAGTGAGTGGAGTCTTATCGATGATTAGCAGAACCTAATCACTTATCTTGTTTATTAGTCAATCGCCTGCCCTGCACCAGCTGGTTTGCCTGTATGTGTGCCGTGCCCGAGTCGTTTGGCGTCAGAACGAGGTGCTTCCCTGGCTGGAGTCCAACGTGAATGTGGTACTAGATCGCATTGAGAGCAAGGATCCCCTGGTCAGCGAGTACAAGACGAAGAGATCTTTGAGGTATGGCGGAACTCCTCCGAGGCCCATTCTGCGGCATGTCATACTCTCCGACTACAAGGAAAAGGTCCCGCTGGCCGTCTTCGTGTCCAAGGAGAAGCAGGCCATCATGACCTACGACCCACTGCCGCCACCGAACAGCGTCAACTGCTATCAGCGGTAAGTCTGTGCTAGGATTTAATGCCTTCTTTTCTGATAAGATTTAAATAATGTCACCTCTTATTTTTTACAGAAAATCCTCTTCAAGCAGCAGCCCCACAACGAACACGAACAATTCCGTATCAATGTTTTTCCAATCGCTTTTGCCTTCGTTCAACATCAACAACCTGGCGGCAAATGCTCAGCCCCCGGAAGGCGGAGCAGCACCAGCAGCTGGGCCAGGACCAGCAGCTCCACCGGAAGCCAACTTTGAAGCTGGCATCGAAGCCGGAGCTGCCGGAGTTGCAGGAGCCATCCGTGAAGCGGAAGGTTCGTATGAGCAATGGTTTATTAAGCATATCATAAGATAATGGAACTTTCGTCCCAGAAAACGGATCATAAAATATAGAAATAAGTTTGAGTTCTGGATTTAATTCAGTCACATTATTTTTCCAAATATAAAAACCATTTTAGTTCGTTTGTTAAGTTTTAAGTTTAATTTTTTAACGATGTTAAAATCAATCCCAAAATTCAATTGTTGCCAAAATTCAAACAAAATTCCTCCAAAAACATTGCAGAAGCTGGCCTTCAGCAGTCGTTGACCCTGATGATGGACGCGATGCGGGACTTCCTGCAGAACTTCCGGATCGCAGAGCATTTGCGTTCACCGGAAACGGCGGCGGCGCAGTCCACGAGCAGCAACGACGAGGAAGAGGGCTCCAGTGACTACGCTGACTAGTCAACTTGTCAATTACGCGAAACGTATCAAAGTTTGTCGGATTCGTGGCTTGGAACTTGTTTTTTTTTGGAAACCACCTTTTGCTATTCCCTCAGCTAAACGACACCGTCACAAAATGGAAATATACAAAATATAATATACATATATATATTAGAGCAATTTGAACACATACAAAACATATGAACTTATGCATTGAATAAAATTTTCCAGTACAAGCTTTAGATCAAAGGCGGCGACATTTTTTGAGCTTAAAGAATGTTTTATTGATTTATTTAATGCCTTTTCAATTACGCTTATCAATATAACAAACAGATTTCTCATCAATATTTCTTATCGTTTTTTCCACTTTTTGTTCATTCAGTTTTCTGCGGTTTCCCATTTTTTGTCTTTCTATAAACCTGTATTGCAGTTATTGCAATTATAAATATTTCTATGACAAGTACAGCTATTTTCGAATATAATTGTGTGTAGAGCTGGGGTTTTTTCCAAGTGCTTAGTTTGGTGTGACTGTGTGTGATCGTGTTCGAGTATGGTATAAAAGTCGACTTCTAGAAGTAATGCACCTTAATTAGCGGGTTTTAACTGGCAGACATCGGAGTTGTTGCTTTAAAGTTAGCCTAACAGAAAGAATCACACGAAATTAAAGAGAACGAAAGTGATTTACACAGAGTTAAGAGCTAAACACATATATAGAAAAAAATCGATACTAATACTTTAGCGTGGAATACATAATCGCAGTATATATAGTTGGAGAACAAATCAAATTTAAAAAATAGGAAAGTAAATCAATAATAATTGCTGCAGGCCGATTGGATCGGATCAATTATGTCATGGTGCCGAAGACGGGATTGTGACGGCAAATGCTGGGGCCATACTCCTCGTAGGCAGCCTTTGTGTGACACACCTGATAGAACTCGGGCTGTAAAAGGTAAGGGAATAGATGCTATAGTGATTATCAGATTTTCAGCTACTCAAACTTACCGTTGAGGCCAACATGCTGCCTCCGAACCACACGGCATACCGCTGCATGTGATGCGTAATCACCTGAACATCAATGGGTTTTGGCTGTAACAAACATCGCAATCAAAGTTAGCACCATGACTCATGTAACTGCTGTGATATCACCCACCTTAATGCGTCCCTCGGACAAATTCTCGCTGATCCGGAGGCGCGTGTCCACCGATCGCTTGATATCTCGCTGCAACCGCCTGCCAAAGTCCTTGAACATCGTCGATCCGCCGCTCAGGACAATATTATTGTACAGCGGACGCCGCACATCGATGGGGCAGTTCTGGATGACATTGTCCACGATCTCCGACAGCGGAATAGTGAAGTCGGGGTTCGAGAACTCCGGATGGAAGAAGATCTCGGGTCCCAGGAAGCGCTCGTAGCCGACGTCCACATTGAACGGCGCCTTGGTCACCGTGTTGACGCCCGTAAAGTTCCTTATCCACTTGCCCGGCTCCGTGTCGTACTTGGCAAATTCTTTGGCGATATCCGGACAAATGTAGCAGTGCTTCTCCTTGATCGCTTTGGCAGTCTCGAGGCTCTGTTCCGGCGGAATGCCCACCTCGCGTTCGCGCAGCAGGCTCTGGATGAACGAGGTGATGTTGCGGCCGGCAATGGGGATGTGCTTAATGCAGGAGCCGATCACGTAGCCCTCGGCCTGGAAAGTAGAGTGGGGTTAATAATATATTTAACTATAAGGGATGTTAATTTATGGAAGCTCTTTATTAAATAAATGGATAGATTTAGCGATTTTGTGAAAGGACTTTGGTTCGTTGAAGTATCAATATTTTTTTCTTTATAGGAAATGATAGATAATTTAACTGTTTGGTCATAAATACTGTTGATATTAGATCTGTTTTCTTAGTTGTATTAATTTTTAGATATTGTTTGGAACTTTAAAAGGTGAAAATAAATTGTTGTATAGTGTTGAATTCAGAAATTTTATAAATTTTATCATTCCCGATTAGGGTTCCTTATTTTGAGATAAGGCTTTCTTAGTTGTATTAATTTCTTGATATTTTTTGGGAATTTAAAAGTTTGAAAATTAATTGTTGTATACAGTTGAATTCAGAAATATTATACATTTTATCATTCCCGATTAGGATTCCTTATTTTGAGATAACGTTTTCTTAGTTGTATTAATTTTTTGATATTTTTTGGGACTTTAAAGGATGAAAATTAATTGTTGTATACAATTGAATTGCGAAATTTTATAAATTTTGTCATTGTCGATTAGAGTTTCTTATTTTGAGATAAGGTTTTCTTTCCAAACAATTGATCTGTTTTAATTGATCGGTTTTCTTAGTTGTATCAATTTTATGATATTTTTTGGGACTTTAAAGGAAAATGGATTGTTGTATGTAGTTAAATTCCGAAATATTATACATTTTATCACTCCCGATTAGGGTTCCTTATTTCGAGATAAGGCTTTCTTTCGAATCACAACTCTGCTGATAAGATATGGACTGTGTGCTATTTACCACGGGTATGACGTGCGTCACTCCATCGCCGCTGTCCACCACGATGCCCGTTAAAGTGCGCTCCTCGGCGGACCGGGAGGCCCAACTGGCGGCCAGGGCGAGCACAGCCTGGACGGCGATGTAGAGGCCGGGAACGTTGAACGTTTCGAACATAATCTCGGCCGTGTACTCCCGGTTCTCGGGCGTATTTAGTGGCGGCTCGGTCAGCAGGAAGTAGTGATCCTCGGGCTCGGCGCGCAGATACTTGAAGACGCACTGCTCCAGAAAGCGCTCCATCAAGTCCCAATCCTCCACCAGACCATGTCGCACCGGATACTAGAGGGAATGCGAAGATAATGGTGAAGTGGTCTCCTATTATCAGGCTGTTTTTAAAAGCTCACCTTAATGGAGTAGCCGGTGGCATCGAAGGCCTCGTCGCCGATGAAGAAGTCCAGGTCCTCGATGCCCTTTGTGATGCGTCGTGTGTTGGTGTCGCCCACTCGGGCCGACTCCTTGATGGCAATCGCCGAGGGGATGATGAACTGCGGCTCCTTGTTCCCGGCAAAGCCCAGCTTGGTGTAGCTAAAAACGAAAATAAACAAATAGTATTAGTCAGACGATGCGACCTCTTTTCCTTCCAATTGGAGATCGAGACCCCCGCGGGCAATCGAAACTGAAACTGATACTAACCCGGTGCCCACATCGATTACGCATGCCGGTAGCCTGCCTGCCATGGTCGCTGCTCGTCCTTTTGCCTTGCTGCCTGTTCAAGCTCTTGAGTTGCGTTTCCCGCTCGCCTTTGACACCGATTTGAGATCGTTTCAGCCGCAGATAAAGCCCGATTTCTATATATTTTCAACCACACCTCCAACTATGTGTCACTTTGCTCTTCGTCACACACACATTCGCGTGTTCACGTACGAGCAGCTGCCAGGGCTGCAACAGCCGATAGGCATTTCTAGGTGAATGGCGATAATTTGGATATAAAATATAAAAATAAATATAATTTAAAATTAACTACATAGTTAATTGTGTGATTATTGCTCAAAGAATTTAGCAAGAAATCAAAACAATGTGAAAATAGCTGTACATTTAATTATGAGAATTCAAGTGTTAAAAGGTAAGAACTTATTAAATAATACTATTTTTAATTTATTAAATAAATATTACAAATGGATAAATTAAGGTTTTCTGCTGTTATCACTCCAAATCAAACTCCTTTTTTATATTTATACTAGCCAGATTTGTCGAAAAAAGCTAAACGTCAACAGCGGGGCGTTTGCAGCCCTATTCGCGCCCTACACCGCGCCGCTTTCCAACACAGCTGGCGTTCTTCTTCTTCTACGCTTCGTTCGTCTCGCGAATTTCGGCGGTGTGTGTGTGCGTGTGTGGAGCCTTTTCCACGTTTTTTCCTCCGGAAAAGAGATTTGCAATTGGGCCCCCACATTGGAGCCACTTGTGCGGCGAGCATCGATCGAGCACGAAAACCAGGCAGAACAGCGGGTGCACAGTGGGCGCAAGGTGACCGCCAGACGACGACGACGACGAGCAGCAGAAAGACCGGCGAAACGTGGAAGCAGCAAGAGTAGCAAAAATGGAGGCACAAAAACTCACGGAACTGTTGCGCGCAACTATTGATCCGAATCCGGAGCAGCGCAAGGCGGCCGAGGATCAACTGGCCCAGGTGAGCCCGCCCCCCAAAAAGATCCACCCTCCCCCATCGAAATTCGAAAGGTCTTCGTGGTGGCGCCATCGTCTAAAAACCATGTGCTTTTTTAATTGTTCGCTTTTAACCTCCCTCTCTCTCGCCGCCTCCTTCTGGACTTTGTGCATGTGTGTGTGTGTGGGTGGGGGAAATAGTGTAAACCGATATTGGTCAAAAAGTTTGCCCTTTATGTGTTTACCATTATCCCAACTTCAGTTTTTTTTTTGTCACCCAGAGGCAACAAGTCAATATGTGTGCTATATATACATACATATGTATGCCCTTGCACTGTGGTTTCGATTTGATTTCCCAGAAATCAATTGAATTGTTAATAAATAATGAGTAAATATCTCTGGTTTCCGCTTACGCAATCCCCTTGGAATTAAATCCAATCAGAGCGGCCAGTCTAATTAGACCCCTCCCCACGCAACCAATTGCCTTGGCCCCACTGTGCAGGCATGCTCATTACGACTGAGTCAGCATCTAACGATTTGCCACCCCACCCACCCCCTCATGCTAATTAACTTTATCAGCGTTTATGGCTCTTGGCTCCTCCATATCAATTAAGCCTCTGCGAGCTGAATTTAAAGTGCTTCTGCCATCGATTCTTCGGGCAAATCAATCCTAACCCCACCCAAACGGCTGTGTAAACAAATCTATATACATTATAATCCCCTCCGCAGATACACAAAATCATTGGATTCGTGCCCACCATACTGCAGATCGTGATGCAGACGACGGTGGAGCAGCCTGTGCGCCAGGCAGGAGCTGTCTACCTCAAGAATCTGATCAACAGCAGCTGGTCGGATCACGAGGCCAAGCCGGGCGAGCCCATCCCGTTCTCCATTCACGAGCAGGATCGGGCCATGATCCGTGGCGCCATTGTGGACGCCATTGTCCATGCCCCCGAGCTGATCAGGTGGGTCTACCCATCAGCCATCCCCCCTCCAGAAGTCTAATTTCCCTCCGAAAAACAGGGTTCAGCTGTCCGTCTGCGTGAATCACATCATCAAGAGCGACTTCCCCGGGCGGTGGCCACAGGTGGTGGACAACATCAGCATCTATCTGCAGAACCAGGATGTCAACGGCTGGAACGGAGCTCTGGTGACCATGTACCAGCTGGTCAAGACCTACGAGTACAAGCGCAGCGAGGAGCGAACGCCGCTGAACGAGGCGATGAACCTGCTGCTGCCGATGATCTACCAGTTGATGGTGCGCCTCCTGGCCGAGCAGTCCGAGCAGTCGGTGCTGCTGCAGAAGCAGATCCTGAAGATCTACTACGCTCTGACGCAATACAGCCTGCCGCTGGACCTCATCACCAAGGAGATCTTCTCGCAGTGGATGGAGATCTGTCGGCAGGTGGCCGATCGCGACGTGCCAGATAGTTCGCACCTGGACGATGACGAGCGCACGGAGTTCCCCTACTGGAAGACCAAGAAGTGGGCCCTCCACATCATGGTTCGCATGTTCGAGCGGTGGGTTTTTTAAATGGCTTTTCTTGTGGTTCAGAGAACTAAAATGTTACGATCTCTTTAGGTATGGCAGTCCCAGCAATGTGGTTAGTGAAAAGTACCAAAAATTCGCCGAGTGGTATCTGCCCACGTTCAGCCAGGGCGTCCTGGAGGTGCTCCTCAAGATCCTCGACCAGTACCGCAACCGCGTCTACGTCTCGCCGCGTGTCCTTACCGATGTGCTCAACTATCTGAAGAATGCGTAAGTAAACTTGGAAATTTAGTTTTATGGCGTTTAGCAATACCTATCGAAATGTAGAAGAAATTTTTCAAATCGGACCATTCGTTAAAAAGTTATGCCCGATCAAAGTTTTATATTTCCATCTCCCTCGCACCCGCTTTAGCTGAGTAACGGGTATCTGATAGTCGAGGCACCCGAAATAGTCAATACTCCTTTATTTATTTATTCATTTGGTTAAAAAATATAAGAACACATAACTCAAGTTCTGTTAAAAGCTAATTTTACTACTTTTTAAAAGTCATTCTTCCAGGGGTCATTTAAAGCCATTGATAGAGAGCATGTGTACAATGTTTATAGCTAATAAGGCATAGTTAATAGTTAATTGCAGTTAAGAAAGTGGATTTCAATCAGTTAAGACTGGTTTGGTTCAGCCTAACACTTCTTTTTATTTACCACAAACTTGTTTGTTCTTAAAATATATGTAAGACCAACTGATAAACAACTTGTAATACCATTTTTCAGCGTTAGCCACGCCTACACCTGGAAACTGATCAAACCGCACATGGTGGCCGTCATCCAGGACGTGATCTTTCCCATCATGTCGTTCACCGACTCCGATCAGGAGCTCTGGGAGAGCGATCCGTACGAGTACATTCGCCTGAAGTTCGATATCTTTGAGGACTATGCCACCCCAGTGCCGGCTGCCCAATCCCTGCTGCATTCCATCTGCAAGAAGCGCAAGGGCGTGCTGCCCAAGGCCATGGCCACCATTATGCAGATAATCACATCCCCAAATGCCGACAACAAGCAGAAGGATGGTGCCCTGCACATGATTGGCACTCTGGCGGACGTGCTGCTGAAGAAGGCTCTGTACCGCGATCAAGTGGAGTCCATGCTGACCACCTACGTGTTCCCGGAATTCCAAAATCCCGCCGGGCACATGAGGGCGCGTGCCTGCTGGGTGCTGCACTACTTCTGCGACGTGCAGATCAAGAATCCCCAGGTGCTGGCCGAGATAATGCGCCTGACCACCAATGCCCTGCTGACGGACAAGGAGTTGCCCGTCAAAGTGGAGGCGGCCATCGGTCTGCAGATGTTCCTATCGTCCCAGGACGAAGCGCCGCTGTTTGTGGAGGGTCAGATCAAGGAGATCACCAAGGAGCTGCTCACCATTATCCGCGAGACGGAGAACGAGGATCTGACGAACGTCATGCAGAAGATCGTGTGCACCTTCACCGAGCAGCTGCTGCCGGTGGCCACGGAGATCTGCCAGCATTTGGCCACCACTTTCAGTCAGGTTCTGGAATCCGAGGAGGGATCCGATGAGAAGGCCATCACGGCCATGAGTCTGCTGAACACAATTGAGACGCTGCTCAGCGTGATGGAGGAGCATCCCGATGTGCTGCTCAACCTTCATCCGATTGTCATCAATGTGGTGGGACACATTTTCCAGCACAACATCACTGGTTAGTAGGGTTTGGTTTTAGATTCCTATAATCTTTTAATTGTGGTGTCTCCGATTTTAGACTTCTATGAGGAAACCTTCTCGCTGGTCTACGATCTGACGGCCAAGGCCATTTCCCCCGAGATGTGGCAGATGCTGGAGCTGATTTACCAGGTGTTCAAGAAGGACGGCATTGACTACTTCATCGATATTATGCCTGCGCTGCATAACTATGTGACGGTCGACACGCCCGCCTTTTTGTCCAATCCCAACAGGCTGTTGGCCATTCTCGATATGTGCAAAACGGTGAGATATTATTATATGGCATATTTATTCATTTTTGGTCCGATTTTTACCAAAATTTCTAGACAGGTATCATATTTTTCAAATGTAATAAATTCGGATGCATATCGGAAATATGCAAAATATATGCAAAACATGCATATCGCCTACTAGTTGGAAATATAAATAAGGTTTCCTTAAATTTGGGAAAAAATTAGATATCTCAGAAATGACGAAAAGTAACAAACAATTTTTTTCGGGTAAATTAGGTTGGCTATGAGATGGTCAATCTTGAATAGTTGAGTTTATTTTATAAATTGCATATATTTTGCATATTTTATGCATATGCATTTTATGGCAAAAAAATAAAATATGCCATTAATTTTAAACTATTTTTTTATTGAAGCGAACTTTGGTGTTTTCGGAATTGATCTATCTTTATCCTATAGAAATATACAAATATGCAAAATCCGAGTTCTACTTATTACTTATCGTGTTTCTAACTTTAAACATCTATTCCTTTTAGATGCTCACTGGCAGTCCTGGCGAGGATCCCGAGTGCCATGCCGCCAAACTGATGGAGGTGATCATCCTGCAGTGCAAGGGCCAGATCGACTCGGTGATACACATGTTCGTGGAGCTGGCTCTCTCGCGGCTAACTCGCGAGGTGAAGTCATCGGAGCTGCGCACCATGTGCCTGCAGGTGGTGATCGCCGCACTCTACTACAATCCCCAGTTGCTGCTGTCCATTCTGGACAAGATGTCGCAGCAGAACAACGAGTCCATCAGCGCGCACTTCATTAAGCAGTGGCTGCACGACACGGACTGTTTCCTAGGGTAAGAATCCACGAAATTCTTGAAGAGCTATTTCTTTTATTTATTATTCATCCCTTCCAGCATCCACGATCGCAAACTGTGCGTTTTAGGTCTCTGCACCCTTATTTCGCTGGGCGAGGCCAAGCCGCAGGTGCTGAGCGAAGTGGCCGGCAAGATTGTGCCCGCCCTCATTCTGCTTTTCGATGGTTTGAAGCGCGCCTACGAGTCGCGTGCCCAGGAGGAGGAGGAAGAGGAGGAGGAGGAGGATTGTGACGACTGCGAGGAGGCCTTGTCCAGCGACGAGGATGATATGGACGAAATGGCGCCCGACTATCTGGACAAGCTAGCAGAATTTACCAAGACGAAGGGCGGCGAGGCGGGCTTTGAGGTGAAGGCCGAGATCAAGGACGAGGATGCGGATTCTGATGGAGAGGCGGAGGAGTCTGTGGGGGATCTGAACGAGACTGGTTTAGAGTCCTTTACCACGCCCATCGACGATGAGGAGAACGAGAGCGCCATCGATGAGTACTGGACGTTTAAGGAAGTTATAACAGGTGGGTTTAGTTGGATTATGGATATTTGTAAAGTAAATTAAATAACCCTTTCTCCTTAACAGCACTTTCTGCACAAGACCAAGCCTGGTATGCGCTGCTGACCTCCAACCTCACACCCGAACAGGCCAAGGCGCTGCAGGAGGTGGTGGTGACCGCCGATCAGCGCAAGGCCGCCAAGGAATCGAAGCTGATCGAGAAGCAGGGCGGCTTCGCCTTCCCGCAGACCGCCGTGCCCACTACGTTCAAGTTCGGCTCCTAATTAACAACCGAATTGACCAGTCGATTTCTGACTTGATTGTTTCTCATATTCTTTCCAAAACACAATAACTAAAAACATCAAACAAAACACATCTGGCATGCTGATGATGGCTTTTAAGGCATTCTCTTGGTTTTCGTACACTCCGTGTACCCAATGCATGCTGCTGCGACCGGTCGATCCATCGGATCGGATCCATCGGGCGAGCGGCGTCCAGGACCGCACTATATTTATTGTAGATTTATATTTTATTTCCTATTTCTTGGCCATGGCGGCCAACTAAATTATGATAACTTAAGTCGAAAGTCCATTGTAAATCTTTGTATGTAAACAAAACAAAACGAAACGATAAACACGAAACACGTCGAGGACGAGAAGGTCTCATCAAATGAGATTGTGCCCACCAGCACCGCAGAACTCCAAAAAATAATGATGGCATCTAGAGGTCAGAGAATGAGAATGAGAATTCAACGCAGAGCATTTCACATACATTTTCTTTTACACACACATACACGTATATTCTGTACTAAATGAAGCGATATTTTTGAAAAATAAACAAAAAAACATTTTTAACGTTTGAACTGGACAAGGAAATATGTCAAGGGAGTGGGTTATTCTAGTGTTTTATAAGGCGGTTGATATTATATATATTTTAAATGTAAAAAATAATTTATAAATTTCTTTTGGCTAGCAATTTTAGGTTTGCAATTTCAGGTATTCGAATTTAAATTTTACCGCGTTTTTATCGATAGAACTTAATTTGATCGATATTTCCTACTTTTTAAAGCAGTTTTTCTGTTTCTTTCGATTTTTGCAAGCAGTTTAATCTTCGATAACATAGCCGCATTTGTTTACAACTGAAATTGAATAAATAAATCTTAATTTCCCGGGATAACCATGAAAATAGCTGTAGAAGGATGCGCCCATGGCGAGCTGGAGCGCATATACGAGACTATAGCCAACATAGAGAAGGATGCCGGCACCAAGATCGACTTGCTGCTGTGCTGCGGCGATTTCCAGTCCACCAGGAATCTGGAGGATTTGCAGACAATGGCGGTTCCCAAGAAATACCTGGACATGTGCTCCTTCTACAAGTGAGTGGAGTTACTACGGGTTATTAGAAAACCTATTTAACTTATCCCTCTGATAGATACTACAGCGGTGAGCTGGTGGCTCCTGTTCTGACCATTTTCATTGGCGGCAACCACGAGGCCTCCAATTACCTGCAGGAGCTTCCCTACGGCGGCTGGGTGGCTCCCAATATCTACTACCTCGGCTACGCGGGAGTGGTCAATGTGAATGGAGTTCGCATCGCTGGAATAAGTGGCATTTTCAAGGGACACGATTTCCTCCGCGGCCACCATGAATATCCTCCTTATAACGAGTCCACCTGCCGCAGTGTCTACCATGTGCGGCAATTAGAAGTGTTCCGGCTGAAGCAGCTGTCCGGGCGAGTGGACATCTTCCTGTCCCACGACTGGCCCACCGGGATCTATGAGTACGGCGACAAGGCGCAGCTGTTGCGCAGGAAACCCTTCTTTGCCGCGGACATGGAGAGCGGTAAGCTGGGCAGCCAGCCACTGGAGGAGCTTCTCAAAGCCATCCAGCCGTCTTACTGGTTCGCTGCCCATCTGCACTGCAAGTTTGCCGCGCTGGTGCCACATAATCATAGCCAGAAGAGGTCAGATGATGGTTCTTCCTCCTCCTCCAGCAGCAGTGAGGATGAAGATGAAGATGATGAGAAGGAGAAGCCATCTAAGCCAGTTCCCGTGACTAAATTCCTGGCCCTGGACAAATGCCTGCCGCGACGTGCTTTCCTGCAGGTGGTGGAGCTGCCCAGTGACCCTGTTATGGGAAAACCACGCCTGGAATACGACTCCCAGTGGCTGGCCATTCTGCACAGTACGAATCATTTAATCTCTGTCAAGGAGAACTACTATTATCTGCCTGGGAAAAAGGCGGGTGAGCTTACAGAGCGTTTTAACTTCACGCCCACCGAAGAGGAACTGCAGGCGGTGACCACAAAGTTCGAGAAACTTCTAGTACCGGAGAACTTTGAGCGCACAGTGCCCGCTTTTGATCCCGAAGAGCAGGGGAATTACAAGCACATGGTTGTGGGCCAACCGAAGGTGCATTTAAATCCCCAGAGTAACACCTTTTGTGCCGCCTTGGGCATAGATGATCCACTGTGCTTGGTTTTGCTGGCGAATGGGAAGGAACTGCCTGCGGTGGGAGCTGCAGAGGTGCAGGATAAGTCAAACGATAAGGAGGAGCAACTTACAGAAGACAAAGGAGAACCATTAATCACGCCCACCAAAAGAAAACTCAACTTATCCCTGCCAGCTCCCAAATCAGAACCTGCAGATACATCCGATAAAAACGTGATAGATTTGCCTGAGGAGGAGGAACCAGAAGAAGCTATCCTATCCCCAGAAGGCTCCCAGTTGGAGGAATCTGCTCCAGTGCCCTCTATTCCCAACATCAAGAAGCTAAAGCGAAGAAACCAAGACATTTACCAAGCACAAGAAGAATAAAACCCAACAAATTCCGTGAAAGCGGAGTGATTTCTACAAAAAAAAAGAGGCAATTTTATTTAAATAACACAGAAGATACTTGGCTGCTACTTGGTTTTAGCCAACGGGTGATGATGGGCGAATAAATAGGAGGGTGTTAGGAGGGGCAACCGGCAGGATTCACTGCGTTCCGCTGGCATTTTCGGCATAGACCTCGTCGGCGCACTGAAAGGCGGCCTGGACCACAGACTCCGGCGTGTCCACCACATCGCAGTAGTACGTGTCCGGCGAGGGGATGCAGTGCAGCTGCACCTGGTTGCCATCCGCTTTCACGCGATAGAAGCGGCACTGTCGCGGTCCAAAGGTGGGCATATCGGCGTCGTACGGCGGACTGAGGATGTCGAAGAAGGCGGCCACGCCATTGCCGAACTGGGCGATCTGATGGTAGTTCCTCTTGCGCGGCGTCAAGGTGGCACAAGGACCGGCGGGCGTCACCAGGCTGGGTTCCTCGGCCTTCACCTTCACCACCGCGGGATGCGGGTCGTAGGTTAAAGGCTCCTCCGGTCCTATAACCTGTGAGAAGCTGTCCACCCTTAGCTGCCCCCAAATGCAGCGCAGCAGGCCAAACATCATGGGATGATCATGCAGCGGAATCACACTCGCTCCGCGCACAATAAACAAACTCATGGAGAAGCGCTCGTCCTCGAAGATGTGCATGTAGCTGCAGGGCGCCCGGTGGCTGGTGGCGCCGGCGCTCCGGAAGAGCTCCTCTCGGAGATGCAAATCCCTGTAGGTCAGCTCATCGGTTAACTGGCGCAGGTGCTGCAGGTTCGCATTGAAGCTGGCGTGATTCGCGCGGTCGAATGTCTTGAAGGCCTGCCGCAGCACATTGGTGAAGTGCGTCGTCATCTTTCCGGGGGGTCAGGTGCACTGGGCTCCGGCCACGGATGCAGAAATGGAACGGCAGAACGGCAAGAAACGACTGCAAATCTCGTCCAGAATCAAGATAAACAAAAAATCAGCTGATCCAGTATTGGTAAACGCATCGATACATGGGCCTCTTCGATTTCTTTGTTTTTTTATTCAAGAACATATTCAAACAAATGCTTTAACTAACGCCTAACTAGGACTAATAGCCGCGCTCCTTGGACTGGGTGGCGTGCGTCAGGATCCAGGACTTGTAGTCGCGCTTCTTCATCGACATCTGCTTGTGGCGCGGATGCGTGGGGCAGATGACATAACCGCGCTCCTGCCGCACCACTATGTAGCAGTCCTTGCAGCGCCGCTTCAGGCGACCCTTGACCTTGAACCCGGCCACCTGCTGCAGCAGCGTGCTGCCGGGGCTCAGGAGTCCCGATCCTTGGGGAATCCCAGCTGTGGCGGGCGTTAGCTGTGTGTTTTGCATGGTTCCGATCGTAGGAGCAGCGGGTCGAGTAAGAATATGGAAGCCACGTGCGGCACTGAGGCCATTCCACAGGCGGGAGCCTTGTTGCAGGATTCTACTGGCCAGCGACATCTGGAAAAGCCATTTTCATTAAGATTTTACAAAAAAAACTAGGGAGAAAAGCTCACGTTCTGTTTTGGAATCCAACTAACCAGAAACCGATAAGATATACAATGATTAACCAACACTGGCTCTTAAAAGTTATCGAATTTGAAATTGTTAATTTATTTGTTAGTTAAATAAAATATACGAATACTTAAAATAATGTCATTCCACTTAACTTAATTGGTTCCTGGAATGAAAAATTATCCCCTTGAAAATAAATAAAAACCCCGTTTTTATGACTCATAAAAAATGTGTTATTCAAAACAAAATGCTTTTCATTGAAAGGAATCCAGGAAATATTTTAGTGTGCAGCCTACAACTTATTCGAATAGTTTCATCTCCTTGTGATTAATCGATACTGATGACCTCCACCGGGTTGGACAGCGATTCGTCCAGGCGGGAGCGCTTACTCTTAGTGGGCGCCGCGGGCTCCTCGTCGGAGGAGTCCAGGATCTCCGTGATGTCCTCATCCTCGATCACTTCGCTGGGCTTGCGCTTGGCGCTCGACTTGGGAGGACTCTGCACGGTGAGTTTGTCTGTGGCCACGGCAACGACCTCTGCCACGTCCTCGTCCTCCTCGATCATCAGACAATCGTCGTCATCATCGTCCTCCACTTCGGTGGGTCTGCTGCGCTTCGAGGTGGACGGACCGTCGTCCTTTGAGTCTCCCTCTCCGTTGGCAGAGCGTTTCTTGGCCGATTTGGGTTCATCATCCTTCTTCTGCTCCGCCTCCTTTTCCTCCTTGGGCTTCAGCTGCTCGGCATCGGCCACAACTTCAAATAAAGATTCATCCCTTTCCGCATCAAAGTGCGAGATAATGATGCTCAGCTCGTAGTTCTGGAAGAAGTCGTCGCACTTGAGGATCACGCCATCTACAATGTTCAGCTCGCTCAGGAGCTTGCCCTCGTTGCTCTCGGTTTCGCCCTCCTCCGAGGAGATCAGAATGGAGCCAGTCCCGTCCACGGTGACATCCGGATTCAGCATGTTGAGCGTCTTGACGAGAACCTCGTCGCGCAGCTCCTTGATGCGGATGCGCTTGGTATCAATCTTGAGGGTGATGGCCGGATCGCTGGCGCACACATAGCAATTGGGATTGGGACCCGGCAGAGTGGCGTCCGGCACGAGGAAGTACTGGCGAGGATTGGGGCGAAGCCTTGCGTACACGGCCTTGCACTGCTCCCACTTGGCCTCGAGAACTTTAAACGCTCGCATCACCGAAATGCCCGCCGTAATCGCATTCGTGGTGGCAATGGCCGGAATAATGTTGCCCGCCATTGACTTGATCTCGAACCGCGACTTGCGCTCAATGTCGAAGATGTGCGAACGAACGTTGGCGCAGGCGGCCACGAAATCCATGGCCGGCTGGTCGTCCTTGTCCCAGGACAGCGTATCGTCGCCCTCGAGCTTCAGGAAGGTCGAGCTGAGCTCCTTTAAAGCGCTGGCAAAGACCTGGGCGCACTCCTCGATGGACCAGATCTTGTGATGCTGCTTGGCAACATCCTTCTCGTCGCCGGCGGCAGAGTCCTTTTGCAGCAGAGTGTCCCACTGCACGGGCACCGGTGCCTTGCGCGTCTTCCAGAGATTCGACATGCGCAGCAAGTAGGTGATGTCCTCGTTGAAGAACTTGTTGAACAGCTTGCCGGCGTCATAGTTGCAGTCCTTGGCCCACTGGCGGGTGTTGATGCGGACTACATTGCCGTTGGCGGTATCCTCCTCCTTCTCCTTTTCATCAGTTTTTTGCTCAACATCATCTTTCTCCTTGGCATCGGGATCAGCGGCATCGGGGGAAATGTCCTCATCCTCCAGAGATTCCCCAAAGAGTTGACTGAAAATAATAAAATATTAGAGAGAATTCTTCAGACTTATTAATGGTTTAAATTATAGCCCTGCGTGAATCATTCAATTTTTGTTTTATCATAGTATTCCATGAAATTTCTGATTTGTTTAAGTCAATTCTATGTGAAATAAATTGAATTTTTTTTCTAATTAATTTTGAATTGAATAAATGAATGAATAATTTTTATGAACTTTTTGAATTTGCCTGATTTGTTTTGTGCTTTCTTTTGAGAACAAAAAGTGGAAAATTTTTAACATATCAATATTAACTGCTTAGTAAATAAAATTCAGGCAGATTTAATCACAAAATGATGGGCCTTTCTTCTTTAAAAGAAATTGTCTTTAGTATTATTTCGGAATTCATGCCATTCATTCATTCAATTCTATTAAACTCAACATTTAAATTCATTCGATTCTATTAAACTCAAAATTCTAATTAATTCATTCATATAAAACAAAAAATGCAATGCAGGGCTCTAGTTTAAACTTGAAACCCACTTGAAGAGATGCTTGGCCCAGACGATGCAGTGAATCGGCTCGGAGGGCGTGTTGCGGATGGTGCAGCCGGGAAAGCTGCGCTGCTTGTCCTTCGGCGTGCACTCGTAGCACTGAGTGAGTCCGCGCTTGATCAGCTCCACCTGACCGTTGTAGCCGGCGGTGCCGCTCTCGATCAGCGGAACATCGGCATTCAGACACATGCGATTCACATGGTTCCTGGCCGCCCGGTTGTCCAAGGCGCTGAGCACCAAGTCGAACTTCTTGAAGAAGTTTACCCCGTAATCAGTACTAAAAGGTAAAGGGGTTAACTGACTATTTGAGGGGGTATTACAGGGTATTCTTACGATGTAACGCTATCATGATAGGCGGTTATCTGGGCATCCGGATTGAAGCTCAGCGCGCTTTCCCTCGCCACTCGAGCCTTTGACTTCCCAACGTGCTCGCGGTGGAAGAGGAACTGTCGGTTCAAGTTGCTCAGATCAATGGTGTCCAGGTCGATCTGATTAAAGTTTAGCATTATTATTAGCATTTGAAAAGCACCTTTCTGATTTTAACTCACAATTTCTATATCCGTAAAACCGCTAAGCACAAGGTTCTTGAGCACCTCGCAGCCAATTCCGCCCGCTCCCACCACCAGCACCTTGGACTTCTTCACCAGCTCCTGCAACGGGGCCGGGAAAACACCATCAATAGCCGCTGCCATTTTCACTATTTACGCTTTTCTTTTTCGTTTTTCTGCAGGAAAATTGCAAATCGGCGAGATGATAAACCGAAAAAAAGTGACGCCGCCGGTAGAGGTGTTGGAAAACGTCGAAAGGTTGGCATTGCAATTTCCAGGGATGGCAATGATTTTTAGCCGTGACTGTGACTGGTACTCAAAAATATTGCATTAACCATCTTATTTTGTGTAAAATTACAGTTTGAAGTTGATTATAAATTTAATTATAAATGGTTAAACATTTTGATAACATAAAACTCTTTACCCATTCAATTTTTGCCAGAAATAGCGTGACAGATCCCAACAGCAATGAGAGCTCGTTTGCCTTAGTCCAACCTGGTCACACCACACTTGCGCTCTATTCCAATCAGAAAATAGAGAAAAGCATTTTATTTCGGACGAAGTGGACATACGGATCACGGAGCACGGATCACGGAGAACGCGGAAAGCGGAACACGGACGAACTGCTCAAGCGGAATCAATAGGAATCAATACATCGGCACTAGATCGGGTGCAAATCGAATAATGGCCGAAGTGCGACGCAGAAGGCCCGACGAGGAGCCACTGGAGGACACCGCGATCTCCGGATCCGGGGGGGCCGACAAGCGGAATTCCTCCGCAGCCGATTCCTCGGACCATGTAAGTGCAAGCAAGGCAATGACTCGTATGTGGAGCAGCCAAGCGGGCAGCCTGTTCCGGATTTGTTCCCGATTTGCATAATTCTTGGAGCATAGAAAACCAATACACAGTGTGTGTGTATACCAACAAATGTGTGTGTGGGTGTGTGTGTTTTTGTTATTCTCTGACGCACAAGCAGGTGGGAGAAAGAGAGAGAGAGAGCTCTCTCCTGGAGAAAATCCAATAACAAACACAAACCCACCCCCTTGGCCACCCACCCACCTGCTGTGTTGCAATATAGCGCCATTATGGCCAGCAAATCCAATTAGGTCCATTACGGAAGCACTGGAAGAGAATCCAAGAACCTGGTCTGAGAGGCATTACCATTCCCATTCCCAGACTTCCTCCTCCCCTTCCGGCTGATAAGCCCCCCGAATGTCTCCTTATCAACCGAGCGATTTGGCAACAAACAAAACACGCCACCGAAAAAAGCCCGCTATTTGTCTCCCCACTTTTCTCCTCCCCCCTCCCTCCCGTGTCTTTCTATATGCCTGTGTATTGGATAAACAAGCGATTCTGATTATGGGTATATAGGCACATGCATACACGTATCTTGGACTTTGCTCAGCGCCCAATAGAAAGTGCTTAAACCCTGCACTCCGGTCGTATCGAGTCCGATAGGGAACCGGAACCCGAACCCACTTTGCACTCCCAGCCAATCCAGTCGATATGTGCACTCTATCTTCCCCCTCCCCCGCAGGTGGACTCCGAGGAGGAGAAGATTCCCGAGGAGAAGTTCGTCGACGAGCTGGCCAAGAATCTGCCGCAAGGAACCGACAAGACACCCGAGATCCTGGACTCGGCACTCAAGGATTTGCCCGATAGGTAAGATGTAGTTAACTTTCCAGAACTTTTAAAGATCGGATTTGGGTAGTTTAATTCCCAAAATAGTAATACATAGTACTGAAAAATTTTAATTAACTATAACTCTAAAGATATATTTTTAACCAACCTTTCAACTGCCTTATTAGGATTGTTTTAAAAGAGCTTTCTGCTTATACTTTTTCTATTTTCCAAATAATGAGACATTAAATTTTATGATTTTATCACATTGTATTTTTGTACATTACACATTGCTAAAATTATTCCAAATATTGCCATGTTTTTTAAATTCAAAGTTTATTTTTCCTAACATATTTGAAAACATCTAATATTTTGGTATTGAATTCATTTTGCACTTGATTTATGGAAGTGCTAATTGTAGAAATTCGGCTGTATGAGTGTATTCCAAAATACCCACAGCTGGCTGCAGTTGGCGAGCAAATATTCTAAATAAATATGTACATTTACAAACAATATTTTTTTGCGCATTCCACAGATGGAAGAACTGGGTCATCCGAGGAATTTTCACATGGATTATGATATGCGGCTTCGCACTGATCATCTACGGTGGACCACTGGCCTTGATGATCACGGTGAGTTCAATGGAATCTTCAATTATTGTAAAATATTATAATATGTAATATATTATAACCTCTCTCTGCAGACTTTGCTGGTCCAGGTGAAATGCTTCCAGGAGATCATTTCAATTGGTTACCAGGTGTATCGAATTCACGGTTTGCCCTGGTTCCGGAGTCTCTCCTGGTACTTCCTTCTCACCTCCAATTACTTCTTCTACGGGGAGAATTTGGTTGACTACTTTGGCGTTGTCATTAATCGAGTGGTCAGTAAATAATCAGGACTTTTACCTATTGTATCTACATGTATATCTTTTGTTTAGGAGTACCTAAAGTTCCTGGTGACCTACCATCGTTTCCTATCCTTCGCCTTGTACATCATCGGCTTCGTTTGGTTTGTCCTCTCGCTGGTGAAGAAGTACTACATCAAACAGTTCAGCCTGTTCGCCTGGACCCACGTATCCCTGCTGATTGTCGTCACCCAGAGCTACCTCATCATCCAGAATATATTCGAGGGCCTTATTTGGTTCATCGTACCTGTCTCGATGATTGTGTGCAATGATGTCATGGCGTACGTATTCGGCTTCTTCTTCGGACGCACCCCCCTCATCAAGCTCAGTCCCAAGAAGACCTGGGAGGGCTTCATTGGGGGTGGCTTCGCCACCGTTCTCTTCGGCATTCTGTTCTCCTACGTTCTGTGCAACTACCAGTACTTCATCTGCCCCATCCAGTACTCGGAGGAACTGGGTCGCATGACCATGTCCTGTGTGCCCAGCTATCTGTTCACTCCACAGGAATACAGCCTTAAGTTGGTGAGTAATGATTTTCACAGTGGGAAGTAGTCAGTAGGGTGGGTCTGCTGTATTTTCCCAGCTTAATAGTTAATGTTCAATATCGACCGCTCCCTGAAATCCACTAAATGCACTTTAATCATTTCCAGTTCGGCATTGGCAAGACTATAAGCCTCTACCCCTACATTTGGCACTCGATCTCCCTGAGCTTGTTCAGCTCTATAATTGGACCCTTTGGCGGCTTCTTCGCCTCCGGATTCAAGAGAGCTTTCAAAATTAAGGTGAGTTCCGCTTCTTTACAAAACATTTTCCCTTTCTAACAAATCCACTAATTTACAGGACTTTGGCGACATGATTCCTGGACATGGCGGCATCATGGATCGCTTCGATTGCCAGTTTCTCATGGCCACCTTCGTCAACGTTTATATATCCAGCTTCATCAGAACTCCGTCGCCGGCGAAGCTGCTGACTCAAATTTACAACCTTAAACCTGATCAACAATACCAAATTTATCAGTCGCTCAAGGACAACCTGGGCGACATGCTAACCTAAGCTTAATCGGTTATCAGTTATCATTTAGATTCGGACAAGATGTTTGCTTTAGTCGTACGCTCTATATTTAATGCCGAAATTTCTATATATACATTAACATATGTATATTTGTAAGCAAACGGGCAAGCACTTTGGGCAGCCACATAAAATAAGTTAATTACGGGCATAATATTTGTTATGTTTTTAGTCCTTAGTTAGATTTTGTTGCTACATTTTAATTAATTTCCTATGTTAGTATCTTCATTTACTTGCATTAAGTTAAACTCTACATAGTGCAATCGAATTATGAAGCGATTCCATTAATTTTAATGCCCCCTGACAGGCGTTAAGTTCAACGCAAGGCAGAATAACTATGAATTTAATATCGACTATGTGTGTGTGCGTGTTGTTAGTGAATTTACATACTATTACTATATAACCAGAGATGAGATGATCAAGTCGGCAGCGCCAGAATCTGGAGATTAGCATAATTGAAGCGCATTTTAGTTAATTACCGAGGGACGAGGAGATATTACGAGCGGGTAAAAAGTGTGTAACTCTATATAGTGCAATATGTAGACAGTAAACAATTGTTTTAACGAATTCAATATTTATTTCTTAACGTTCCTTCGGTCATACAATACATCAGCATCATCCTCAGCCCGTGACACTTTCTCAAAAAGTACATAGATGATATATAATCGTTTACTTATAAATCCTGTTATACGAGTATCTGTATGGCATTTACGAAAGGAATGCAAGTCGACGGCGTATTAATGAACTAAGTGTACAAAGATTTCAATCTAAAATCTTACAGTCTCTATGTTAAATATATAAAAAAGTGAAGTGAAAAGAACAAAATTATTTCGTAAACTTAAATGGGAAGAGATTCTCTTCCATGGCACTTGGGGGGATTCCTAAAGCTAAAATCCGTTTTAATCAATTCAATTGAGATGATTTCTCTAAGCCAGATCGATGGGCTTAACCAGCATCTTTTTAATTAGCGAGTTATGAAGGTCGTCCACATCTTCGCGCTCCAAATCAAAGTATACCTTCCGATCGTGAGCATCTTCGAGTAACTGACGCCACATGTCCACAGACTGAAATTAATAAATAGCACAAGTTTATAAATATATTCTGTAAGATATTTCATGCTCGACACTCACCTTCAGATCATCAAAGTTGCCACAAATGACTAAGCAACGCTTCGGCCTGGTCAAAGCCACATTGAGTCGCTGGTAGTTGGTGAGGAAGCCGCAGCCGCGTGTCCTGGCATTCGAAATTATGATTACATCCTTCTCCAATCCCTGATAGGAGTCCACGGTCAAAGGAGTAAGGTTCATGTGGCTGGGAATCACCTGTGCCAAGGCGTAACATTGGTTCTGGTACGGCGAGATTATGCCGTAGCTGTAGAGCTTGCTCGACATGTGTTTGTCCATCTCGGTCAGGAGTTTGGCCACAAAGCGCGCCTCCTCGTCGTTGCTGATACTTCGGCTCTGAGCGCCACTGTTGTCCTGCGTGTATCTCAAATTGATCACGCAGTATGGAATGAGCGGCGATGCGAAGCGGGCAGTACACTCGGCGTTCACCAACTGATCCTCGTAGAAATACTTGTTGGGCCAGCGACAAATTTCCGGGTGCATGCGGTACTGCATGCTCAGCTTAAAGATTTTCGTATGCACAAACTGATTGCCGCCCGGCTTGTCCAGCTGCTTCTGCAGACTCCGCTGAACGCGGTCGAACATGGAGTTGGAGAGGCCATAATCGATGGCCTTCCTGGACAGCACCACCGCCGGTAGCTGTTGGGTGTCACCAACCATAACCATATGGGATAAACCAAATCTCATGGGCAGCAGGGTCCAGGGCTCTGTGCATTGGGTGGCCTCATCGATGATGCAGATGTCGAAAAAGTCCACATAATTGGCCAGTTTTACACACGAGGAGAGCGTTGTGCAGATGATATTGGCCTGGGCCACGCAATTTCGAGATATTTCGTACTCCTCGCGCTGAGACAGCGGCGGATTCAGTTGATCGCTGACCAACCGCAACTGGCGTTCCTTCTGCTGCAACTGCTGCTGCAAATATGTGCCCGCAAGATTTGGTTTTTGCTTCAGTTGATGTATCTCCGCCTTGAGGTCGTCGAGCTGCTTCTTTAGAATCGTACTATTTTCAGAGGTAAGTCCCTGCATCTTTCGCTCCCTGGCTTTATTGAAGTGCGCCTCCAGCGAGAAGGGACGCGAGTAAACGCTCATCCGCTCATGCATCCCGAAGCGCAGCAATTGGAAGCGGTCGTGGCTCATTGCACGCCACACCATGCCAAGCAGCTTAACAATATGATCTACGGCCGTGTTGGAATGGGCACAAATCAATATTTTACGGTCCAGCATCCTGGCGGCATTGCCATAAAGCGTCTGCAGACATAGCTCGGAAATAACCTTGGACTTGCCCGTTCCCGGTGGACCCTGGATCAGCGTGAGACTCGGTTCCACATCCTCGATAACGCGCTGGTAGGTCCGCAGTACAATATTCTCCTGATGTTCGTTCAACTTACTGAAGCCCTTGAAGGTGAAGGGCTGCTTGGGTAGCGCAACCTCAATTATTGTCTGCGAGGGCTTCATTATGCGACGCCAGAGCGGCGAGCAATACAGCTGATGGACGGCACTCAGAGCCCCTAACTCCACCCTCAGACTATCCACAACTGGTCGGGCAGTTATAAGCTTTAGTTCCTTGAGCCGTTCTTCGATTATAGCCTCTTTCAGGATCTCAAATGTGTATTCGTATAGGTTGCCTGGATAGAAGGAAAAAGAGCATTATTTGTGGGATGTCTAGGGCAAACAATCTGATGACTTACCCCCGGAAGACTTGACGTCTATTAGATTGGCAAATGTCTCTTCCAGTGGTTTACCCTTTAGGGTATAAAGTACAAAGTTTCCATTGGGTCTGTTATTGACTGAAAATAAAATTAAAAATAATTTTAAGATTCCTTCTCTTTAAAAAGGCCCACACTCATTTTCTATTACAAAGCAGGGTCCTGAAATTGACACAAATGTTAAAAACAAGAAAAATTGTATTTTACAGTGTGAGCAAAATTGTTGACATGTGTGTCAAATACAAAAGTGTTAAAATGTGAAAAATAATTGTGAACACACAAAGCTCACTTGTGTTTTTTCCTCAATGTGTTTTTTACACACTTTATTTTTAACACAAATGAAAATTACATTTCACTGACATTAACGAGTCGAATATAATATATCTAATATGTTAGTTTTAACCATTTCAAACCATATATGAATTCTTATACTATGGAAAACCGTGCATTTTATAAATTTTTTAATGTCAAAAACTCATTGTGTTAAAAACATGCTGTGTAAAATAACACGTCGTGTAAATAACACAAATGACATGTAGGATACAATTTTTTACACACAAGTCAATAACTTTTTTGAACTTAACACTTTGACATTAAACATGTTAATAAGGCAAGTTTTTTACAGTGTGTATTATTTTTCGAACCCTGCTACTAACCTTTGGTAACCAAACGAAAGCTGTTATTCTGTTCATAAAAATCCTTTAAGGTGACGGAAAAAACCTGCGTATTCGCTTTGTAGTCCCTCTCGATGGTGGATAACAGCTCCAGCCTCATCAGCGGAACAAAGGTCCTGTAAAAGACAGACAATAAAAGGTAAGCAGGGCATTACATATAAATATCAATCATCAAACTCACTCCTTGTAGTGCTTGAAAGAATTAAATTCATGGGAAATCGGTAGTAAGCAATCTAGGTCGGCCGCTTCGACACTGCCGAGTTTCAGCCACTGGTTAGCCCATTTCATGATGCTCCGCGAGTGCTGGCGTATGTCGTTCACCGGCTTTTTATCCTTGCGAACCCATTCGTGGCGTTCGCGATAGGTGCTGAGGAAGAGCTTGATGCTCTCCTTGCGTCCCTGCACCTGGGATCTGGCTTCTGGGACCATATCGATGAGGTGTACGACGACATTATCATTGAAATGCACCTTCCTGAGCTTCTTTTGAAGCTTATTTAAATCCTCGGCCTTTTGATGGTACTGTTCCATTTCGGCAAAGGTAACTTTATTGCAGGTGCGCTGATTTCTCGCCTGCTCGGCGTCTTTACGCTCAACTGTACGAGGACAAAGTGGCTGCGGATAGAGCAAGGCTTCGTCAGCTGCCCGAAGATGCTGGGAGAATGTCTCGATGGTGGAGCGTCGAGCAGGCATGGGTTTCTTTGGCTTGGCAAAGTCCGTCTTGGCCACCTTCGCCGGTGGCCCCACTTCTTTGGTTAGGAAATCGCCTCGATTGGAGTTGCTAACGGTGGGCACACTTGTGATGTGCTTTCTCTTGCCACTCCTCGAGCTGCTCTCATTTTCCTTAGGTTTTTCCGACAGCTTCTTGAGTGCTTCGCGGCGATTTTCCTTTATTTTGACATCTTCCTTTTTCTTGTCCTTGGGCTTCTGCTTCCACTTGTTGTTCATGTCGGCCTTGTAGTCAATTAAACGCTGGCGCTCTATTACCTTTTCTTTGGTTTTAACCTCTGCCGAGACCCCTCGCAGTTTGCCACGATTCTTCGGCAAGGATGGAGCCTCAATAACTGATGGTCCGCGTGAAAACCTGGCCTCATTTGAACTCGTGGCTCTTCCAAAAGTATCGCTTTTAGCTGGAGAAGGCTCTTTGGTAATTTTCTTGATGGGACTATCGGTTTCCGTGGTCACAGGACGATCCATAAAGCACGATACCGAGCGGTTGAGCAATCTTGGGCTTCGTTTGATTGGAACTTCAGCAGTGCTCTGCTTAGGAGTAACCTTTGTTGGGGTAATCGCTTCAGCTTCCTTAATCTTAGCCGTCAACGCCTCGAATTCTTCTCGGCTGTGTATGGTTTTGCGTCTGCCGCGAACCGGGGTTTTCTTATCCTCAACCTTTTTATTATTTTCTTTTGTAGGAGTGTTCAGCTTTTTCGGAGCCTCTAAAGTCACAACCAGTTCTTCATCATTGGCCTGTTTCGAAGGAGAAACCGCCAATGCCTCGAACTCTTCTCGACTTTGAATTGTTTTGCGTCTGCCGCGAATCGTGGGCTTTTTAGTTTCCCCTTTTTTATTACTTTTTTTGGCCGGGATGTCTACTTTTTCCGGAGCCTCTAGAGTTACCACTAATTCTTCTCGGCTGTTATCAGTCTCTTCGTTGTATTTCCTTTGTTTATTTCCTTTTTTATCTAAAGGTTCATCTAGTTCTTCTATTCGATCCATATAGCATGACTTTGAACGACTGCGTAGCATTTTTTTAGGTGGCTCAACGGTAGCCTCTTCGATTACCTTGGAAGTTGTGGGCTTTGATGTATCTCTCTTCCGGTTGGAGGACTTGTTAGTCTCTTCATTTAGTGGCTGCCTAGTTTTTAAACAAGATTTTGGTTGACGGTCATCCCTAGTTTTATCTGACTCCTCGAAACCTTCAACATCTGCAGTGGAGCTGACATTGTCTGTTGGTTTATGCTTTCTTATGCGTATCGAGCATTTTCGAATCGCTGAAGGATCAGGAGTTGTGCTGTCGGCTGAGGGAAAGCAGAAAAGTGTTAGTCCTAATAGTGATAGTTAAGTTTATGATGTACTTACCCTGCCGCACAACGTGATCGTTGGAGGACTTGATCTCGGAAGCTTCGTCCTCACTGGAGGTTTCGATGCGTAAAGCCCTCGAGGGATGTTTCACTCCAATCTCCATGTCCGAGTCCGAATCCTCCTGCTGCTCCTCCTCAACCACCGGGTATGTTTGCGACATTTCGATGACATCGGGAACCATCTTTTGGCTGAGCAACTTGGACCAGTCGGCCACCTTGCCGTACAGCTCCTCATCCTCGGAGTCGCTGATGTCGATGACGACGTCGTCGTAGGTATGCGATGTGGGGGAACCCTCGGCCATGTTGCCCAGGCCATTGCAGTCCAGAAAGTCCTCTTCGCCCTCGTTGAAGGCCATCTCGGTCTTCATTTCGCGCAGTACTGCCTGCGACATGGCGAAACTCTCGTCGTACTCCTCCTCCTCGTTGACCACTTCCTGCGGTGGCGGCATTTGGTTGCCATCTGGTCGCTCGATTGCCTCGCAGTTCTGCTGCTCCTCTGGTATTGGCCCCTCTGCACCAGTTTCCAGTTCAATGCAGTCGCCATCGTGAATTTTGGATTGGGTCGTCGCACTGCCCGGCGCCTTTTTGTTTAGCTGGTTGTACAAATAGGGATTTAGTTCTAGCACCGAGTTAAGAATGGCATCGTTGGGCTCCCCAAAGATGGTCTGAATCTGCTCGGTGGTTTGGTTTACGATCTCCTGCTTCACCTCGTTTATTTTCGGCAGATGCAGACCGGAACTGGAGGGCAGTTCCTCCTGCTGCTCCTCCTCCTGGCTGGGATCCTTCTTGACCCCAAAGTTGGGTATTTGCTGCTGAAGATTAAACTCAGTGGGCTGATTGCCACTGGGGGATCGAACAGCGGGAAGAGGAGTGGTATCATCGTCGTCGGAGGAGAGAATCACCTCTTCCGCCGTGGGCTCCATTTTCTTGAGGACGAAAATGGCATGGATGCCCGTGATTTTCTCGATTCCCGTGACACCCAGGCTGATGATGGAGCCCTCGGCCACGGGCAAGCGGTTGATCTTGTCGCTCAGCTTGCCGTCATTGATGAAGATGCCGTTCAAGGCGTTCTAAGGGTAAAATGTAGAGATGATTGGGAATGTGTACCTTTCTGGAGGCACTAGGATATCTCACCATCGACTGCACCACTACTCCGTTATCGCGCACGATAAACTTGGCGTGCTCCCGGGACACAAACTCGTAGGTTCCAGCCAGGACTATCCGGCAGCGCGAGTGGCGACCCACCAAGTTGGTCCCGTTGTGCAGGATGTGGCGCTGGCCAGTGGTCACATGTTGCAGATACCACACGCTGCTCATCCTGCCAAGTGTCCCTGCGGCGTCGTTCTCTAAAACAAGAGATTTAAGTAAATTATTTACTTTGTATTCAAGGAGGATGCGACGAATGTGACCGGCGCTTGCTCCGCTGAAAACAACAACGATTCCAGCAAGTGGTTGCGAAATATTGCATCGATGCACATTTACCGAATGGATATTACTTATTATTATTACTTCAAATCACGAAATTATGCCTCCTGGTTCTCAAAACTACGCAGCAAACACGCTCTGTTTTGGTTCTCAAATAACCGTAAATGGCAGTGTTGTAAGGCGCAGTTTTAAAGCAGGTCGAAACGGTAAAATTGTTAACGGTAATTATTCAAATTTTATAAAAATAAACACCGGAATTATTTATAATTTATCATTTAATTTTTAAATCTGTTCTTTAACTATGCCTGTACAAAATTCAAAGCAGAGAGAACATCTGACATATATATTTCACAAAGTTGGATTTGAAAAATTAGGTAATTTGATTAAATAATCAAAGTGAATTAACTTTAAGTGAAAATAACTGAGGGCCCGCTGATGAAGTATATATATAAAACAAAGCGCTAAATATAATTATAATACTCTATAGAAGTGTATCAATAAAAACCTTCACCAACACTAAAGCGGAGACTCGACCCTGTGTTTGAAACTTGGCTAGTGCTAGTGCATCCCTGGTCTCTGTGTTTTTCCACCGTACTCTCGCGACGGTCCTACAATCGAGCGCCAAATGGCGAATAAACGAAACTTGTGCAATAAGATAAACAAGAGAACTTTGGATCTGACCGAGGAAGCGCCCAGTGGAAGTCATGCCAAGCGCCACTGCAGCGAGAGCCTCTTCTGGCCGGAGGGCGACGACGGCGACAGCTTCTTCTCCAACGCGAATCTGGAGGATTTGCTGGACGGACGGAAGGATGGACTCTTTGGGACACAAGTAGAGACGAGCAAAAACAAGTTGCAGCAAAGCGGATCGGATGATGGCCTGGGACTATTCGTCGACACATCCTTTCCAGGAAGCTCCACCCAGAAGCTCTCGGCGGATAAGGAAACCAATGCCCCCACTGATGACCATAAAATTGATCTAGCGGACGAGGACAACGCCGATGAGGTCTTCAAGAAGATCAACCTCAACGACCTGAGCATTGGCGAAATGGAGGACATTTTCCATGGCGCCGAGGACTTCAGTGAACCCATCGCTCAGAACACACAGCTCTTCTTGGAGGCGGTTACCTTTAAGGTGCCCAGGACGCCGGAGAAGATTCTGCCAGGCGCTAAGGACGAATCCATGTCCTTCATCTCGAAATCTGTGATAGAGGGCATAGTGCAGGGCACGCAGTATGTGACCTGCGAGGAGCTGAAGAACCAATCCATTCTGGATCCCGTCAACTGGGAGACGCAGGCTTTCGCCGACTTCGAGAAGGACCATCAAGTCAAGGACACGTTTCCCAGCAAGGGCGAATTCTATGGCCTGCCGGACAGGGTCAAGAAGATGATACTCGAGCACAAGGGCATCAAAAGTCTTTACGGTATGGTTAATAACCCAAACAACGCATGCTTTTACCTACTTATAATTTATATGATATCCTCTAGAATGGCAGGACGAGTGCCTGAATCTACCTGCAATCAAGCAGCGAAAAAACCTTATCTATGCCCTGCCCACGAGCGGTGGTAAAACCCTAGTGGCCGAAATTCTTATGCTACGTGAACTGCTTTGCCGCGAACGCAACGTGTTGTTTATCCTGCCATATGTGTCGATTGTCCAGGAGAAGGTCAGCGCCATGTCTCCATTCGCCATCGACCTGGACTTCCTTGTGGAGGAGTACACCGCCGGCAAGGGTAAATGCCCGCCTGAGCCGCGTCGCAAGAGGCGCAGTCTGTTCATTGCCTCCATCGAGAAGGGAGCTGTTCTAATGGACAGCTTGATAGATGTACAGCGTCCCCATGAGATTGGCCTCGTGGTGGTGGACGAACTGCATTTGATTGGCGAAAAGGGCAGAGGAGCCACGCTAGAGGCATTCCTAACCAAGGTGATGTTTTTAAATGGTAAATGGTTTGTTTTCTTCTATCATTCTGAATGAACTATAGAATAGATCATTTTAGCGAACATTCAAATTGTGGGCATGAGTGCCACGATAGGCAATCTCAGCGAAATATCCTCGTTTCTGAATGCTGATGTCTACACCAGGGGCTTTCGTCCCGTGGAGCTGAAGGAGTACATAAAATGTGGACAGGATTTGCTGGAAATCAACTCGGCTGGCCAAACACTGGAAGAGATCTTCGTCCCAAGTCGCAGCGTTGACTATAATGTATGGAAATCTATTATAAATATTATAAATTATTAATCTTTCCTGCACTTAACTTGCAGTACAGCGAAGCTGTCAAACGTGCGGATCCTGACCACTTGGCCGGTTTGATCAGCGAATGTGCTCCGGAACACTGCTGCCTGGTTTTCTGTCCCAGTCGCAAGAACTGCGAGAACGTGGCGCTACTTCTCAGTCGCATTGTACCAAAGCAAAAATTCTTTGAACACCGACGTAGCGAGAAGTTGGATCTGATGGATGCCCTGGACAAGATGTGCGGTATACTCAGCCCGGTTTTGGCTAAAACTCTGCCTTATGGCATTGCCTATCATCATTCGGGATTGACCACAGATGAGAGAAAGTACATTGAGACAGCCTATCGTTTTGGCGTAATCACAGTCATCTGTTGCACCTCCACTTTGGCTGCGGGAGTGAATCTCCCAGCGAAGCGTGTTATCATACGAGCTCCTTATGTTGGCCAGGAATTTATGACTTTGTGCAAGTACAAGCAAATGGTGGGACGAGCTGGTCGCGCCGGATTGGGCGAAGCTGGCGAGAGTATTCTGATAACCCAGAGCAAAGACAACTTGCAGGTGGGCCAAATGCTTTTCTCGCCCATGGATAAGGCACTGAGTTCGATGGATCAGCAGGAGGCAGTTGGATTGCAAGTAAGTTCTGGCATTTTACTAATGCAATTGTAACACAATCGCAAAAAAAAATTACCCGATGTACCGCGAATTCTTGAGAATTTACGAGCAGAAGTTTTCCCGCGGATATGCGTGGTTCTCTTGTAATTGAATTTCAAAGTTGCGTATTTTGCTATAAAAACAAAGTAGCCTTTTTTAGTATTGAGGGTTTTGAAAACATGTAGGCTTTTCGTTCTTTGTCAAGATAATAAGCTTTCTAAAAAATTTAACGAAAATTTGCAATTCTTTTTATGGAAATTGATAGGCATCGACCATGATTTGTTAAAGGAAAAACAAAAGTAATATTCTTTTGCAGATGTAGACGGTTTAACATGTTTTAGACAATTTTTTTTTGTTATTTTGCGAAAATATGCAACGTCTGCCAGGATATGAAACAGGTTTTTAAAGTTCCCAAAGTTTTTAAAGGACGAATAGAGCGATTAGAAAACGAATGGGTCTGTTACACGGCGGATCTGTAGGAAAATGTTTAAATACTTACCTACAAGGAAGAGTTTCTTCCTTTAATGACTTACCTATAATGATAAATTTCCTCTGATAACTGGATATTGACTATTTAAAATGAGTTTTTTTACTGATAAAGTGTTAATTTTTGTTCTTTTTACAAAAAGTTTTATATTTTTAGTCCTAATGAAAAATGAAAATTATATTTTCCGTCTATGACTTGTTGTCTGGTGAACTGTGTTTAGAGACTGTGAGACAGAACCCGAAAACTGAGGGTTTATATAGGTAGCCGACCAAAGTGACCGGGTAGTGATTTCCAATTTATACCTACACTTGTAGGAAAACTTTACCGTTATTCAATAATTTTATAATACATATTCATGTACTTTTTTTTATAATTATATTTTGAATATATTTTTGTTAAGCAAAATTAAATTATATGATGGTTGATTTCCACATTCTATTATATCTATATATCTATTAGAAAGGCATAAGATTTAAATGTATAATTTCCTAAATCAATTTTGCATACTAAAAAAAAGACTTAAATTATTTCATAAAAGTATGCCATGACTTAAATTTCTTTGTATCCAAAAAATTATTTCGCGTCAAAAATTCTTTTCAAATTAATATCTGTTCACATTGATTAAATAAAATTGTTGATCTTGCACATATTGCATAAGAAGGGGGAAACGATAGCCATTGTATAGGTTTTTTGCGAGCTTGACTTTTTTAGTTATTTGAGAAGCAGTGGGACACCTGAGCGCCAGGTTATTTTTATGCAGAGTCTGCTGAATGGGAACAAAAGAAAATTGCATTAGCAAGTTTATTTTCTTTAAAATTGATGGGAGTCAGATCAATTGCAAAATGTTATTGCAATATTGGCGAATTATGTATTTTGGAAGGGAAAAGGGAATGATTGGTATCGTATTTCTGATGATTTGTCATTTATAGTTAGCTGCAAAAAAATGGGACTCGCGTGTTCTTTTTTAAATCTAAAAGCGCTGAATACGAAAAAAAACAATTTTTAGTGAAAATATCTTGTATTTTTATTTTTGTTGCAAAATGTTTAATGCAACAATTTATATTTGGATTATATTATCCGAATTAATATGTTTTGAGGGCCTCCATTTCGATTAGAGGCAATTCAATTCTCCAAGATTCTTTTTTCAGGGTAAAAACGGGAAAATGGCCTAAAATTTCTGGGATTCCCTCTACTCCTAGGCTGATGATGGTGCCCTGGCCCACGGTCAAGGGGTTGACCATTCTTGTCCCATTGATAAAGGTACCATTTAAGGGGTTCTATGGTTAAAGTAGGAATTAATATGGACATGTTTTTTTTGTATATAACTGAGATAACTCACCAAGGATCGCACAAACACGGACTCACCGCTGACGATGAGAATCACATGCCTTCTAGACACATATTGGTAGTAGTTGGTATCCAAAACGATACTGCAGCTCGAGTGGCGACCCAACAAATTGTACCCGTAACTCAGGTTGAAACGATGTCCAGTGGTCACGTGTTCCAAATACCATACGATTTGCATTTTGGCGATCTATTCTTTATTATTTTAAGCAGAGGCAAAATATTTTATTATCTGCAATATTTTTTTTTTGATTGTCATTGACTTTTTGTCGACCAAGAATGACAAATTGTATCCTTATATTTATCGAAATTATCGAAGAAACTCTATTTTATTTTTAGGGCTGTCAGCATATTAAACAAATGTACATGGGTTCTTAACTTGGGAAGTTTTAGTTTAGAACCTATTTTTAGGAAAGTTTTAACCACTCTTTAACTAATATAAATTTGGGTTAAATATGTAAATACATATTAAATATAAGCAATAATTATATTGAGTTAGTTAGTAAATTGTTGTTATCTGGATCACACGAGCCAGCTTTTTAGCTGACCCTGCTGAATTGCCTTAAAGAAAATCGCAAAAAAAAGGTGAATTGTTTTTTATTTTATTCAGGTTGTTGACTTCTATAATTGTGAAATTTGGTTTTACTTTTCAGCTTATTTTATTTAGCTGTAAGAAAATGGGACATACAATCGCCTGATTCTTTTTATGCAGAGTCTGCTGACCAAGCAGAAATGTTGTGCTGTCAGTTGAATTCGAAAGTTGATAGCGAAAAGGCAGCAACAAGAAATTAACGCAGAAGAAATAATATAATTTTTAATTCCACACTTCTTTCAGTCTCTCATCCTCAGCGTGGTTGGCCTGAACCTGGCAGAATGCCGTCGAGATTTGTACCGCCTGGTGCACAGCACCCTTCTCTCCGTGCAGGCCAGCTCCCTGGAGGTGGCCGTGGACGAGATAGTGCTTCGGATTCTTCGCGAGATGTTCAAGAATAAAGTGCTGCAGCTAACCGAGCCGCCGGCCAAATCGAAGATAAATTCCTCGGATATTATAACCACGCAGGAGGTGAATCAAACCAACCGACCCGCTGGCGAGCGTCGATTGCTCATTGGTCAGTCCACCCCCTTTAAGTTGACCAATATCGGAAGAGCTGCCTTCAAGGCGGGCATCGATTACAAGCGGGCGAATGCCATCCACAAGGAGCTGAAGCAGGCCCAGCAGCAGCTCATCCTCACCAACTACCTGCACTTGTTGTACCTGGTCGTGTGCTTCAATTCGAACGAAAGAGGCGACGAATTGTTTCCGGCCGATGCCAGCATTCTCTTTGGAGTCTACACCTCGCTGCCGCCGGACGCGCAGGCCTTGTTCAAGCAGCTCGGCTTCACGGAAGCCCATGCAGCCAGACTCTTTAAGACGCAGTCGGTCCAGGGTCCCTTGTCCCTGCAGCTGAACCGCCTCTACAAGGTGCTTATCCTGGCGGACATACTGAATCTCCTGCCGCTTCCCTCGGTGGCCAGCAAGTACAACGTGGAGCGGGGAACGCTGCAGCATCTGATTAGCCAATCTATAGCCGCCTCCAGTGCGATTGTCCGCCTGTGCGAGGAGTTGGAGGAGTTCTGGTGCTATAAACCCTTGTTCGAACGCATCCTGCACAAAATGGATCGCTGCGGCACCTTTGAATTGGAGCCGCTAATGGAACTGCCAGCCGTTAAAATTGTGAGTGGGACCGTAATCATTATAAGTTATATAATAAAAAAAATTGATTATTTTTTGTGCGCTTTATATTTTGCTCAAAATATCGTTCTAAGTGTGATATCTTCTTTCTCAGATTATTCTTTGGAAAAATGATTCCGTAGCATTATAAAGTGAACGAGACCAAAAAACCAATCAGATTTGAAAAAAGTTTAAAAAATATTTTTTTAAATATATTTAAGATTTTGCACTTTAAAAATAATAATCATTATTTTTTTATCGATCTTTTTCCGCCCACAATAATAATAATTATTCAATGCGCGATTGAAAAAAACTCAACAAATAATTATTAAAATAAAGTAAAATGTATAAAAGTCAAGAACTAAAAAATCATTGCGTATATAGATATAGCATACAAATAGTAGCAGATTGGTATAATTCGTTTGTTTATACGGCTTTTCCAAGTTGATGATTTTTTTGTTTGAAAAATACATCCATAATCATTATTTACGGTCCCTGATAATAATCATGTCTGTATAATCTACATATATTTTATTTCTTGTCTAGAATCGCGCCAAGCAACTGTATGCAGCTGGATTTCAAACCATCGAGGATATAGCCAAAGTACGACCCGCACTTTTAGTCCAATCCTTGGAGCACATGCCCCTCAGAGTGGCCACCGAAATAGTCTCGGCAGCTAAGGTGATAATTGTGTTATTAAAATATTTGTAACCTTACCAATATCCATACCCTTTCCTTTCCAGATAATTCTAATGAAAAAACTTGACCATCTGGAGGAGGAAACGGAGAACCTCAAGAACTGCCTTCAGACATCTCACATGGATTAGTAAAGAATTCGCTTAAGTAGGTTTTAAATTTATTTCAGTTTTTGTTTTGATTGTTATGCACTCCGACTTAAGTCTTGGATCTGGGCTCTCCATGACGAACACGATCTCCGACAAAGCTTAAATATTACAGACAATTTGTGTGCAAATTGCAATTTTAAATTTTAAATTAACACATTAAGTATTCGCTCTCTCTAAATGTACATTGCGGACATCGATGCTGCTGTTCCGTTTCGTTCTGTTCTGCTGGATGTTTTGCGTTTTGATTACTGATTTAGCGGAGATAAACGAGTAGGAGGAAGTGAGTTTTACAAACTACTAGATACGAGCTAGCAGACAAATTCGCAAGCTGCTACTATCACGACATTTGAGTATTATACAACGTATTTATAAGTAGGGGGCGTTCGGGACATATATAGCTGATAAAGCAAAAATAGCAAAAGCAATTGAACTTGTAGAATTTATAGAAAAAGTCTTTCTGACAAATCAGTGGATCAAGTATTACGGCAGCTCTAAGGTATTCAACTAAAAAATTAGGTCTTAAAAGTTAATATTGCTCATGTTGTTTTTCGGTTTGCCTAATATGTCCCAAACCTTTTTGAATTACGAGTAGGTTTTGCGGCTAAACGACTAAGGTAGAGACAGATTTGTTTAAGAAGTGGGAAACTCTCCTTGTGTTCGGGGAAACTTATTTACAGCTGAAGAAACTGCAAGTTAAAAATGTTAAATAATAATTAAATTTCAAAAGTAATCAAAACTAAAACCCACCTCATTACAAGCGATCCTTTCAGTAGGCAAAGTCGTCGTAGAAATGCTGGGCAACCCGTCCGCCCGCCTGCTGGTAGCTCCGGCTCACTCCCGACCCGGCGACGGCTCCTCCGCTGGACGGTCCGCCGGCTGCTCTTCCGGCAGCAGCGTATTCGAGTCGATGTGGACGCGCGGCTTGCGCCGGGACAACAGCCCGCCGGCGTATATCTGTCGACGAGAAATAGGAATCACTATGATAGCTCGCTGGTTGCGATTCGGATGCGGATGCTGATGCTGAAGCGGATGTTGGTGATTGATACGCTGGCTGATAGGCGAATGGATTATAGGCGCTGGCATATTGCCGCTGCTGCGATTGCGGCTGCTGCTGCTGCTGCTGATATGGAAGCTGATGCGAATGAGGATGCGGATGCTGATGCTGGGGCGATAGCGGTTTCAGCGTGGGATCGAGTGCATCGTTGAGCGTCACATCGTAGTCGTTCTCGTAGAGCTCGTCGAGATTCAGCTTGGGACGCTGCGGCGGCTCCACTCGCTTTGGCGTGGTGGGCAGAGCACTGCGCGGCGGAAGCGTGGTCCTCGGTGGACTGGCCGACGGAGGAGGCTCCTCCTCGTCATCAGGAGCTCCCCTTAGCAGAGGAGCCCCGTGCTCGAGCAGACGCACTCCCGAAATGGTGGAGCCCATGTCGATGGGCGTGCTATCGGTGGTGGGCAATGGCTTCAGGGCCACGCCCACCGGCTGAAGGCCCCGCGGCAGATATGGACTGCCACCCCTGGAGGGCAGAAAAGGTCGCTTGACCACACGTACCGATGAGGGTCGCTGGGAAATACCAGCTCCTGCGTTGCGTCCGCTTAAGGAATTAGCTCGCGTTCTGGGGGCGGGTGCCTCCTCTTCTACTTGCTCCACTGGATGCTCCAGCTCCTCTTCCTCCTCCTCAACGATTGGCTTGCGAGGACGTGGTGCCACCGTTGGCTTTCGTGTGGTTGTCTTGCTCCTCAGTCTCTGGTTCCGCAGGGGAGCCGCTGTGGAAGCGGGCGGCGCTGGACTCTCCTCGTAGTCCTCATCTTCGAAGTCCACATCTGCTGCAGGGGCACGAGATCTGGGAGCCGAAGGACGCTTGCGCTTTCTTAGTGTATCCTGGTCGGCCTGCTCGTAGTACTCCTCGTCGGCAGGCTTCTTGTCCGTCACTGGCTTCCGCAAGGTGTTCCTCGTGGGCTTTTGCTCCACTCGCGGGGCTGGCGTTCGTCTGCGAGGAGTGTTCCTGGCCGGAGGCTGCTCGTAATCCTCCTCCACCTGCTCCTCGGGGTAATCCTCCTCCTCCTGGGCGCTGTTCGATGGCGCCTGTGTGGTGGCCGTGATCTTTTGCACCGGATAGGAGAACTTCTTCTTCTCGTTGATGGGAACTGGTCGGGCGATCCTCGGTGGAGCCCGGGGACGAGCATAAACGGATGCGGCCGCCGCCTTGGGAGTGATGAATTCGGTTAGTGGCTTCGGAGTTGTCTTCACCTTCTGGGGAGTTTGCTCCTCGGCGGCCTCCTCCTGATCCGCACCATTGTAGGGCTTTTCGTATTCATCCAGGTCATCCAAGGCGGACGATGGCGTTGTCCTCTCCTTTTCCACACGTCTCCTGCCCAGCGGACGATCTTCGTTGAAGCTGCGTCGCTCCTCCACGCGACCTGGTTTCCTGGGCGACACCTTTCGACCCGCCGGTCCTGCACTGGGTTTACCTCTTGGCCTCTTGCTCGGCCGCTCGTCGTAGTCCTCCTCCTGCGTCTCCTCCTCATCGCGATACCGATTCCTGTTCCGCCTGATGGGTTTCTTGGCCTCCGTCCGCTTCTCCTCGTACTCATCATCGTAGTCCAGCTCCACTTGGGGCTTCCTCTGACGTGGTCTCGGCTTGGGCCTTCGCACGGGTCGCTCCTCATAGTAATCGTCCTCGTACTGATCCTGATCCTCGTAGTAGTAGTCGTCGATGGGTCTGCGGTTGTAGGGTCTTCTTAGCGGACGTTGTGGTCTTTGAGGGCGACGTCGAGAGGCCGGGGGCTGAGTAGGTGGTGCCGGCGTTGTTGTAGTACTCGTCGAGGTGGTAGTGGTGGCCATATAGAGCTCATCGTTCCTGGGAAGAGAGAGGCGAATTTTAGCAGAACTTATAAAATAAAAACAGAAATTTATGTTACTATTAATTTAAGTTCTTAATGAGTGTACTAAGCTTAAGATATTAAATTTTTGGATTAGTTATTTGTTTATTAAACGTTTATTAAACAAGTTAAGATCCACGCTTTCAAATTATACTACACACAAAAAGAGCATGTTCCCTGTAAAATCGATATGGCGTATTTTTCAAGTCATGCAAAACCCACATCGTTTTTACACGAAATACCCTTTTCGACCAGGTCAAATTTACCTGGCACATATCAAATTAAAATTGATCTTAAATAATGTAAACTCGATCTACGTTTTTTTTGGATGCAGAAATGTTTGTTACTATTTATTTAAGATCTGAAAGAGTCTATTAAGCTTAAGATATTACATTTTTGGATTAGTTATTTGTTTAATAAACGCAACAAGTTAAGATCCACGCTTTCAAATTATACTACTCACAAAAAAGAGTAAGTTCCCTGTAAAATCGATATGGCCATGTAAATTTGGTCATGCAATACACATATCGTTTTTACATGAAATATTCTTTTCGATCAGGTCAAATTTACCTGGTCTCATATCAAATTAAAATTTATCTTAAATAATGTAAAATCGATCTACGTTTCAAATCGATTTTTTTTTGGGTGCATAAATAGAGATAATTAAGAAACTATTAACCTATTAAAATATTCAGCAGTGACTTTATCTTTTTAAAGGGCTTCCCCTGGGGAAGTCTCTCACCTGTTCCAGTATTTCTGGGATCCCTCGCAGTCCACGTCCGATGCAAAGTGGCAGATGAAGGTGCGCTGGTCGAAGGCCGTGAAGTTGGCGCACAGAAAGTCGTGTCTGATGCCATAGACGCAGTGGTGGTAGATCTGCAACGAGTCCAACTCCGGTTAATCACACTTGGCCATAACTAATCCGCTCTGTTAGCCATCGTTTAGCGCTTCTTTTTGCCCGCTTTTGAGGTCAAGATCGAGGCGCAAACAAGTTTTAGTTTTTTGGCGTCACGTCGCCGGTTAAAAAAGAGAAATTGCTGGACAGGCACAAAGGGATTGGGGTTGGGTTGGGTTGGGCTAGCTTTTGATGACCAATTATGTTACGTCGCTTTTGGCCCAGACAAGGTCACGCCGGCTCGCTCACCTGACACTTGTACTCGATGGAGGCATAGAAGCCGTCGTGCAGACCCTCGCACTTGAAGTGGATCTCATCCATGGGCGGCACGGTGGACAGGAAGGGATAGGTCGACAGGTTGTAGCTGTGCAGGATGAAGAAAAGTTGTATGTTAGTTGTGGGTTAATTTTACAAATTATTTTACAGTAATAAAATGCTTGAAATCCAAAAATATTTCTCAACTGAAATGGAAATTAATTGTTTTAACCATGTCCAGACACGTTAGATATTTGTGGAAAAGGTTCTATGCTGGCCATAAACGTAAATAACAAACCGTTTGTTATTAAGGTTCAAAAATGGTAATTAACTTGGTGGATAGTAAAACTAACAAATGACCAGGTAAAACCAAATAACACTTTCCACCCTTTTTCCATCTTTACCTGTCCCACATACATAGAAGAACTGGCAAGTAACCCTTAACAAACCATAATAATCTTTTTCCTGCTGCAAATTTTATGATCTTATCATTTATTTTTAAAACGCAATCTTTTAATTTGTCAATTTTTTTTTTTTTTTAAGTTCTGGTAATTCTGTTGTAAAGATGATTATTACGGCGGCAAGTTGAGATCACAAAAAATGTGGTCTTATTAGGATTAAAAAAAAGATTTATAATCTTGACTTGACATTAATCATCCTCCTTACGATGGAACTCAACTTCGGAGGCTGATATTTATTAATTACCTATAAGGCTTACTCCCTTCATTATTTAACGAACGTAACTTACCCTCTCAGTTCCCTGGGCAGATTGGGATCCCAGATGTAGTCGATCTGTGGGATGCCCGTCAGCTTGGAGTTCTTCGACAGGGTGCCGTTGTCCGGCTGAAAGATCATTAACGATATGTTTTTGTACCACCGGGAAACGCCTTTCAAATTAATCATCTCACCTTGCTACTGTCGCCGCCATCTCCGCTGGGCACTGGCTGCTCCTCCTCCACCTCCTCCTCCTCGACCGCCGTGGATTCCGTCGTGGTGCTGGTGGTGCTGCTCGTGGAGGCGGGAGTTTTGGCAATGGACACCTTCTTGAAGGGCAGGGCGGCTTCTGTGGAGGCCAACAGGCTCAGCAGCAGCACTAAATCACGGGGGAAACGAAATTTAAATTAATTAAAATTTCACAGCTGCCAAAAGTTACATAATAAGGCAAGGATTGTTATTATGTCATGGTCCGGTTCGAACCACAAAATTAAGTGGTTTTTTGAGTTAACCTGAGTGTCCTCCAATTCGATCCAATCCATTCCAATTCAACTCACCTGTTGCTGTCATTAACAGCCAGCCTTTGGCTTTTTTCATGTTGAAGGCTTCAGTTCTCTGGTTGTTTGCTAACTGAAATGAGAAATGTACAAAATATTATGTAAATTTCTGAATTTCGGACACACCTCCACACCCTTGCAAAAGATTTATGTTCTATCGAAGTCGTTGAACGCTTCCAAAATGAAAGAAACAAAAGAAACCTCTTAGGCATTCTTCCTCTTTGATGGTTTCGAATTGAGTTGTGAGCTCGAGAGTTCTGGATTTAATTTAACTTAATACTCAAATCACGTCCCATGATTAACGTTACTTTCAGTGCTTGTCATTCAAGTCGGGAAGAGTCGAAGGGGAAACTACCTCTTGCAGAAATGCATTCTATCCAAAATTGGTTGTAGAAAGTGTTCTTGGCTGAACTTTTGTATTTGGTTAGCTTTTCGATTTTGTTTTCCTAGACTAATGGTCAAAGAAAAACAGTGAAATTTATCTGGGGGAGGAGAACTTTATAAAATTTAAGATGGACTTTTTTGAGGCTTTGCATAGACAGATTAAGGTTAACAAAAATGTTTTGTAAATATTTTGTATCTTTGTCTATGTTTTCCTTTGCTAAAGTAAAAGTAAAGTAAAGTAAATCTCTAAAATGAAATAGTTGCTTCCGAAAGGTACAAATATTGTGTAATAATAAGAATAAATATTAATATTACCCTATACCATTACTATTCATTCGCAAGAGTTAAATTGTTGTCATATTTATCAATAAAATTGATAAAACGTGTTACATTATTAAACCTAATAATTACTAAAGGCAACATAATTTATCAAACCAATAATATTATAAATAAACCCATGATTCACCCTCTAAACGTAGTTCCTTTTCTCCACAAATCGATCAATTAACTAATGCAATCACTGCTAATTTCGTGTACACACTTATTGTGCGCACTTTGATCAGCTTCACTTTCCGATTTCCGTCTCGGGTGTCGGGTAATTGCATAATTAGGTTTGGCAGCCTTCAATGTCACTTCGCTGGGCTCGACTTACGTAAGGAGAGCGAGTGGCTGGGCGAAATTGAAAGGGTGGTGGCCACCGCACTGGCAAGTAAATAAATAAATACTTTGGCCACATAATAAACACAATGCATAACTATAACAAATTGAAAAGCAAGCGAGCAGAAAAGACTTTCATTTCCAATGCGTTTTTTCGCCGAGAAATTTAATGCAAACCGCTTGGCTTGGAAAAGATCATTGGAGCATTGTAATTTGGCAGTCGATAGCCCAAGTTGAATGCAATTTGTTTCTCCCAAAAAGTATTTTTATTGTGCATTGTTCGGGGCTTGGGGTCTCCTTGGAATGGCCCACGGGGCGTATACTCGATGGGCATTGCGGATTGGCGAGGAAGCTCCTCCTCCGCCTTTCGGTTTATGCATGGCACAATTTCTGTGCTCAATTTTAGTGCCCTGAGTTCAAAGATTTTGCCGATCACACCCTGTTTTGGTGCTGTTGTTCAACAAAAAAGTGTGTCGTGCATTTTAAGTGGATATTTGATTGGATTTGATGTCTTTCGGCCTGGCTCATTGAGTGTTTGCCAGTCTTTTTGTCTGTCTCAGCTGGTTTGCACTTTTTGACATTTTGCCCGACTGTGTGGGCCGAGTGCGGAGATAAATATCTGACTAAATATGATAATGGTTTTTGTTATGACAGAGATAACAACTTTGATGAAAACGAATGCCTCAGTCGAAATGTCAAAGGGTTCTTGAGCAGAGCAAAAACGATTGCAAAGATTTTTGAATGCTGCTTTATTTTATTGTGGGCAATTTGTTCTTTGTTCAACTGTAGTTTCTTGCCTTGAAAATCAATATTTAATCGAAGTCGTAATAAAAAGATTAACCTTTTCTTAATTTAAAATGTTTATTTTTTAACTACATAGGATAGGTTTAACATTATAAGGTCTTTGAAAATCGAAATTCAATATTTAAACAATATTCAAATGTATATTTTAGTGTTTTAAGTGCTATTTTATTTCAAAAATAACGGGGCACCCATTTTTCACACAAAAAATTTAACTTTAAAACACAAAACTGTATAATAAGATAAATTCAATTTTTTTTAATTAAAGATTTTTCTTTCAACCGAACTCTACTATTTCTAACTGTTTCTTTGTGTAGGAGGCCACACTTAAGAACATTCACCCTAATAGGAAAAAACTTCTGCTAAAATCATAAGCTGGCCAAAATAACGTAAATATTCCCATGTTTACCCATAGGCCCATACACTTAGAGTATTACCGAGACCTTCCATCCATCAACTTCTGTTTAGTTTTTCCCATTCATGTACATGTTGCCCATTTCCATGTCTTGGCTAACACTTAAGGTCAGCTCAGCCATCGGCTGTCTTCGAAAATCGGTGATAAATTGCCCTGTGCTAAACAAAGTTAATTTATGGCTCTGCCTGTTTTTAACTACACAATTTCGAATTTAGTGCAGCACATTGTTTGTTAATGAAATATTAACTTATTAATTTCGGCCGTCTAATCTTTTACAGCCCACGGAGAAATCGGAGAGGCGAGACAATAAATGATGTCTCGAAAAGTCGATGCCTAGCAGGTCTTATTGTCTTGGCCAAGTTCAAATTCAAGGCTAAGCACGATGACAAATACCGGTGAGTTGTTATTGTTGCCGCTGCCTTTGTTTTGGGACTAATTGATGGATCTTTAGACACGTTCGACTGCAGCAAAAATAACAAGATGAAACGGAAACAATAAAAAAATCTGGATCTGGTTTAGGAAATTCATTTTTAATTTGTCCAAAGGCATACAAATTTATTTGATTTTTAATAGAACATTTGCATGAAATACTCATTATAATGGCAAAAATCGTCGGTGGCTTTTCCTTGAAACTTTGCTAATTTTTCCATCTGTTCAGAGATTCTCTGACTTTGAATGGGTTTTTTTTTGTTTTTAAACAATAAAAGGTGCCTAGAATCAAAAGCCCCGAAGGTTTCGCCCCACACAGACACAATGAGCAATTAAATTAAAGTTTTATAAGGAGATTTTTTTTTAATTTTATTGCCTTGTTGTTAGATGCATCATGGCTAAAGGCAAGATCGTATGGAGACAAACTCTCGTTTTCGTTTACAACTTTATTCGTGCATATTTTGCGTATAAATTTCTTCGACGTCAACAACGGGTTTTTTGGATCGAAATTTATAACCCCAGAGGCCCCAATCCGGTTGCACGATAGAAACAGAAGTCGGTGACAAGTTTCCTATGGTTTTTGTTTTTTTCAGTCTGCCATCATCTCTCTTAGCCAGTTGCCAGCTGGCCAGTACAAGTTGCTCGTTGTCATAAGAAATTAGCATCTTTATAAGATGTTATGAGAGCTCGGCTTTGGTCACTTTCAAGGTCGCCTTTTTTGTGGTTTATTGGTGCAGTGCAGCCTTAAAAGGCGATCGTTTTTCATGGCACCCCATGGCACCAAATCATTTTTGGCAATTCCAAAAATGTGTAAACCATTTTACGGCTCACTTAGTTTTATAGTTGCTATGGGTTTAATCGTCGTTTAGTTTTTATGAATTATTAATGGACTGACGCAGGTTACTAGTTCACAGGAAGGGGAAGTTAATTCTTGAAGAGTTAATAAGATTCAACGGAGCATAACTTGTGTTAATAATAATTGGCTTTAACTAAGACTAACGGAAATTAAAGGTTTTGCTAAATTGCTTGTTGTTTTCCTAAGAAGCCTTGATGAATATTGGATCAACTTTTAAGAAAGATCTTGAATTAATTTATTTTTGCAAAAAGTCAAATCTTAATTTATTTACAATATTTGATTCCCAGAACTTATTTACTGACTCAATAAATAATGAATCCAATTAATTAGAGTGAGGTATATATTTAGCATATTTCTTAGAAAAACATTTGCCTAATAAGCTTTTAAAAAACTCGAACGTTTAAATTACTTGTGATTTCCTGGGTATTTATTTTACACATTTGTTTGATATTTCGAACTGTTTTTATAATAAAGGTATCCCATGTTTATAAATAAATTGCAGGTGCAACTAATTACTATACAATCTCATATCTATAACCTAAATCTGTGATGAACATGGACACCATTAGGAGCTTTTCTCGGCTTTTCTTCGGCTCTTTGCATTGCTCAGCATCTTCATACCTCTGAGTCGTTGGCAGCAAGTGAAAACAAGGTTTCCTTTTTCGCCACATACAAATCAAAATCATTTTGTGTTTGTTTTATTTTTTAGCTGCGTTTTTTTTTGCATTCACCAAAGCTCTTCAGCAAATAGGTTTAATCGCCCATTCCGGTTGGCCAACTTTTTGACTCTGACCTGAACTCGCAACGAGTTCAGTTCCCAGACGCACAGAAAGATATTATTTAACTTCTACTCTTCTGCGAGACAATTAGGCAAATATAATTGTTAAGTTTCTTAATTGTGGAAAACTGTAAGCGGTAGAAGACGGCGCAGAAATGGAGAGTGAAAAGCGCCAAATGGATGAAATGGATGAAAGTAAAATTTCAAAATTTCATTTGTTGCTTGTGGCTGCTGTGTTGTTGCTGCTGCTGATGATGAAAGTAAATCTTGGCTCAGTTATGTTGGCCATATTCGTTGTTGCCCCGGTGTTGGTGTTGTTCGCTGAAGATGCGCAAACCATTTGAACATCTCTTCACACAAACACCAATAAAAACTGTAACTGCAAAAATCAGAGGGGGGGAGGGTGGTGTTTGCTTTGCGGCCCAAAGGGGCGGTGGGGGCGGCGGTCTAACAATGTACAAGGCGCAGAGAAATAATTAGCAACGCCTGAGATCATTTTGGTACTTTTGTGTTGGCAAAACGCCTTTTTGGCCATGAGAGTCTGTGGACTTTAGCGCAGAGAAAAGCCTTTTGTATAAAAACAATATGCACGTTTTAGGAAAATTTAAAATAAAATAACTTTTTACTTACATTTAACTAAAAATAAAAATGTAAAACATTAAAAAAGAATCTTTGAGTCTAGTTTGTTTGAAACATCGAAGAAAAAATAATAAATAAAAAATAATTTTTAGAACATGATATGAAGATTTTTAGGGGGAGATTTTATGTTTAATTCCATGAAATAACACTGTAAAATTTCTTTTAAAATACCCAATTATATCTACCGGTAGTCCTATAAAAAATTCCTTTTTTTTCATTTTTTAGAAACGATAGTAAAAATCTTTTTAGACTATCCTAATTTTTTTCTCTGTAGCAGGAAGGGTGTATAAATAGGTGTTGAGTCTACTCGAGGTGTTTGACTTGTAGATAAGCTCTACAGGGCCCTCTAACAATCAAATGCAAATTTTAAAACTCACCTTCTTTCAGTCGGTCGAAATTTGTTTTGAATAATCCACAAAAAGGTTTAATGTTGTCGCTTTGGGTTTATCTGGTTAAGGTTAATTTTTCCTAATGTTTTCAGCGTGTGTTTGATTTTAATGCGTTTCTTAAATGAACAATAAAAATTTAGTCCCATAAAAGTTGGCACTCACACAAACGCAAACGCACGCAAAATCACACAAAGGCAAAAATCATTTATGTTTTTCTTTTTTTTTGCACTTGTGTTAATGCTGCAGTTTTCTTTGTGGGCCTGCGGTTGTGTTAGTGCACTTGTGGAAATTTTTATTGTTGTTTGGCTGATTTTGTAACTGCCTTTGCGGTTATCTCCGCTTAATTCCAACTAAAAGCGTTTATTATTTAGTGATTTGTTTTAAGGATTTCAGAGGGAATTCACACTATTTTCGAACACTTTTCAGCCATTTTCTTATATTTATATTGAAATTTTCCATTTGTTTCGTTCACTTTTTTATATAATTTTTCCAGCTCTCTCACGCACAGAGACACCCGTTTGTATATTTTATATACTTATGTATATATGCACCCGATCGGTCACGCCCACTTACTTAGAGACCAGCTGTGCTAGCTGCCGTTCACCTCGCTGACCGCTTGCAGACTGAAATTGCAGATCGTATTGGCCAACTCGGAGTTGGCATAAAAATGGGCATCGGCTGGCTTTGCGTTTGCTTTTCCGTCGAAAGCTCATCGCTCGCTAATTTTGGTCCGTCTGCGCCTCACAAAACGGGTTTATTGCCGCTTCGATGCCGACTTTGCGCATGCGCAGCACGTTGTCACCGAATGGAGGAGAGCGAAAAGTAATCCGGAGAGATAGAGAGCCGGAGAGCCGTGCTCTCTAAGCCGAGCTTTTCTCGCCTCTGACTTTGTCCATTTTCCTCTGTCAACATTCTGCAATCGGTGTGTCTTTGAAATTGTGTTTCCCTGGCGACTTTGCACTGCCTTTGCTGACTTTGCTCTGCTTTTCGAGCGTGCTGCTCACTTGGCGGCTGCCTGATAATCGTGCTTAACAGGTTTATTGATTAAGATTTTTTCAGACCTTTTTTTTCTCGATTTCTTGCAAAATATTGGAAAAATGTACCACAAATTAATATGGGTTTATCGGAGCAGTTGGCGGAGAAGGTGCGCTATATTTAAATTGCAAAAGTGTTTTAGTGGTACATTTGTACTATAATGATAAAAAATTGTACTGTGTCTTTTGGAAAATTTTAGAGTTTTACAATTTTGTTTTGGACAAAACAATGATATTTCTTTAGTAAAATGCATATCCATTTTTCACTCCAAAATATGATATCAATATTTTAGGATGCTGAAGGTGCGATCGCCACTGTGTTTAGCTTGAGGTACCTCGACTTTTTAATTGTTAATCCTAATATAGTCATTTTATTTAGGCAGTTATAAAGACTGAAAAAAAGCTATAAAGATTTATCATAGCGAAAGCACATTTCCTTTAATACACTACACTTAAAACAGCGATCGGATTGCAATTATTATATATCGCACAGATAATTTTTAAGCTCCTTACCCTACCATAGATTACTTAATAAATTGATCATGATTCATTATCGATTTGCCAACTAATATGCCTCTGTGCATTGTTTATTTTTAGTGCCTTAAATGCTTTTCTCTCTTTCTTTTCCTCAATTACCCGATGACCGCAATGACATAATAACAATAACACGGCCAAATTACGGTTACAGTTCAATTAATGAACCGCGTTGGCCCAAAAGCAAACTCAGGCCATCTGCCAACGCATTAGTCAGAAACACAGGCCCTCAGAGCCTCAATAGTAAATAAACAAAAATTGTTTAAACGCCTCATGAATTATTGCGCATACGCCGCGTGGTCCGCTCGTTCGAGTGCCTCGCTTCGTTTGGCAATTAAATGCTGGCCGCGGTAGTTGGTCAAGACTGCACTTCGAGCTGGATTTTCATTGACCGAAAACCACAGATCGAAATTGGTTTCGAATGCAAAATAATGCAAAACATTTCGCGGCTCTCTTCATAATGGAATCAATCAAGCGCCGTTCACTGCGGCTTATGGTATATCTCCACTAGGCTAAAGCCCCCCTCTGTCCACCAATATTACGTCACTAAGTACTGCAGCTTTGGCTTAGGGTACACTGAGAAAAATGTAGTATTATTTTTGTTGTCTGTAAATGCAAATTAAATATATTGCATTATTTATTTCAAATGTTATTAATAAAAAACAATTACTAAATTATTAGTATACATAAATATTTATTATGTAGCGACCTATGAATTTTTATTAGAGAAGCTTTAAATTAATTAAATAAAGCCCAAGGCCAAGTTATGTTTGGTTATGTAAACTAAAAACCAATTAGCCAAATTTATTTAATATTGCCAAGTTCATTAACAAGTGTTAACCTACATCCCAAAATTAAGGCTTATATGATTTTATAAAATTAAAGAAGAGGATAATATTTTTCCCAGTGCAATGGCAGTAGCAACCGCACTAATGGCAATAATGCTGCACTGCATCTGCGCTCGTTCCGTATGTGAAAGTTGAATTCGAACACTAAGCCCAGCTGAGGCGAACTGAAGTCAACCTGGGCTGCCTGGGTTTATTCAAATCGGAATAGAGCTTAGAGTATCTGTATCTGTAGCATGCGGAATTGTCGAGTGCTTTATCGCCAGCGGCGTGTGCCTGGTGCCTTGTGGCTCACATCTCACATCTAGTTACGTTCAAAAACTTTGTATCTGTGTCCATATCCCTATATCTGTGTGAGAATGGGAGCACCGTGTCGCCCGGCTCTTTATATGTATTTAGTTGTGTGGGTCGAACGGTTTGTTGAACCGGTATTCCACATTTGTTGCAGGTAGCACTCACTCACCAACAACAACAACAACCGAACAACAACGATATCAACAGTCGGCACAACGTGTTGTAACTACTACTTAACTGGTCGACAAACCAGCAACAACCATCCACCGATCAATAGGTATTTTAGATGGATTTGATAAAAATTGAATGTTGTGAAAATTACACTTGTTCAGAAGGGGTGGTCCGTGATAAATATTGGACAGTTCAGGAAATAATACGAATATAAGCATTCAAAATATTTAAGTTATTTGCCAGTAATATCAAGTCTGACAATTTTAATTAATATGTTATTGAACTTTATAAAATTGCCTTGTTTCGAGCTCGATTTAATCGAGTTAAATTAAAAAACATTACCAGAAACTGATGGCTAACGCCTGGCTTGCAAATTATATTTAAGCAAGCAATAAAAAATTCTGAATAAAGAGCTTTTTAAATAAATTAATAAAAACCCATTTAGGTTAACTCTCCTTTAGTGTTATTTAGTTTCAAGGAACAAGCCAACAGTGATGAATGCTTTTCATTTATAAGCAAGTTCTCCAAAGAATCCCATAAAAACGCCATTAGCATTTCAGTTTATATGTCACTTCCTTGAGTGTAATTTCTGCAATTTAAAAGTATTTTTTACGGCAATTCTTGTGGTCTTTTGTTTACAAACTGCCCAGCAATTAGCCCAATTTCATGAGAGCCCCACCCCAAACTGAATTTGAGTCATTCTTATTTGCTTACCCAACAGAACCGAATGTAATGAACGATTTTGATACCTTCTGTTACGTCCCAAAAGACAAAAAAAAAGCGGTTCAACTTGTTTCTTTTTTTCAGCTCCTTATTGTTATTGTTTATTACATATAAAGATTGTGTTTACTCTGCAGCTTTTGCTTTGGATTTTTTTTTTTTGCTTTATTTTACTTTAGTTGTTTTGTATTTTTCTGTTGTTAAATGCAACTGGTTCGATTTTACATTCTCTTGACGGGAGCCTTGAGCTGTGGCTGAATCGAATTGCAATTCCGCGAAAAAGCAAAACCGATTCAGCTGTATAAGCGATTGACCTTGACAAGTGGGTTCAATCGAGTCGGCTAGAGGATGAAAAAGTTCACCACGAATCGAAACACCTTGCTGAGAGTGCTATTCGATTCAGGTCGCTCGGGGGATTCCTCTCTCAGCTCAGCACCCTCCACCAGGTGGGCATCCAGTTCGGCCTCCAGTTCGGCACCATATCGTAGGATATACCACTCGGCCAGGAAGTAGATGACCAGCGTGATCAGGGCGAACTTGACGTAGATCTTAAAGATGTCGAGTGTGTGCAGAAACAGCTGATGCAGCAGCTCCATTAGATCCATTATGGCGGTCCACGTTGCGTATACGTCATGCAAAACTTTGGCTCTATCTTCGTCGTCGTGCTCGTCGTCGATCGGGGTTTTGCGATTTCGGAAATGAGGTCGTGTTTGGTTAGCTCTATTATGCAATTGCTAGCCCACAGATTTCGTGTTGATTTCGAAGATGCACATTTCGCTTTCGGCCGCTTGACTGATGTCGCCTCATTTGCATTTGATCGCGTTGATGATGGGGGCCCAAAAGTGCGTGTATTTCTCGGATATTGTATCTCTCAATGGTCAGCCATTGGGCAGGCGCCTTAATTATGCTAATTGGTTCGGGGCATTCGGGGTATTATCTGTGTGGTCGGCCTTTCTTCCTCCTTTCTTTCTTCGTTTGTCTCAGGCGCCGAAAACGGCTCCCTGTGAAAACAAATTTCGTTTTAATTTGATTGGAAATTAATTTGATACACACACAAAGCCGAACGAAAGGGTAAACAAATTGGATTGCGAAAAAGTGGTTCGAAAAATGGAGCACAAGGTGTGACCGGAATGGGGGACTTGGCCTGGCCATCGGTAGTATGGAGATTTCAAGCTTGGGGCAGGTCGGATTACTTGATTAGCATGGAAAATGGTTTTTGGCTAGATTGAATATTTTTAAGGGCAAACTGATAAATGGGTTGGCTGGGAAACCAGATCGAATTTGTCAGAGAAAACCTTGAGATTTACGCAGACATTTTGTAATAAAATAAAGAGTGAAAGAAGGAATAAAAAAAAGATAATAAAAGATATATGTAGTTTGTATTATTAACAGAACCTAAATCTCTTTTTTTTATTCAAATTTAAATCAATTAACGTTTGAACTGGGTGAAATGTTTGGAGATTTTCTCTCATTTTAAACTTAGTAATTAATTCATATTTTTTGGATTGGCTAATTTTTTATTTTTAAGCCAATTAACCGAAATAGACCCATTAACAAAATCATTTAGTTAATTTGTACTGTAAAGTCATTAAAAAATCAATTTGATGTGTCCCAAAATAAACATATCAAACATTTATGAAGCTGATGCGATGACCTTATATAAACAAGAAAAAGTCAAGCCTAGAAAAAATCAAATCAATGGCCCTGATAATGAACTCCTTAATCATAATTCCAAATTTGTTTATAAATTTAAACGTTTTAAATGGTTCAGAGATCAGTCAACTATTACGCCCACTTGAACTATAATTGACCCTGCTTATAAGCTTTCAAATTGTAGTCAATCCAAGGGGATTAAAGATGGGCTATAAATGGCTACCACTTTAAGTGTCATTTAACAATCACCGCTATACCTAAAATATTTGTAGATATTTACCCCCTTTTTTGGTAGTCTACACCCCTGCTAGCTGCCATTCGTCAGCGGGCAGATCGACAATTTGAGACAGACCCAAGTCAAAACTGGCCGGAGATTGCATCTTTTGGATTTGAATACACTTGACAATCGCTTAACGCAAACCGACTTAACCTTACCCAAGACGAGATGTTCAAAAAGTGGGGAGTGGGAAGTGGAGGAGTCTCCTCTTCTCCGCAACTCGATAATCGCAGCAATTATACTAAGCACACAAATCAACTTCAACTTGGAGACCTGTTCGAAAGACGTCTCTCTGCTGGAGCACTGGGAAAACAAGCCGCACCGAAATGTTTTGCATTAATTTCAAAACGCATGCGAAAAAGACGCAACATATTTATAAGACAGACAAAAAAATAACTTAAACTGCACTGGACGGAGGCAAAGTAGAAAACCAGTTGCAAATGCGGCATACAAAGTGGATAGCCTTCGTTTGCGGGGACGATTTCGCGAGTGCGACTCTTCCTGTCGATTATGGGATGCAAAAATGGCAAATGCTGAGGCTGAAGTGTCCCATGGAATCAGCAGAATCTTCAGAAGAAGTCTCCAGCAAAGATTCACAGCGACAGGTCGTCCGAAATGGTCAAGAAGATTTCGCAGAAGACGCCTCTTCACATCCGACGGAGATGAGATGAGTTTCGAGCGGTGTGTTGGTGCGTCGATCTACCGGTTTTTCGAGACCAGACGCAGGCACCTTGAAAGACCTTCTGACATTTGCCAATTTTTACTCTTCTGTTTTCTCGGTCTCTGGTTAAATTGAGGATGATCATCAGAAGAGGGGTGTTAAATTGTTTTAAAAATAAAAAAAAAAATTTAACTTCGTTTTAAAAACAATTTAAAAAAAGTTTAAATAATTTTAGAATTGTGATTATTTTATAGGATATCTTAATTATATTTTACACATATTTATATGCTGTATCTTTACTGTCCAGAGCATTTAATCTTTCCCTAAAGCCAAAAGTCAGCCTCACTTAAGGTAAATGAATTTAATTTGCGCAATTTATTGAAGACAATTTCAACATCATGAAGTCGAGTTAATGAAATAATTTCTTGTTTTGCACCGCCTGCTGCCCTCACCATGTCATATCGCATTTCTGTTCACATTTTGCATGAAATTCGCGTCACACTGTAAATTATTTAGTTGCATATTAATTAGTGGACACTTCCACCAAACCGTAACAAAAAAAAAAACAACAATAGCGAAGAGGCCAAAAATATTGTTTAAGCTTCTTGCATAATGCAAATGGTGTTAACTTGACTCCAGTTACCAGTTCGTCGTTGCCTTTGTTGTCGTCTACCATCTAACGTCTAACCCATTAAAAAACGTGAACCGAAATGTGGGGAAAAACGAATGTGGGTGAATGGTCAAGAAAAGTAACATTTTGTGATTTATAATTCCCAGCAGCTGGGGGGCATTCGTGGGTTAACGCGGAGGGCGGGTTAAGAGTGCCAAACAAAACTGTGTCACACTTTGTGCCGCTTTCGGTTAATGACTGAAATTGAAATTGACTTTTAATTAGGCTCTTGGTTTTCGTTTTAGCTTTGATTTTGATTTGGATTCGTATTTTGAATTTGCCTAAAGACGCGATATTTCCGCATCAGTTGGCTTATTTCTTATGCACGAACGACTAGCATTGCGTAGGTGTAGTACCTATATACACCATATATAATTACCAGCGATTATTTCGCCTTGCTGTACGCGGAAACCGAGTCTCGGTCTCATACAAAACTGGAAAACTTGAACTACTTCTTCGACTCCAGCTCTTTTCCTCCTCATTTAAATTCGGATGGGTGGACTGGGGTGTCGATGTGTGGAAATGGCCCGATGGGTAATGATTATGATCGGCACACATAGATTACCAGAGGTATTTGCATACGCTTTGCATTATTCAAGTTTTCAAAACCATTTGAGGGGCTTTAAAAACTTTATTTTTAATAAGGAATAAATGCAAAAGTCTTCTAGATTGAAATAACTAAGTTGTATCCTAACACCTTCTGATTTATGCCTTTCTGGAGTTTTATTTAAGTTAAACATAAACACAAACATGGTAGATCACACTATCTTGTTATGTTAAACAGAAACAATTAATCTTAGCAAAGTAACTTAATCTTTTTTATATTATGAAGGTATTTTTTTAATATTGTCTTGTTAGTGTGCAGTTGGTATTATTAAAATATTTTATTATATCTGGAAAAATTACGAGACATAATAATAATAGGAATAAAAGAATTACATTTACTTTCTTTATCAAAAAACCTATTAAATCTTAAGATCTCTAAGAAAAGCATTACACTGTGCAGCATTTTTAGTGCTTTTTAAATTTACCTCGATGGATGCTATATTTTTGGATTCGTTACGAATTCCCAAGATAAACTGCGTTTTCAGAAAAGTTCCCCGACGCAAGGATTCTTAGCAAAAGAACCTCAAAGTTCGAAAAATTCCGAAATTGGCCAACTTTCCGGAGCTCTCAGAGGCAAACGGATTCATGGTTTGATTCGATGCTAAAGTTTTTTTAAAGATACCTTCCTTATCTTTCAAACCCCATACTTAGAATAATTTTAGGTTTTTTTTTTTTAAGGCAGAAATAGATTCCAGAAAACTTAGTCAAAAAACTTAAAAACGTACAGCTGCGGTCAAAATAGTAGTAGTGTTGCCGCCCTGTGTTTTTAAAAGTTTGTTGTTGTAATTCATCTTCTTCTGGTGATATTGTATTGATTATAATTGTACTATTAGACTAATTGAATAAGAAAAGTGACAACAAAAAACTTTTAAAAACACATGACGGCAACACTACTACTATTTTGACCGCAGCTGTATACTTTTATGTTTTTTGACTATGTTTTCTAAAACTTGTTTCTCCCTTAATAAAAATCCTAAAATTATTCTAAGTATGGGGTTTGAAAGATAAAGAGTGTATCTTTTATAAAACTTTAGCATCTAACCAAACCATGAATCCGTTTGCCTCTTAGAGCTTTGGAAAGTTGGCCAATTTCGGAATTTTTTGAACTTTGAGGTCCTTTTGCTAAGAATCCTTGCGTCGGGGAACTTTTTGGAAAACGCAGTTTAACTTTGGAATTCGTAACAAATCCAAAAATATAGTATCCATCGAGGTAAATTTTTGATGCTGCATAGTGTTATTATTATGCCTACATTTCCCCCAAAACCTTAAGTGTAGATACTAATCCAGTGAAGGGCGATTAGCTAACTTATTATGTCGACTAACCATTGTCTGCTTCCTCTTCCCATTTAGACGTCACAGTGAACATTCACCCACCATTTAGGCCGCGTTTGTGTACATTTCCCAAAGTTGGTAGTGTTTGTACTCTCATTGTAAACGGATACCGCACAAAGCTTTAATCATAACATCATTAAAATGAGGGTCCGCCACACTCACCGCATTATTTATCCATTGCTCCATATTATCGTCTAATCGTAACAATAAACAAAATAAAAGAAACGAAACGGACACAGCACATACAAATAAATTTTGACAATTCTTCTTCTTTTTGGTCGGATCGAAAGCTATATAACATATGGTTCTTCACAGCTGGTGGCTGTCAAGTTAAGCTTTAAAAAGATTTAGTGTGCGAGTGAGACAACTATACTATTGAATCTCTTAAAAAATCATATATATATATATGAAGATCAGCTAAAGCTCTAAAAGCTTTGCTTTAAAATAAATACACTTTCCTTAAATAATTATATATATTTTAAAATCAATAGCTAATTCTTTCATTTTATATTTTCTTTGAAATATTTTTAAGTTATTTTTCTCTTGACTGTATTTTTAGCGCTTAAAGTTTAAACGACTTTAATAGCTTTAACCAAGAGCTTAAGTTTTTGTATCAAACAGCAATTTTCTGCTTTAAAGCTCGGTTACCCAGTTTTCAAACAAAGTTTAATAGCATTTCCTTTTTTACGTTGTCAGCGATATTTAATCCCATTTGTTTATACTCGATTTTCTCACAGTCATCAAGAATTTGTTTGTGATTTTGAGGGATTCGGTTTTGTTTACCCACGGAATAAAAAATAAATTTTAAAGAGGTTTTATTCTGTTCATTTTATTTAACCAGTATCATTTTAAGTTTTTGATATTGTTTAGAATTTTAAAATAGTTCCAAATTTACCACTTTTTGTTTGCTTCTGTCAGGATTATAAGCGAAATCATTTCTTTTCCTTCAATTTTTCACTGGTTATAAAGTTTTTAAATAAAGAAGAAGGACGACGTCTGAAGGCAAGATATTAGGATTGTTGAACGGCAGTTTGGCCCCTGTCCCTTTGGGCAAGCCATTCCTCACAATAAGGAAATATATACCACTTAGCTGCAGCGTTGAAGATAACCACGGCGAATCTATGGAGCGGGTAATTTAAAGACAGCAAGTTCAACATCAAGAATGCCCATACAGGCAATTCAGGCATTAGCAGGTAATATAGAACTAGATCTATACAAAGTATAGCCAGTCTTTCAAACATGTTGCTTATAAGTCTTGATTAAATGGCAAATGTATCACTTTTTTCCTTTTTTATTTCTTCTTTTTTTGCAGATCTCAATGAAAACACTAAAAAACCAAATGTTATTGGATTAGAAAATTATTAATGTTTAAAAAAAACTAATTTACCGCAAGATTTTTAAAATAAATGCAACCACTGCTGAACACAATGATCTCCAGAACGTTAAGATTTCATTGAAAAGAAAATCGTCTTGTCTTTGTTATCGAGTCGAAAGCTTTTAAGTTTAAACCATATGATCACAAGCGAAGCTTATTTTGAATAACCGCATAATTTGAAATTCAGATCAGATCAGCAATGAATGAAGCATGAAGTTAAGATACAAATCAAAATAAAAATGCAGAAATACACTAAATCCCTGATTTTTAATGAACTATCTAACACTTTTTATATTATCAGTTGTTTGTCAATTTTTTATTTTTTTTTTATCTGCTTTAGACTGTTTAAATATTACAAATAATGTAACCAAAGATCTAAAATCCACATATCTGAACTGCTTTACAACATTTCAAAAGGCAGTTAATAAAAAACCGTTAAGACATTTTTAAATTTTATACATTTTATTTGATTGCTTTGTGCACATCACAAGCAAAGATTTTCTTTACCAATTTAAATGAAAATGAAAGGTGGTGTGTGTATTTAACAATGAAAGGAATGTGTTTTGCTCTAACATATATACAACGGATAATTTTGGGGAACATTCGAAATTTGTTGGGTGAAAATTAGCGCCAATAGGGGGCGTTTTTGTGACAACAACATCAAGAACAACGAGTATAAAGCTATTTTAAACTCATTCGATGGCCTCGATTATTTCATATTCTTCATCCAAAGAATGATCATAATCGATATTGTATTTGTTCTTGATCTTGCTCTTGTAATCCTTGAGCTCCGCGTCGCTTTCGAACTTATTAGTATTATATCGCTGTTTACCTCGCGAGCTGTTGCTGTTGCTGTTGGTTTTCTTGCCGGGCTTTGGGGTACTGTGAGTGGGATTCCTAGATCTAGTTTGGTTGCTTTCCCTATCTCTATGGTTAACTCTACTAGGCTTTGATTTTCTTTCGCTATTTTTACTAGAATTATGTTGCTTCTGGTTCTGATGTTGCTGCTGTTGCTGTTGCTGCTGTTGCTGCTGTGATGATGAGTATGACGATTGAGGATTGGTACTTGGTGTGGTAAATCTCATGCTACCTCTAAAGCTATTTTTGGTCATTTTATTGTAGTTGCTGCTATCTACGATTCTATTGCTGCTGTTGATTCCGCTGATTGCCGAGTTGCTGTTTATTGCTTGATGTTGCTGCTGTTGCTGCTGCTGTTGCTGTTGGTTTTGAAATTGCCGCTGTCTTCCGCCGCGCTGTGTGGTTCCGTTTGCTGTCCCAATCTTATACTCATCATCGGCCTCATATCATACGTCATTCTGCTGCTGCTGGCGCTCCGGGATGCGATACAGTTCGTCGTTGTTCTGGTAGAGTTGCTCCGATCCCTCGCAGTTCACATTCGACCACCAGTCGCAGACCCTCACGGCTTGGTTAAAGACTGTTCCATTGGGACAGAGGAAGGAGTACTGGTGGCCCGAGTGGAGGCACCAATGCCAAACCTAGGGAGGAAAAGTCATTTTTTAAGGGATTCTAGAAATTTTGATTATTATTTTGCATCTCACCTGACAACGCGTCTCTGTATCAGCATAATAACCCGGCTGGCGACCCTGGCAATTGAAGGCCAATCCCTTGGGTACGGCATCGTAGGCGGGGTAATCCTCACCAGCAGTGTAGCCATCAATTTGCTAAAGAATATAAAGAGAAAAATAAATTATAGCTTTTCTAATGAATTAATATTTTTAATTTTTATTAGGGAAATAATCTAATAAAGCCCACAATAAGTTGACATCTTTATAAATCAATCTCAAAAACAATTATTACCATTTAAGGGAATTTATACTAAACAAATAACATTTTTTATAAAAAATGTAAATGAAAAATGTTCATAAACATGTCAAAGTATTAACTTTATTACTTACTTTAATAATTTATGAAAATAAATATAAATCTTAATGTAATTCAACTAGTCAAACTATTATCAAATTTCCCAATTTCGAATTTGTTAAAATTCAGCATTAAATTAAATAATAATCCCATTAAAACAAATTCTCTCGCACACCACATATGGAATTAAATTATGACTTTGTAGATCTCTCGTGTGAATTATCTCAGCGCAGGCAGACCAGCGACCTTCAATTGTGGGTGGCTCTGTGGGAGGTGCGGCTGGTGGCACATGTGGCAGGCAAACATTGCCCAAGCATCGCAACAAAATGAACTCTAAACAATAACAAATTACAATTTGAAACAATTGCCACACAAACAAGAAATTTAAAATGCAAATGCAACAGCCCAAAAAACGGTCGAAAAAGAGCCAACAAAAGAACCAGCGAGTGATGAAAATTGTGCACTTGCAACAGTTGCAAATAATTACGGGGGAGGGCGAGGGGGTTTGGGTTTCGGGGTCTGAAAAGAGTATGTGACAACCAACTGTCAATCTCATGCGTACGAAACCATGAAAAGCCGAAAAGAGCAAAATAAAACAATAAAAGTTGGGGGCTCCAACACGGATCACAACACACAACACACCACATATATCGAAGTTGGAAAATATGTGATTCTTTTGTGTCGATCTCTCGGGGGAACATTGGTTCCAGCCTCATTTGCTCATGTGTTGCATCTTCGCCGGCTGTCTATCTTGATCTTGCCTCGATTTCTTATCCCATTGTTGCCGCCGTTACGCTCAAATAAATCTCTCTCCCTTTCGGGCCATCGCTGCTTTCAGGGGGTTAAAGTTGCCGCCGTTGGCGCTCGTTTGTCTATTTGGGTTAATGCTGAGTTTATGCTAATTGAAGATGTTGGGACAGGGCAAAGTGATTGGCAATGTGCAGTACATTGATGGGGTGGGAAAAAGGTGGAAAAGCAGGGGTTTTCGTCATGGGAAAATCTGGGACTTTATGGGGAATGTAATATCTTTAACCGCTTAAAGGCTATAAACTAACTTTTAAGCCTCTTTGAAGAGCTAAATCAATTAATTTTTAAGAACCTATGTAATTCTGTATTTACATGCAATCAAATAAATTTAACTGGCTTTTTACGGTTTAAATTTAAGCATGTTTTCGTCTTCTTGAATGGATATTATTGCATAAGAAACTGCAATAAGATCTTCAAAAACTTTAAAATTTTATTTTAAAAATATATTGCATTGTATAAATTTATTGTCATTAAAAATGTTATTCAGAAAACATAAGAAATTATATTTGAAATAAAATCTTATATTAAGAAGTAGTTTTTTATTTAATGTATTTAACAACACTTCTATTTCATTTCATTTGCATTCCGAATTCGACCTGCCTCGTTTTTCGGCTTAACTTTTCTCAATCACTTGCAATTTTCACGCTAATAACTTTCCAGGGGCTTTTAGCATTTCCAACGGCAACAATGGAAACGAACAACAAACTATATAGACCGCCCATTGCCTCAGTAACCCAAAAAGCGGACAAGATGCCACTCTCGAACCAAACACCGCGCACCATCAATTACTTCCCTCCACACTCAACCTTTGGCCAGACCATTTTCCTTTAAATACCAACTCGCTAAGCCAGCCGAGATGGGTCGATGGGCCGGTGGGAGTTACAGCTGGAAAATGGTAAGTTTTCCCTGCATTTTCCTTTTATTTCTGTTTGACGAGCGCGCGGCTGAGGGGCCACCAAGGCTAATTGATAATGTAACACAGCGGAGAATGCCTCAAATGGTGGAAAGCGAATGTTGTTTTCCCTTTTTTTGGATAATACACTTTAAGTTGATATTAGTTATTCGAATGATTAGTTCTCTTTCTTACTAAAATTTACTAATGCATCTATTTGCTTAAATCTTTTGTTATTGGATTGTTATAATATTTTCAAATAATATTATATTTTTTAATTTAAGAACAATTTACTTTATGGCTTTCTAAAAATAGGTGATACATCTTAAAAAAATATATACCAAAAAAAACTTAATATGAAACGATGATCAACTTTATATTACCATTTACCATGCTCATATCGATTTGATCCCGATTTGATGTTAAGCCCCTAAGTTAGTGTATTTAATTCAAGGAAGAAAATCTCATGACGACACCTTTTTAGAAAGAGGCGTCCCCCAATTGAGGCAGCTTTGGGTTTACTTTTTTCCATGTGTTTCTGGCCGAGACGTGAGAAGTTGTCTAACACTTTGGCAGACAGGTTGTCTGCTTCGTGTGTTGGATACCTCGCCCCCCTCCGCGGATCCCCAAATCTTCTGCAGCTTCTTTGGGCTCTTCTGCACTTGCAAAATAGCATGCTGCATGAAAAGAAGATGGCCAAGAGGAAGAAAGGGGGCCGCAAGCGCTTTTTTGGGCTATTTTTTTGAGGCAACAATTGTAATTGTTGCTGGTGTTGCTTGTGTTGCTGTTGCTGCCGTGGCTGCAACTTTGCGTGGGAGTTTGTTGTTGCTGGCGTGCCGATGTTGTTGCTGGCTGAGATCGCTATCAAACAAGAGACAAATGGTGTGCGCAATCTTTTTACCCGGTATGAATGTAGGAAATTATCTCAGATGACACTTTTTTGTGTGTTGCCGCTGCTGTTGCTCATGTTGATACAGCAACGATAGGGACAAATGGGAACAGACGCGGCCAATGAAGTTGTCAAATCAATGTTGGCCAAATTATTCAATAGGCCATTTCCCAAGCTCATAAAAAGGCATAGACAACAGATATTTGCGGTAATTGCGGGGCATAAAAGCGATCAAAAAGGGGAAGGGGTTTTTGGGCTTTTTGATCTCTGGTTTTTTGGTTATGGGTTCGGGAAGAAGACGACTCGACTCGACTCAACTTACCCCATTGACACAGTTCCCTGCCAGCATCGAAAACAGTCCGAACACGACTATCAAAATGCAGGCGCTCCAGTGAAGATGTTGCTGCCGTCTATGTTGCTGCTGTTCATGTTGCTGCGGTGATTTGTTCGCTGTTGCTGCGGCTGCCATGATGTCTGTTGTGTTTTTTTGTTTGTGATTTTTTTCGGTAATACGTAATTTAAATGTGATTTTTTTCCTATCTAAAAAATACAAAACGAAAATCGAAAGAAAACGAGTCGAGTGGGTTGAAGATATTAATTTTCTGTTTGCAGCATTATGGTATTTTTTTTTTATTTTTTTGGGTTTTTAGAAAGGAAACATCTTCTCTTTCTTGGTTTATGCGGTATGTAATTAGATTTTATATCTAAATGTTTATTGTGCTGCTGAGAGGAGGCAACCGCAATTACTAATGGACAATCGAGTATTGCTGCCGTCGATGTTGCAGCTGCTGCCAGTTGCATTCACTTTTTGTGCGGCAGATTGGCGGATTGGTCGCTTCTAATGGATCTTAATTGATAATAACTCGAGTTGTTTAACTTGGGGTTAACGATATTGCGTTGGATTCTTGTTTACCACATTGCTTAGTCGTAATTTGATTATTTCAGAAATGGCCTTTTAATAGACTATCTTAAAGGGGCCTGTCTTTTCGATCTATTATTCTTTTGTCTTCGTTTAAAAATGTATTGAAAATAAAGATTATACAATTATATACAATTATTATACAATTAACAAATATTTAAGCTTAATAAATAAATGTATCTTTATTGATTGAGCTTGGTAAATAGATCTATTTTATCTTTAAAATTATTTCACAAGTTTTTAATTCGGAATAGTGCACTTATAAAAGAAAACGTTTAATATTTCAAGTTCTCAATTAAAGTTAGTTTTGAAATGAAAAAGGATCATTAATCCTTAATAAAAATTACAAATTATTATGATTCTTAAAAAAATTAGAAATCTTCAAATAAATAAAAGGACATTCCTTAATATGACCTTCATATACCACCGATTTGTATAAAATTTTTAGTCACTGGGTGTTTGCCGAATTCCTTATAATAACTTCTAAAACTTTAATCCACTTCCATTTCAAAAATGTTTATAAATTATAAATGTTATACAGAAGCGCGGGTGTTATGGGTGTTTTTCCGCGCCTAAAGATGGTTTTCCAATTGCTTAATGTTCACTAAGGCAACTTTGCCAGTTTGTTCTACCACTTTTTGCTCCTCTTGGGAACTAATTTGCGTAATTGATTGCTCAACCCCCAGCCAAATTTGAATGCCACGCACTTTGCCGCGCTAACGAAACACACGCCGCAATGTATTACAGATCCGATCGTATCGTATCATATGGAACCGTTTCTTATGGTATCGGACTCACTTCAAAATCGTTTCGAACGGAGGAGCAAGCGCTGGGGCTCTGCACGTGTTGCCGCGCTTGAAGTTGATGCAAAAGTTGTAAAAAAATTCGCATCAATTTTAGTTTTATACTCAAGAGCAGAGCTCCGGCTCCGTTGGGCTCTCTGGAGATGAGCGAGGCTGCTGCTGCTGCCGCCAGGGGCTAAATCCACAGCGTCATCGCTGGCATTACCAAAGAGCAACCTCATCGCCGCAGAGACGAGGCTGGAAAAACTAAATCATCGTGTCTATTGATGCCTCGCTCGGCTGCTTGGCTGGTCGGCTCTTCAAATCGCAGTTATACTCTCATTCATGAGTGCGGGGGACTTTTTTTGGACACCGCACACCAAACAGTCGCGGTCGTCTTTTGTTTTGCTTTAGCGGTTTGTTGATGTTTGCCTGGCTCTGTCGCAAAAGCTGCGAAAAATTAGTGCAAATTTCAGCTTATTGATGATGCCACTTGGCCGACGACTCAACAGCAATTCCATTTAATTGTCGCGCCTAGTGCGAAATGTTCGTTCATTAGCGCCGGATAAACGAAAGACTTAGGCAACGAACTCGATTGGCATTGATGGAAAAACATTTAAAGAAATGCGAAAAGGGGCGATGTAAATTGGGACAATGGAAACAGGAAAAGTAAGAGTGAAATCTAATAAATTAGTAAAGTCAAATTCAAAATTTAATGATTAATGTTAACTTTTTTTAGTCGATGAAATTTCCAATAAATAGAATGTTTCGGAAATTTTCTTAAACATGCTTACAGTCAAAACCAAAATGACAAGAACTAAATTTATATAATGACAAATTTTTTATTTCTAATAAAACTGATTTAAATTTGTTATGAACATTTTAATTTCAATTTTATTCTGTGCGAGAAAACATTCTAAATTGCTTATATGATAAAATAAGTTATTTCTGATTGTCAGGAATATCTTAAATAACTTTCATAGTTAGTAATTGTAAATTGAATATTGATGGGTCTTCCCCCATGAGGATGTTGCCCAAGTGATTCCGGCCTATTTCCCCACCTTCTGACAGCATTTAATTTCGATTTGCAAAAAATTATCATAAATTAGACTAATTAAAATAAAATGCTGCAATAAATTTCCATCGCCGCGGTTGGCAAGAGACATTCATTTGCTCTAGAATTGATGCAGTCCCAGCCGCCGAGCGCTCACCGCTCACTTTCAAAAGATGTGCACGGTGGCAATCCGGTTCATTGAGTGCGCTTCAATTGCCGAGACATCGACGGAGTCTCAAGACCTGGGACCCCGAGACGTGGCGGCTGCATTCTGGTTCACCTTCGAGAAAAGCACAGCATTTGCAGTCGTCGTCAGAAATTGCCAAACGTCTTTTGTGGCTTAGTTTCTGGCTTTTGCGAGCGAGTTTCGGCGATTGGATTGTGTGAGAAATTCCCTTAATCAGCGCCAGTTGCACTGCACCAGACCACTGAAAATGGGCAAGAGTTGCCTGCCATATGGATTTTTCGAAAAATAACTTATTATCATTAGGCGTTGGCCGTCGTCTTTCCCGCTCTTACTGAAAATCAGGTTTCGTTTACCTATTTCCTAATTTGCGGGCAATGGGGAATTATCGGATCGCAGTAGAAGTGTTTTCCTAGCACCCACTGTTAAAATTCAATGATTTCACACGCCGAGCTCTTGGTAATTTACTCCGTGCGACCTTGACTTTTACCCATTCGAAGGTCCGAGACGGGCAGATCCATCATAATCATCATCATCAGCGGTGGCGGTAACGCTTCTTCTTCTGAAAATTGTTTAATACGTGACGAAAACAATGATCAAGTAATTATGTGGCTTATAAATGTCGGCTTCCCGTCGCCACCAACGATATGATATGACAGTAAACGCATTTTTCCCCCCAGCTTTGCCGTTTCCATTCTTTTGTCAGCCTTAATGGGCTTAATGCTGTAATTTATTAAATTAGTTTAGAAATGTTTTTTAATTCGCCTGCCCAGAGTCGTCTTTTGTGTGGAGAATTGGATTACCTTTGATGGCATTACATCAGGGTCGACCTCTAACTGATCGCTTTTTAACCACAAGTTGTTTATTGTTTGTGGTTTAAATCAATACTCTGAATTCTTGAATGGTATCATATGCATATTTGATTGAGTCGGTTGAAAAGTACTATTTAAGAGTCACTGTTATTATTTTTGCCTAATGAACAGTGATTGCAGAATATTATGCCTTCCCATTTTTTGGGAATTTTTTAAGAACTTGGCTTTGGGAAAATACCTTCTAATGTGGCATATTGTTAGTCCTAATAGATTATCCGTATTCCGGATAGTGTTCATCTTAATAGGCCAAGTAGTTCAAGGCTTTCCTCTTGACCAGTTCATTCATCACCTGGTCCATCGCCAGCATCATTTGTCAATTGCAGTTCTCTGCCGGTACACTCAAAATAAATTTAACCCTAAATTTTAGAAAATCGCCATTAAAATTTCTTTTTTCTAAATACAAGAAAGTTATTTCTAAATCTAAGGAAATTTTTCTAAAGTCAAGAAAGTTTTCCTTAAATCCAGGAAGTTTTTCTTAAATGTAGAAATTGGTTACCATGAACTAAAATAACCCTAAAATCTAGAAAAAATGCCCTTAAAATTAGAAATTATTTTCTGAAAAATAGAAAGGCAAACGAAAATAATAAAATATTTTGGCAACACCTTTTCTAAAAATTAGTGCCCTAACCCTAAAATGAAACCAACCCTAAATAATAGAAACATTTTCTAAAAAGTAGAAATTTTTTCTAAAAAATAGAAATATTTGTTTTCACATGCTCTGGCACACCAAAATGTTCAATGCCAGAACTTGTCAGCTGCCGGCCGGCTGCACTCGTGGCGCAGACCGTTAAAGCACTTGGTTAGCAATCGAATCGACGCGGGTTCGAGTCCCAGAGCAAAATTTTTTAACCTTTTTTTTTATGTTATTTTATTTTTTTTTATTTATTTTATTTTCTTTTCTTTTTATTTATTTTTTTACTTTTTTTTATTCCTTTTTTTATTGATGGCAAGCGGTAAACTAAAAATAATTAGGTTTATATTCAGCTATTTACTATATACTACACATAATATAAATTGCGTTAGCATAAATATATACATATATGTATATACGTATGTAAATAAGTAAAACGCGAATGGTCAACATTATGCAATTAGTATTCAAATGTGTTGTCCGCTTCACCCTTTACATACAATGCTCGGTTTGCCACAGCAAGTTTAAGTGCTACAATGGCCCAGTATGTAGGCCATTCGCTCCTCGCGCGGGAGACCCGGGTTCGATTCTCACGACGGACAAGTAAAAATTGTAAGTTTTTTTCATGAATATAAAATATTAACTAATCATAATTTCTGCATTCCCAATCTTCCGCAGTCCCGTAGTCTACATTTACAACCATATTTGGCTTTGGTTAGATAAGAAATCCAAGCGCAAATACATAATAATAAATACATAACCTTAAACATTCACAATATACATGACACACAACGCCTGCATATGTATGTAGGGAGGAGTACATAATATAAACGTATATACAAAAAAAATCATGATTGAACATGTTTTTTGTTTTGTTTTTAATTTCTATTTTTTAGGAAAATTTCCTAATTTTTAGAAATTTTTGCCCTTAAATTTAGTAAAATTACCCTAAAATTTAGAAATATGACGTCAAAAAAAATCAAAAATATAGAAAAATGTGACCCTAAACTTTAGGGCGAGCTTGTCTTGAAGACAAAAGTAGGGCGATTTCCTTGACTTTAGGGTTAATTTTATTTTGAGTGTAACAAAACATCACCCAATACAAAAAAAGTACTGGCAAACAGACCGCAAACTTTTGGATAAACGCATTTAGCTCTCATTGTTCTAACTTGGAGTTCGCTGCCCCCTCCAAAAATTCTCTGCCATTGCACAAAAACAATGCAGTTCGGTTTCGGGTTGTTCTCCTTTTTTATGACTTCGGACCCAGTTGATTATTGTGCAAATAAAAATTCTAATGACGATTTCGGCAACAACAATGCAATTATGCAAAGCCAGAAGATGAAGGTAATTAAAGGCAGAACAGCAAATGCGGCCGAAGTCGGAGGAATGATAATTATCACGGCGCTGCCATCAACAATGAATATGCTAAGCAGTCCAAGTTTCAAGTCGAACGGAGGAGAACATCCTATGGAGCCATGCCGCATGGCACATGCCACATCCGCCAGAAGCCGAAAAGGCTGAAAAAACACCGCCATGATCTATCATCATCACCGGGCCAGTCTTTGTCTCGGATTTGCGCAACTCCACCCCTTCCTTCCAAGGCACTCTCCAAATACCCAAATACCATACATCATCTACATAAGCTATAAGCTGAAAGCTAAAAGGTTTCACTCCACCACAAATTGTGGCAAATTGTCGATGGGTTTTGTTTTGTAATCAAACCGATGCCGAAGCTCCTCCATTGAATTGTTTTTCTTAGCCCAACGGAGTGCAGAATCTGCCCCATATGGGTCAAAAGCGAATTTGCCTTTGTTTTGCCAAATTGTTTTGTCACTTTCGGATTAGTTAAGTGCATTTGGCCGCAGTTAGGTTACCCAACGTTGATTGATATTTTCACTCACTTTTTCGCTTACTTGCCAGTCATTCTTCAAGCGACTTTTAGGTAACTTGATTTCAAGAAATTTGGTACCTTTATTCGAAGACATTTGCCAAATTTTATGCACGTGACAGATTTGAGTTTGAGGAATGACGAAAATATATTTAAAGTAGGTTACAAAGTGGTTGATATAAAAGCATATATGTTTTATGATTTTATAGTTTTAATGAACTGTATTCCAAAAACAAGTAATAAATCTATTTAAATGTTACATTTATCTAAATTTTAGATTAAGATTTTAAAAATGTTTCCGTATTATTTCAAAACCTAATTTAACTATTATTAATAATAAATTTACAAAAAAGAATATATTGACTGATCTTTTGATAAATGGCTGACAAACAGCAATTTTATAATTTATTTCCAAAAGAACAAAGTGATTTTACAGAACATTAAACATTTAGGATTTTGGCTCAAAGTTGCTCCATCTATTTCTGCGACTTTCAATACTATTATGATTTACAACTGCAATTAGTCTTGACCAAAAAATGTGTCAAGAAAATGCCAAGAAATACTGATTGAATTGCCATTTCATGTCCATACAAATTATGCACCAGCAAAGTGACAAGAAATACTCAAAATTTAGCTCGCAACAGACCGAAAAGAAGCTGAAATAGGAAACAAATTACAACAACGATGGCAAATGCTGTTGCAGATGATTGAAATTAATGGCAGATCCATTCAAAAATATAAAAGAAACTGACTAGAAGGCCAAAAGCATCTGAACCCTGACTGATCGGATTGCAAAGTTCACAGTGGATGATGATGGGGCTGATAGACAGCGCTTTAGGGGAAATTTCATACAGAAAATGCCATGAATAAAACGAGAGGAGAGGAGAGGAGATTACATTGCCCAGATACCGGAGTACTTATGAAGGAGCACTGCCAAATGCCAGTGGAAACATAACGAGGTGCGAACAGGGTCAGCTCTGGTAGCCTTTAGCTAGTTGAACTCAATCGAACGGCTAGTTGGCCAACGGAATCTGGTCCGCAGCAGGTAGGAAAATTGTCAGCAAAGTGCTAAAGCTGGCTCGTAAGCTTAGAATCCGAAAAAAATTGTATATGTATGTGAAGATCTAAATAATAGATCGATGGAATTTTTAAAAGAATGTCTACACTTGTAATTTTATTTTGGAATCAATTGTATTATTTTAATATTTAAAATATAATATATTTAATATTGTAGATTATATTCACGTACACAAATTAAGCTTTAGACAAAAGAAACGACAAACTCATCTTCTCCTTGAGCTCCTAACGAAAGATAACCATCTCAAGGCATTTTCTTTGGACATTCAACAATTGTTGAATATTCAGCATACGTCATGTGGTCCGTTGCCTCAGCTTGCAATTCAAGTTGCTCGTGTAGCTTTTAGCTTTTCCTTTATTTGTATTTTTTGTGGTATTTGCCGGCTACCATTTAAATTGATTTTCGCCTTTATGCCTCGAAATTGGAGTAAAATTGGAGGCAAGGTCAGGCGCGCTGCTCGATGGCTTCGCTGGCCATCTGCACAAAGTCGATGATCGTGGAGCGAGGATGACGACGTGGACGTCTCACTCTCAGAACAAACAAGTTGTAATTGGGTCGACTTTTGTGTACTCGAGTAATCATAAACAACGACGGCACGAGAAGGCAAAGGCCTTACAAAATGGCCAAGTCATAAAAAACCTTTATCAAACGCTTCGCTGATCCGACAACTTCAATGATGTTTTTCTGTTTTCTGTTGGCTGTGGGCTGTTATTTCCCCCATTTGTGTTTCGTGTGAACTGAGGAAGGACGACCTTTGGCTAGACTCTGATTTGAAGATGACACCTTCGGTCGGAGTTATCCATTTCGTGATGTTATTGGGAATGACTCAGCCAGGTTTTTGTTTCGTTACCGATGGAATTGATTTTGATTTCTGTTTTTTATTGAAGCCCGAGCTGCAATTTGCCTCTAAACGTGTTTGGCATTTGTTTATTTTAGCTTAATATTCAGTCGTTTTCAGCAATGATCATAAATTGTTATTGTTCCACTGGCGTGAGACTATTTGGTGTAAATATATTAGCCAATAAAAAAGATGGATGGTGGATTTTAAAAATTCTAGCTAAAAAATGTTAGATTTTTGGTTTATGTGGTATACAAATCTTGAATATATTACAAATTAAAGGAAGTATAAATCCCTTATAAATATTTGTTCCTACTTTTTTTAAAAATAAAATTTAATCACGTTTAAAAACTATTCTTTCTTTATTTCTGAAGTTTTCTTTTTGTTTATTCAGCTTTCCTTAAAGCTATCTCCAAATTTATTGTTTGCAATAAGAGTTTCACTTAAATAGTATTCGATCTTTTTTCGAGCTGTGGTATTTTTTAGAATTTTATGACAAAGCTGACACATCTGCATTCTACATAATTGTGAGACAAAGGCGCAGTCACACTTACAGAGTGTATAAACCTATAAAAAGGGGAAAAACAAGCTTGTCCGTTTAGTTCGAAGCATGGCAAATTCTACGCAAATCATGAGCTTCGAGGGGAATGTGAAGATTATTTCGGATAAACTAAACATTATAAAAGAACACAAAGTTTGTTTTGTCGAAGATACATCCGATGCTCTTATTAATGCATTTAAACAGTGGAGCCCCACATTTTGCGCTATCTATTCCAGACACGAACTCGGTCGTAAGTAATTTAAAAAACAAAAACTCGAAGACTAAAACCATATCTTTATTTGTAGGAGATCCTTTGAATAACAACATTATGCGAATAATACTGAAAATTCCACAAGCCACTCCGATATGGAACAAGAATGGATCTATCTTTCTAAATGTACCCAACGTCCCAGATTCTTATAGGCAGATCGTATCCAGTGACGGCTTTATACGGCGAAGAGATTTAAACAACTTTTTGGACAGTGTTTACAATAAATGGAATACATCATCAATTTTAGTCAATGGATGTAGCCATTATTCTGTCTATGAAAAAGCACAAAGCCGAATTGGAAACACACATGTTACCCAATCGTATATTCCTAAAGTCGTATTAGAATTCCCGTGGTCTCTACAGCCCGCCGTCTCTTCTGAAGTGTGTAACAAATGGATGTGTCACGCCTATATGAGTGAGGAAGTAAGCTCCATTGATGATCTCGCATTTACATTTATTCCCTACAATTGGGAGAGCGAAATAACGAAAGACACGCCCAATTTCTTCAAGATAAAGAGCCTTATGTGTAGATTATGCGAGGAGCAAGACATCCCCATATATTTAATATCAAACGTCCTACTCCTTCAACAATCTAATGTAAATTGGCAAAGGGAATTGGGCAGTCTTTTGGCAGAAATGTGGACCCGCTTTGTAGACCATCTCCGGGCTGGACGACTTGATTTTCCTTTTGCCTATGGAAGTAACAGCCTTGAAAGTTTTGAGACCGAAAAACTCCGACAACTTCAAACTACCGCTCAAGACATACTTTTCAAGCTTCTCGAAGCTCAATACAGCGGCAGATATACTGAATTGGCAGAAATATTTGGCTTAAACTAATATCTCATTAATAATGATGATCATTTTTTAAACTGTTTTATTAAGCGCTCAACATAAATACATTTTTGTAGAAAATTTGTAATGGAAAAAAAGCTCATCTCGTTTTTATGTATGTATACATATGTTTACAATATCAAACAAACCGAAAACTGCGTTAGTCGGCAAATCTTGTGTTTATGAAATATGATCGCGACACATATATACATACCTACTTAATTTAAAATTATTTCTTCTGATCAAGAATATACATATGTACTTTAAAATTGAAATAAAATGTGTCTTTATTTTTACCTTCTGTTTAACAAATAATGTAATTACTCATAAACTAAGTGAATAAAATTTGTATGCATACAAATTTTGAAATGAATGAAAACACCTTTTAATAAACAATATTTTTCTATTAAAAATAATTTTAAAACAAAACTAAACATCATAATTTAATAGATTATTAATTTACATTTATTTATCATACTTAAAAAATAAAGAAAACAAATGTTATTGAATGGCATCACATATCTTCAAATTCATGGAGCTATTAAATTAGGTAGCCGGGGAATCATATATATCATAGAACCCCCACAGTTATCCATCCAAATATCACGGTTAGGTACGCCTTTTAATGATGGCCATGTTGGCCAGTTGCAGGATGCGATTGAAATCGACCTTGACGTGGGCGCGCCAGAACTTGCAGCGTCCCCAGATGACGGCGGGATAGTTGGGGCTCATGATGCCGTGAAAGATGCGGGCAATATTCCGTCCGCTAAACGTGTTGTCCGGATACATGTTGATCAGGGCATGCACGTCGTCTGTGATGTGCTCATCCGGCACGTTGCTGGGCTGAAAGACAGCGAAAATACGATAACGTATTACAAATAAAACAGTATTTAAAATATCTCCAAGCAATTACCTCTACTTCCAGCTCCAGATCCTGCGGATAGTCATTGGCAAAGTAGTTGCGCACGATAGCCTTAAGCTGCTCGCCGCGATCGTGCGGGAAATCCGCATTGCAGCACTGGCCGCAGGAGCTGTAGGACACAGCCGCCAGTCCATGGGCCACATATTGCAGCTGGATGAGCTGTGTGCGCTCCTGTTTCACGGATCGCGTGTAGAGAGTGTCCAGGGCGCCGTCGATCTCCGATTCAGTAAAGTCGCCCGGCACCTTGATGCGGAATCCCAAGTCGAAGAAGCTCACCGTGATGGGCGATCGCTTTGGAAATCCATTTACTAACAAAAGATTGCAGTTAAAAATTTATAAAGACCTTGGAGATTGGAGATCCCTCTCACCTTTCACCCACTCCAGGTCCTTCAGTTGGTACTTCACCACGCCGCTGTTCCAGCCAATTCCAGCCGCAATGTCTGTGACTGAGAACTCTATGATATTCGAGTCCTCCTTGAAGGTTTTGTTCCTGATCTGCAAGGCAATGGCCATGGCCAAGGGTGGACACTCTTTTGCAGCATGCCTGTGAATAAGGAAAGTGAGTTATAAATTTGATTTATTAAATTATTTTCAAGAACTCACTTCAGGTACTTGGGTCCGCCGTAGGAGATCACCTTGGCCATTACATATGCCGAGCTGAGTACACTGATGCACCAGCGGGGATCCAGCTCCATGTAGCAGAGCAGCGTGGATATGTTCTCCGCCGGGATGTCCAGCATCTCAACAGTTTTCTCCACCGAAAAGCCGATCTCGTGGCCCGGACACACATGAGCCCGCGGACCATCGCCCTCGAGGGCAATCGGCGGAGGAGCCGCTCCCTTCGAAGCCTCCTTATCGCAGCTACAGGGCACGAAAATCTTCTGCAGCAGCTTGCGGATCACATGTCGATCAATCGAATTGGCATACACATGCCGGCGCAGCTCACTCTGATCGCCACCCTTGGCGTCCAAGAAGAGGTGACAGTGGGAGGGCAAACCATCGCGTCCTGCTCGTCCAATTTCCTGGACGTAGCTCTCAAAGTTTCGCGGCATATTGTAGTGGATCACGGCGCGTATATCGGGCTTATTGATGCCCATGCCGAAGGCGATGGTGGCCACCACAATGCGCAGCTCGTTGCCCATGAAGGCCTTCTGGACGGTGCGTCGTCGGGAGGCGGGCATTCCGGCATGGTAGGGCTCCGCCTGCCAGTTCACCCGCTTGCGTTTCTTCCCCTGATCCTGAACCGGCTGCCGGCGGTCCTGCACAGTGGTCCTTATAAAGCCAGCGATTCGCTCGCACTCGTCGCGCCGCGTGCAGTAGATAATAATGGATTGGCAGGGCTCAAAGCTGAAAGTAGGGAATATATATAAAATCTACTGGCTTTGCTAAGTTAATTACTATTCACCGTTCGCTATTGAGTAGCTGGAGCAGCGCCGCATCCCGGTTGTGATCCTTGGAGACGGACAGCACCAGATTGTCTGGCAGTGGGATGTCGCTAATAACGCCACGCTCTCCGTCCGCAATTCCCAGGTGATTGATGATGCTCACCCGCGTGGGCAAAGTAGCCGTAGCCGTGAGTCCAAGGACCGTGTGCACGCCGAGATTCTTTCGCAGCACCTTGCAGATCATCAGGTAGCTGGGCCGAAAGTTGTGGCTCCACTGGGACACGCAATGCGCCTCGTCAATGCAGGCGAACGCAATGGGCGGCAGTTGACGGAGGATAGCTCCGAATCCGGTGGCCCTTTCCCCGGCCACCACTGCTTCCGGAGAGACCAAAAGTATATCAATCTCCCCATTGGCAATCATCTGCTGGATCTTCATTCGCTGCGGCGCCGTCTGGTTGGTGTGCAGACAGTGGGCGCGCAGGAAGTGCGGCACTCCGGTAACTTGATCCTCCATGAGCGAGACGAGAGGTGAGATGACCAGCGTAATGGCTCCCATCTTTCGACTATACAAATAGGCGGGCAATTGGTAGCACAGGGACTTACCACTGCCCGTGCTGAGGGTAACCAGCGAGGAGAGTCCCGAGAGAGTGCGCATGATGGCCCGATCCTGACCTGATAATTAATATAAGCTATTATATATTATCTCTCTTAAGGGGGCTATGGTCTTTGGCATCAAAAAATCAAGTAACTTTGCGATTTTTTCTATAAAAACTGGTTGGATGCATTTAATTTAAACCTTTTGTATATTATTAGGTGTCATTTAAATAACATCCACAATTTTTTATAGCCAATACAATCGGCTAATATATCGGTGGCAAAGCGATTGCTGGAACACTATTAAAAAAAGGCTCCCCAGGGGGCGGGTTTTTTTTATGCAGAAAAATATGCGACAAATTTGAAAACGATCGGTTAAGCCGTTTAGAAATTCCGATGAATACGGACTTTCAAAACTTGGTTTCGAGAAAAACGAACTTAAAGATGCACTTATGTACCTAAAGTTTCAGAGGTTGGGGTACTAATTTTGGCATAACTTCTAAAGTTTTTGTCCGATTGACTTTTTTGTATAATCTTAAGATGTTAATCTACAAGAAAAAAAAAATTTAAAAAAATCTACTTTTTTTTGCAAGATTCTACCCCTCCTAAGGTAAAGTTTATGTCTTACCCTTTCTGAAATTACTGTGTCCAAACATGTGCAGTGCCTCCAGCACCTCGGGTGTGGTGTCCTGGACACTCCCGTCCGGCAGGAGGTCGTACAGGGGCTTCACCCCGCCGTGGTGGCTGCGATTCGAAGTGGAGGCGCTGGTGTCTAGGCCAGCCTGCTTGAGGAACTCCTCGGGAATCTTGTGGCCAACGTATTTCTTAATGGGAGAAACTGGTTTCTCCTGGGAGATCGGCTGACTTAGCGAGGATTCCACGGCTGCATCCAGGGCCTCGAAGTCGATGTCCATCTCATCGCCCGACCAATCGGGCTCCTCGTAAGGTTTTCCCTCCTCATCACCGCTGCTCTCTTCGATCTCCTCCTCCGATTCATCCGATTCCTCGCCCTGCAGAAGGGCTGCATTGGCAGCCTCCGGTAATCTTGAGATGTTGCGACTGTGAGCCACCACTGCTCCCTGGCTGGCCATCTCCTGGACCTCGGCGAGCGTGGGAAATGGCGAGGGATCCTCCTCCAGCTGGGCGGATAGAGGCAGTAAGCTGTCGCCCTTCACTTTGCACTGCTGCGCGAAGTGACCAACTCCGCCGCACTGGAAACATGTGAGCTCCACGCCATCGCAGCCACCCATGTCCATATCCGGTCCACTCAGAGCAGCCACTCGCTTCTTGTGGCGCCACTGCTGCTTCTTGTATTTGCTGAAGTTCACCGTCTTCTTGCCGCGCACGAACTTTTTCTTTTGAATGTTGATGGTCACAAAGTTCTCGTTCAGTTTCCCGGCGGCTATGCGCTCCTCCATTTTCTTACGAGCAGCAGCTCGCTTTTCATCTACACGTATATTGGAAAATTCTGTTTTGGGCAGCGCAGCAAAGGTGCTTATGTAGCGCTGAGCGGTGGCATCGGCTTGCTCCAGATCCTGCTGATTTATGCGCGGCACGGAGGTGATGTCACCTGCCTCCAGGGCCAAAACATACTTTAGATCTTCGGGATTCAAGGGCTGGCTCTGTTCTTCTTCCTGCTGAAGTTCAGGTTCAGGTTTCTTGGCGTTCTTGGGCTTCTTCTCCGCCTTGGGCTTCTTTTCGGCCTTGATCTTGGGCTTCTTTTCAGCTTTTGGTTTGGGTTCCGCTTTGGGTTTGGCGGTCTTTCGTTTTCCCGCCGCTTGCTTGCGCTTTGCTTTATCCTTTTTCCCCTTTTCGGGTTCATAGGTGGCATCCTGCTCTTCGTCGGCAGAGAAATCCTTGCCGTACTCATCCTCTGGATCTTCGGCAGTCAAAGTTTCCGCTTCCGGTTCATTTTTAGTGAGTATTTCAGCTACTTCCGTTGAACCTGAAGCAGTGGGCATAGTCCTGCGACGTTTGGCCAGCTGTCGGTATTCCTGGGGCTCCGGCTCCTCCTCGCTTTCAGCCACCACGGAGTCGGAATCGGAATCAGAATTGCTTTCTTGCTCTTTAGGTAGAGTTTTAGGTTTGGTAGCAGGCGATTTTTGGCTGGATGTGGAAGGTTCCTCACTTGGAAGTTCCGGTTTCTCATTTACGACAGAACTATTAGCTGCCATCGGTTCTATTTTAACCTGCGCTGGTTGCTCCTCCTTAATAGAAGGCTTCAATTTGCTTAAATCAAGATTGGTCAGTCCAAAGTTCGTTTTCTTGGGCGGACCACTATTATTATTTGTTTCGGCAAAAGGCGTCTCCGCCTCCAGAGTATTCTCCTTGGTATTTCGCTGCAACCAGCCGTCGTCCACCTGGGTTTTAATGTGATCCTTGCTGAGATCGCCGGCCAGCAGCGAATTGTTGGCCAGGGCCAGCTCCTTCTCCTTGTACTCCTGCGCCTTGCGTATGAGGATGGTCTCGAAATCGGGCAGTTCCTCCACGGGATCGGCGGAAACTGTGCTCAGCGAACTGGTGGAACTGGAGGCGTTGATGGAAGAGTTGGACAAAGGCTTTCGGGGATTTCGCTTGGCAAATCCGCGCGTGGACTGGAATAACTTGGCACTCAAACTGGGCTTAAGACTGGCCAGTGGTTTTAGCTGCTTTCCCTGCAAAGGAGCGGAAATGGAAGCTCCTAATGGCTGTGGTGGAGCTGCTGGCTTCTTGCTGACATCCGTGCCCCAGGCATTCCGGTTAATGGGCAGCTCCTCCACGGCCTCGAAACTACGGATCACATGGTTCTCATCGCGATTCACCAGATTGGTGAGCACTTGACGATTGGGCAGGTCCTGGAGATTGGAAAACGAGCTCTCCTCCTGCAGATTGCCGGAGCTCTGTGGCTCCACCAGAGCAGATATATTCAGCGGCAATTGGGGTCCTCCATTCAGACTGAGGTCCTGATCCAGCATGCTCACACCCAGTTCGCTGGTCTGCGACATCTCCAGGATATCGAAGCCATCCTCGCTGAGCACATCGTTCAGGGTCTCCTCCAGAAAGGATGTCTTCAGCTTGTAGTACATTTTGTACGAGTCGCGAATCTCCTGGCTGGCCTCCCTAATATCATACTGTCCCAATAGATCGACCAGTTAGCATATCTTAACTATATTATATAAATTATTATATTCCCACCTTTGATGGAACACGACCATTCTTCTTCTTGAAGTCCTTCTCCCACAATTTGACGCGCAGCTTGTACTTCTGGTATTTCAGCTTGAACACAGAATCATCCATATCTTGGGCAGTCTTATATTGTTATTAATATTAAAAAACAAACATTTGGAACAAGATCTTTAGCGACAAGTAAACCAACACAAGTGCAGCTGTTTTCGCTGAGCGCGCGCTTTTTTGCCGGCCTTGCCAGACCAATGCCGCTGTAGAGAGTGGCCAGACCATCGCAATAATGGACAGTGGGCAAAATATCGTTTAACGGATTTAAATGTAAACCATTTTTTAAATGAATATTAAAAAATTCAACAAAGGGCTTTGATATATAATTAAAAATCAAGTTCCAATATTAAATACCGTAACAGAAAAATTCGGTATAAGAAACTTTTATAACAGTTTTTACAAGCGTTTCTTTTCATTAGAACGTAAAATATCTTTAAAAAAACAGAAATATGAGACAAGATTGTTAAATTTTTATCTGATTTGGATTGTATTTTAATAAGGTTCTTTTTTTGTGGTACATCACTTTTGCATGGATTAAAAAAATATTTATTTTTGAATTTTTTTTTTTGGAGTTATTTGAAAACAATTTTGAAAATTAAATTTTAAATTATAGAATTGGGAGTTTAATTACGAGGACAACGACAATATTTTGCCATTGTTTTAAAGTTTAAATTTAAGCCTAGAAAAGTAAGTACAACTAGAGTTTAAAACCTCCTTTTAGTAACAAAACTCGAAAGCAAATAAAAATTCTATAGATATTGCTGCGCATTTTATTCAATTTGTGTTCGTTTTTGTAGTAAAAAATATCCAAGCTTGGCCGTTGCAAAATGCAGTTTTCACAATGATGCTAGGTGGAAGTGGTGGAAATGACTCGCGGAGGGCTTCCCTCGCTGGAATAACTGAAGATTACGGGTAATAGCTACGTGGATAGGATAGGATAGCCAAGCAAAGCGGCCGCACGGGACTTCCAGCGGGTTGGACAAAGCGGAGCAGGGAGAGGCGGTGGCGAAAGGCAGGGCGAGAATGTAAACATAGATGTTGCGGGGGTGCCTACATGAGTATCAGGGCGATCTCCTCCGGCTGCATCGATGGACAGCGCCAGTTGTACAGGTAGTACTGCAGGTTGCCATCCCCAGCACCAAACTTCAGCGGAGCAAAGTACTTCTTATTCTCCATGAGGTCGAGGGCATTGTACACGTCCATCTGGACATTGCGGGCCGAGATCAAAGCGTCGTTCATCAAATCGAGCCACGGTGTCTTCGTGGACACGTTATAAAACGAATAGGCGGCGCGAACGGTCTTGTGCACCGGATGGTGCATCACCGACGATGGCAGGCAGTAGTAGCTGGTCAGATCGGTGATGTTGCCCTTCTCGTCGGCCACAACGAAGCAGTCGATGATGCCCTCCTTGGGGGTGAACCAGTGGCGGAACTCCTCCTTGCTGAACACCGGGCTCAGCTGAAACCGCTTGAGGTAATCCTCCAGCAGCTTGTGCGCCTTGTCCATGTCCTTCGCCGTAATCCGGCGATAGCCCTTCGTCTTGGGCTGATCGGGCAGTTTGTACAGCTTCATGGTGCGCTGCATGGTCATGTTCCGCGCGAGATGCGAGAAGCGCACGTCCACCAGCTTCTTGGGATTGAGGGAGCGGTGCCAGTAGCGACAGGTGGCCACCGGCGTGGGCAGCACAACGCCGGCCGTGTAGGCTGCCTGAAATATCCCTGTCAGGTTGACGCGACGCGTGATCTCACGGATCAAAACTGGAGCCACTCGCTTGCTGCGCAACTTCTTGTGGACGCACAGGAAATTGATGTCCACCACCTTGAGCACCTTGTCGTAGGACTTTAGCTTGCTGGGAATGGCCGAGATAAAGCCGACCAGCTTGCCGGACTTCTCCACCCGCACGCCGACATGCCAATCGCGTTTCCAGCCCGGCGGCTGCAGCGACCACTTGAGGAACTCGGGCTGGTAGTCGAAACGGAACATGGCATCGTCGTCCTCCACGTAGTTCTCGTTGAGCAGCGTGTACAGCTCCTTGAGATCATTGGCGTCGGTCAGGTCGAGCGTCACCCACTTGAAGCCGCCGGGCAGAGTGTAGGGCTCCGCCCGAATCTCGCTGACCTCCTTGTTCGGTTCGATGCACTCGTTGGTGGTCACCTGCTCGTCCAGCTTGGTGACTGGCTGTGTGGACCAGAAGGCGAATTTCTTGGCAATCTGACGGGTGCTGGCCATCGCCTCGGATACGACCTGTAGCAAGGCCTGCTTGCCTGGAAAAGAAGCGGAGTATCGATTTTAGTACGCCGTTATGCTGCTCCTCCTCCAAATATAGATTGTTTTTTCACTCGAATGGGAAATCTGACGCATGGGAAATGAAGGCAACATGAACTAGTTTCGAGTGATTAACAATTTACAGCGGGCTGCCCAAATGGGGGGTTTATTAAACAGTGTTTAAGCATGAATCAACACGATATCATGAAATCAACAAATAGTAATAGTAAATTTAAAAAATTCTAGAATTTATAATATGAATATTATTTTTTCATGACTTAATATTTAGCGAGAACGCTAAGTAAATGTAAAAAATTATGATTTTTTCAAGCTTATCTTGATAATATTCTTTAAAAGGTAAATGAAATGTTTAAATAACTTAAAATTACGTAAGCAATTATCTGAAGAATATTCCCTCCACTTGAAAGTTCAAGTTAGAAGGGTTGCACTGTAGGAAGGTTAGACGTAATAGTAATTTTAAAAAAAATTCTAGAATTTATAGATCTAAGTAAGTAATAAGTAAATGTGTTAAATTATGATTTTTTCAAGCTTATCTTCATATTCTTCATACGGTAAATAAATGTTTAAAGATTTAAAAAAAAAATATTATAAAATTATTCCTTCCCTTATTGACAGTTCAACTTAGAGAGCTTCCACTGTAGTTCCCGACCAAACCTAACCTCATTTTTTTCAGCCCCAAGGAGGCGCCTCCAAAGTGACTTTTTATGGTGATAGATCAACTTACTCGCTTCCGCGGACACTGAAGCCTCATTCTTCGCCCCATCCTCCTGTTCGGCGTCCTCGTTTCCGGATGAAATCGCCGAACCCGTGTCCTGGATCTTTAAGCCGGCAACAACCTTTTCGAGCATCTCCTCCGAGGCGACGGCCACCTCCTTGGCCTTCTGCTTCAGCTCCTGGCCGGAATGGTCGTCCGCATTCTCGTTCGGCATGTTTTGCACTGTATTTCTGTTTGGGTTTGGCAAATTATAATTGCAATGAAATCGCAAAACTACACAAGCAGCTGACTCAAAAAGCAGTGTGCCCAAAGGAGGGGCGAAGCTAAAAGGGTGCAGTTGGAACCGGTTAAAAGCCAACCGGTTAAACGTTCGTTACTTTGCAATTTTCTAGTTTATTTAGATTAGACTTGCTAATTTATTGGTTTTAAATATCTTTAATACGGGTCCAAAACTGTTTAAATTTCGAACTTAAGATTCGTTTTTATTTCATATATTTCCTTATGATTGTAGCATAATAAATGGTAGAAATCTATCAAAATTAAACTAAACCACCATATCGAAAGAAAATAGTTGGAAAGGTAAATAAAACTGATAAAAAATTATAGGGGGATTCCCTAAACTGTTGAATTGCTGAATTGTTGAATTTTGGTCAGCTGTTAATCAGCTGTTCCATACAAAGTCAACTTTCAGAAATTTCAGCAATTCATCAGCCTCGGGGCTGCTGAAAATTGTGTTGAATTGCTGAAAAGCCAGAGTTGTCACCTTTTTTTAAAACTCGTGGCAACTCTGTAACATTTTAGTATCGCCAGTACGCATTATTTATTTTAAAATCAACTTAGAAAGCATATTTGTGGTTCTTTTTACCTTGGTAACACTTTCAGACAGTAACTAGCAATAAAAAATCAAATTTTACATGCCTTAAGTTCCGTGAAACTTTTCAACAAATAACAGCTGTTTGAAAATTCAACAGGAACCATTTTGGGTCGTTCCCTTAATTGCTGAAATTTTTTGTTGAATTTTCAACAATTCAGCAATTCAACAGTTTAGGGAATCCCCCTTATAACTTTTATAGAGGTGTAACTCCCATATATTATAAATCAGATATGAGTAATTCCATATTGTCGCTGGGGACATTTGCACACTTTTAAAGTTGAAATCAAAATGTTAAAAATCGATTTTAATTTTAATAATGAGCTAAGGATCAAACTAATTAGAAACTAATATCAGGGCAAAATCATGGGGAAATATGTATGTTTTATTCAAGTTTAAAGCTTTTTGGCTTGGTGGACTTGGACATGGAATTGTCCATATTTTAGTTCAGGCTGGACAGTATCCGTAATTACCTTATTAATTATTCGAATTATATTTCGAAAGTCTTGATTCAAGACTCTTGAATTAAACGAATGTTTATATCTCCAGTTTGTTGTGTACATTTTTTGGCGCGTACTTTCAAAAAACGGGCGAGCTTTCCGCAAGCTTTGTAGGATTTATCCTCCATTAATTTTAGCTCGCCTGGCCACTCTGACATGATAACATCCGTATTGTTTATATAGTTTCCAACGCCGAACGAGAATGCAATGTGGCGATATCAGTTGCTGATAAGCACTGGAACCCCGCAACACACGACCTCCGAACGACGACGACGATGACTGCCACCAAGAAGCGCCTGAAGATCGTGGCGGCCGCCTCGCTGGTGCTCCTGCTGCTGGTCTACCTGTACCGCGCGGTCAGCGTTTCGGTGGGCGGCGGAATGTCCTCCATTTCCCTTTCCGCCGGCGAGGCGGAGGTTCAGGCCCGCTGGCCGCCCACCGAGAGTCCGCTGCAGCGTAGCCTCCAGCTGGCCTACGAGGAGCAGAGCGCCCTGATCCGGGAGCAGAAGGCCGAGCTTCAGCGCACCAGGGAGCAGCTGGCGGAGCTAGAGGATCAGATCCGCAGTCTGCAGTCCAGTACGCCGCGCAAGTATCCGAAGGTCAAGTACCTGAACTACAAGAACCGCAAGCGCATCCTGATCACCGGAGGAGCTGGGTTCGTGGGCTCCCACCTGGTCGACGATCTGATGGTCCAGGGACACGAGGTCATCGTGGTGGACAACTTCTTCACCGGACGCAAGCGCAATGTGGAGCACTGGCTGGGGCACGAGAACTTCGAGCTGATCCACCACGACATAGTGAATCCGCTGTTCATCGAGATCGATGAGATCTACCATTTGGCATCGCCAGCCTCGCCGCCGCACTACATGTACAATCCGGTGAAGACCATCAAGACCAACACCATGGGCACCATCAATGTGCTGGGTGGGTTTATACTATATTATAACAGAATACTTAACTGAAATCTTGTTTTTTTAAAGGCCTAGCCAAGCGCGTAATGGCGAAAGTTCTAATAGCCAGCACATCGGAGGTTTACGGCGATCCCACGGTGCATCCGCAGCCGGAAACCTACTGGGGTCATGTCAATCCCATTGGACCAAGAGCCTGCTACGATGAGGGAAAGCGAGTCTCCGAGACGCTGAGCTATGCATACGCCAAACAGGTAATACATCAATCATTTTTCCTAATTCAAAATGTTCTTTGTTTTCTTTTTATCGCTATCATTTGATTTGTTTATCAAACAAAGGTTTCTATATACAACTTATTCATTCGTTATCTTTCACTTGTCAAATAATTCTAAATAACCATTTAAAACAAAAGAAAAATTAATCAAAAAAGCAAAGTAATAGATTCCAGTTAAGGAAAACTAATAATATTAAAAGACAATTCTAAATTACCATTTAAAACAAAGAAAAAATTAACCAAAAAAAGAAAGTAATAAATTCAAGGCAGGAAAAACTAATAATATTAAAAGACAATTCTAAATTACCACAAAGAACAAATTAATCAAAGAAAGAAGAAGTAATAGATTCCAGTTAAGGAAAACTAATTATATTAAAAGACAATTGAAGTTCTGATACGAAACTAACACAGAACCACATTCCTTAAAGTTAGACACAAAAACAACATTAGCTGGCATCTAGAAATGCGGCAGATCTTTCCTGATTTGATCGGTAGCCCAACCGACCAGTAAATGATCTCAATTGGAATGCCATTAATTGCCTTTCCGCTCCGATGCCTGTCACGAGATAAGATTTTCAATCGCTGACCACATTTCTCGATCTCCACAATCTGGCACTCAAACTAATTGCTCTCGTATTCCATCTGTTTCTCTAGGAGAAGGTGCAGGTGCGCGTGGCGCGCATCTTCAACACCTATGGACCGAGGATGCACATGAACGATGGACGCGTGGTGTCCAACTTTATACTCCAGGCGCTGAGGAATGAAACCATCACGGTCTACGGAAATGGCAAGCAAACTAGGTCCTTTCAGTACGTTTCGGATCTGGTGGATGGGATGATAGCCCTGATGGGATCCAACTACACGCAGCCGGTGAATTTAGGCAATCCCGTGGAGCAGACAATCGGTGAATTTGCCGAGATCATCAAGCAACTGGTCGGCGGGCCGAGTGTGATAAAGCAAACGAAGGCCGTGGAGGATGATCCGCAGCGCCGGAAACCGGACATCACCCGCGCCCGGGAGCATCTCCATTGGGAGCCAAAGGTTCCCCTGGAGACCGGACTCCAGCGGACCATCTCCTATTTCCGCAACGAGCTGGCGCGCAGCGACCGCTTCCAGGAGAACTCTAACAAGTACTTCGATACACCGTAAAACCATAAACCCGTAGCATTAATTGGGTCTAGCTTTAGTTGGTGATGATGCAACGTCTCTAGTCTGCAACTGTAAATATGACCATCGATAGCACTAATTGTAAGCCTTGAGGACCATGGTTCTATCTAATTAATAGACGTAGTGATTGTTGTAAGAATTGGGGAGCCAATGATGTACAAATGCGATCAAATTTATAGCACTTAAATTGGGAATTTCATATTAGGTATCAGAAATGCACATTTATTCAAATCACATTTAAATAAACTTATTCGTAATTATTAGAAAACCCAAAGTAAACAAAGAATTATCAATGAGTTCTAAACAAAAGTTAGTATTATTTTTACAGTGCTATTTTATTTGACCGCAATTGTACCGCATAAGGAAAATCACTGGGATACATGAAACTGACAAACAGTATAATCATTTGTATTCAAACTACTACTACTGTACTTTAAAAAGAGCCTAAAAGTTCCCACGTTTCATCAGAAGGTTATGGATCGCATATCGAAACCAGTGAGAATTCAATTGAACAAATTAGAGAAGAACTGTGACTCATTTACAACACCCCGCGATTCTAGAATTCTAGACTTAAGTAGGCTTTTGAGTTGCTGTAGTTGGTAGGCCATTAAAAAGAGTTTTTTCTCTGCGAACTTATCTTACCCGACAAGTATTTTACTATCTATGTACACGGCTTATCCTACGCTTAATCTACGCTAGTATACGTCCAACCTAAGACTATATTTGCACCTTTGCTTATCAGCTAGATCCACTAGATTAATCTGTTTCACCTGGCCAGCGGTTCCAACATCTCGAGGAACAGTTTCTTCATGGTGATGACTTCATCGCGAGCTATTCCCCGCCAGAATCGCCGCAGAATGTCGTCCGCCTGCCGCAGCGAAGGCAGCAGCAGGAGCAGCTGTTGCTGATGCGACACCGCGGACGAATGGCGCAGCAAGTAGACAACATCATTGAGAGAATTGAGTATCGTGTCGCGAAAGGCGCGCAGCGAACTCTGATCATCCAGCAGGATGTCGCAGTTGGCCAACAGCAGCGCCTTCAGCAGGTAGTACTCTTCCCTTCGCGGCGAAATCCTCTCCATGCGCTGCGCAATCTGCACGCAGTGGTAATAGAAATCCGTGTAGCCGCACTCCTTGGCCAACAGCTCATCCATCCAGACGTCCGTGGCGAAGCAGAGTTTGCCATTGAAGGGCAGCGAGCGAAAGGTCAGCTGGAGCGTCAGGATCTCGGCCCACGACACCTGCAGCAGTTTCATCTGGTCATTAAGGGGCAGCTCAATGAAGCCAGGTATCTGCTTGGCCCAGCCTATAACGCTAACCAGCTCCTTGTCGTAAATATCGCTCAGCACGCTGAGTATCTCATTGGGATCATTGTTATTGTTGTTCTGGAAAATGCAAGTCCCATTGGGCGTTACCCCAACGCTGGACTCCAGTTTGATGCTGCCCGAGGAGGATGAGGCCTCATCGTTGGCAATGCTAGTCGTGTGCACCTGCGGCGGCGGCGTTTGGACGCTCAATGCATCTGGTTCATACGAGTTGAGCACCTCCAGGATCTTGACATCGCACAGCGATGTGGTGTTCGATTGGTAGAGCAGCTGCATTGTCTGGTATGAGTTGGAGACGGGATTCCGCCGGTACTTCTGTCGCCCGCCACGAACTCGATCCAAACGCACGCCCTCCTGAAAAGCAAGAAGAAATTAGAATCTATAGGATTAAATGTGGAATCTCATTAATTACCTTCAGCATGCCCATGAGCAGGCACTTCTGGAAGCGACACGCCTGGCAGGCCTTCCTTCTCCGCTTGTTGATCTCGCACTCGTTGTTCGCCGGACAGGTGTACTCGATGTTGCCCTGGATGGTGCGCTTGAAGAACGCCTTGCAGGCCTCGCAGCTGGCCACGCCGTAGTGGAATCCACTGGCCACATCGCCGCACACCAGGCACAGCCGGCGCAGCTCATCTCGCACTGATCCCGATCCTGTGCCGGCACTTGCATTGCTGGCATTGCCTCCACTGGTACCGCCACCACCTCCTCCTCCACCGCCACCACCTCCACTTGTGCCACTGCCCGCTCCGCCGCCCTTCAGACTATCGCCATCGTTGCTCAGGGATACGTTGTGCAGATCGCAGGACAGGGAGGTCGTCGAGCTGCAGAGCTGCCTTTCCGGGGAAACCGACGGCGAGGACTTCATGCCGTTGGCGCCACTCTGCGTGGTCGTTGACTTTGAACTGGGACTGAAGCACGGGGCTCCGCCGCCGGCCGAAGAAGTGTCCACCTCCTGCTTGATGTGCAGAATGCTGACGCCGTCGGACATATTCGAGCCCTGGCTGTGGGGAAATAATAGAAGAGTTCAGATTAAAAGCGTACTTCATAGAAAAACTGTGGGAAACAAATAAACGCTGAGATCTCGGAAACTACAAAAGCTGGAAGGTTGAGATTTTTCACACATATTCTTGGGCTTCCTACGCAGCGCAAGTTTATTTCAGGTGAACGCCACGCCCCCTCTAACGCCCACAATCGCCCACTAACGATTTTAAAATGTGCCAGGCGCCCACACCTTTACAGATTTCCGAGAAGTAAAAATGCAATTTTGTTGCGTATATTTATGCCTATCGAAATGTAGAAGACATTTTTTAAATCGGACCATTCGTTAAAAAGTTATACGTTCTCTCTTGTTATATTTAAGATTACCTATTCTTCAAAAAATAATAATATCGTTAAAATTTACTTACAGTTTGAGGAAGAGTATAAGCTCATTAAAAGCTAAAATATCATCGGATTGAAAATACATATTTAAAGATCATTAATGTTTTTAGATTATATATTCAGAAATTGGCTATCCTTATTTATTCACATTTTCCTTCCTTACCCCAAAAATCATCAAAAAATAAAGAACTAAAGGGTTAAAACTGTGGGAACCACGTTAAATTTCGCCAAATCACCGAGATTAGGGATCGCTTTTGCTAAATGTCAAATAGTACGCGCTGCACAGTGGTACAAATAGCCCCGAAAAATGGAAACTTTGAAATTCGAACGCTGTTATCAGCACTTATGAATGGGCTTTCCAAATTCGACCACTGTTCTGGCTAGTCGCACGAAACTTGGTCACGGAATTCCAAATGAATGCAAAATGTAATTGTAATTAAGCCGAGCAAAAACAAAACAGCGGACAGCTTGGTGCAATGGATTGTGATCCCCGATCCCAAATATGTAAGCCGTACCCTTCGCCTGCGTAGAACTTCATCGGTGGTCGTGGAAAAGTACGGAACAGAACTGAACGGAAAAGAAAAGAAACCGAACCGAGCACTGGGAGTGCGATAACGGTACTGTGCGTGGAGTACCTTCCAGCTAACGGTACTACAAATCACGACGCACAGTGCTGACATTGATTAGGCAAAAGCGAAATAAATTAAAAACGTAGGGGGAGCAATGGGAAGATCGAAGATCGAATTCTCTTTATTTTAAGATTACTATTACTATTATTAGTTACTTGTATTATTATTAGGTATTATCATAAAAAAAATAGTTTATATGTCAACAGAATGATAGATAATAGTATAACTTCGTTTAAGCATTTTTAAAATTTTTTGGAACTATTTTTATTTAATTTCTTATGTCTTAAATAATACCTTTGAATTTCGAATTACAAGGGTAATGTAAGGAAAACCATCGAACTTTTCTATTATATCATGGTTTTCCACCTACTATCTGTAAGGAACTAGTTAACAGATGAAGTGAAATGCAACTTTTGAGAGGGTCTTCTTTAAAAGTATGTAATATTATACTTTTAAAGAAGTTTTACCATAAAATAGTGGGTAACAAAGATCAAACACCACCCGTAAGACCCCTAGAAAGTGTATAAAACGCGCGCTGGCAAAGACAATACAATGGGGGGCACTAGTGGTGTACACATAGTAAGTAGACGGCCGACGACATCAGCCAGGTTGCAGATGAAAGATAAGCACACTTTCCTTATCAGCCCCCGGGAAGCCGTAGTCGCAGCCGCTGCCGAAGCCAGGCGATTATGGCCCAAGGTGGGCCTGTCCGTATCTGTTTACATACTTACATAAAATTGTTTTGAGGATCTTTTGTGTAATCAGCTCTACTTCAGCGCGGGGCAACAACGTCAATACATATCGGCCCCCTCGACCGTCTGTATGTATTTATTTTGGTCCGATTCGAGCACCTTGTTATTGCTTTTGTTGTCGTTTGTGTGCATCTTTCGAAATTCGAGACTTTGGTGTTTATTACTAGTTAGTTTCACAGCTTTTAATTGCTTTTAACTGGGCATCGTGGCCTCTGGCGACCGATTTTAATGCACTTTCCATGCGAATGTGCGAGCGATGCAGACAGCGGATTCTGCATCGATTTTGTGCGTCTGGACTTGGGTTTAGCACTCGGGCAAGGCACGAAATGTGTTTTTGCACAGGCGTACTTTACATTATTGGTACGGTATTTATTGTCTGCCTCCTGTTTTTGCTGGATTTCGCACCGATATTTGCATATTGGAAAGATTAAAATGTAATTTTTTTTTTTGTGAACCAGACCTGACCAGGGCTGGGCAATCACTTGACTACCAGGGATGCACACTGAAATGGTTCGCGTTCATGACTCGGTGGTTCCTTTTTAAAAATTATGAACTAGTTAAATAAAATCTATTAAAATCACAAATAAATTATAAAAACGTTAATTATTAAAATAACATACAAAATATGATGTATTAATTAAAATATGGCTATGTTAAATATCAAGTATGCCTTCATGAGAAATAACTATTAAAGGGAACCATAACAAGGAGTCATTATTAAGTAAACCGTTTTTGTTTTGATACGATTTTTATTGTTAATGGTCGAGCCTAATTTATAAAACGTTCCCATACTTCAGAATTTAAAAAACGCAAATGAATGTACAAGATATTAAACGACATGTTGTTGTGACAAAAGGTTAAAAGGCTTAAATGTATACTTTCATTTTGATTTGTAACCTATAGTTAATGAATTGGGAACAAAATTAAGGATGTGATTTTTCCCAGTGTAACTACCACCGACTCCTTTCCAACACTGGCCCGAATGCAGCTCTGCATTTCATTTCGCACTCCCTGGTTCGCTCTGTTGCTGTCCAACTTGTCTTTGTGTGGGTGCTGGTGTGCGTGCGTGTGTGTGCAAAACAGAGCAAAAACAATTGCGCGACAAGAAATCCAAATATCATTAAAAATTACGTAGCTTCAGTTAAGTAAACGTCTTTCGGCCAACAACTAGTCGACAGCGGTGTCCTGCGAGCATTGAAAGTGCCGAAACAGAGGCGTTAGCAATATAAAGAGGTAAAAATAAACGATTCCCAGTCACGTATTGATATGTTTCGCAAGCGAGTGTGTGTGTGTGTTTTGTTTGTTGTTGCTGGTTTTATCAGCAGACCCCAAAAAGTGTACACACACTCGCGCAGCGTTTGTTATTGTATTTATTAACATATATTTATTGCTTTGGCCCACGCTTTGTTTGCGCCATTCGCGTAATTCCGTAGTGCGCCATCGGGAATCGGGATAACTAAAAGCCAGGATATAGTTGGTATTACGCCCAATCTGTTGCAGGACCTCAGCCCCTCCCACACAGACACCATGATGAGCCTGCTCGGGCGCCCCGACGTGGATGCGGGCGAAGTGTTCGTCAACTTCAACCAGAACATAACGTAAGTAACAGTGGACACTCGATAAGGGAGACGGTGAAAAAATCGAGTAAATTGGGAAAATATGAAAGAAAAATATTTGTAACTTAAGGTTTTTTGTGACATTGATCAAGTTCGTTTATTTTTTGTCTTTAAGTTTTCAATATTCTTGATAATAATTTTATTATTAATATTAATGAAAATAATTATACCAAACCAGGGACCGTATCATTATGAGATTTATTTTAAAGCTCACACAATAATCATCATTTCTGATAATCATTTTGACTGAAAAATAATGATTATAGTTGATTTTTAGACAAGATTTTTTTGATCAAAAATGCAACTTCAAAACCTGAGTTAAAATTATATACAGGGGTGTCACAGAAATCTCTTCCAACCGAAGACGGTTGGATTTTGCATTGATGCACGTAAGAACTTTAACGGATTTCGGTTGGAAATAATTTCTGTGACACCCCCGATAAAAATTTTACAATTATTCTCTTTGAGACAACATAATTTTGACCTCCATGCCTTTCTATAATGTTAATAGATAACCGATAAGCAAAGCGTCAAATCCCTTTAGGGGGCCTTATCAACATTCTAAAAATACACGTCCGATTTTAAATATAAATCTGAAACAGGCCATTTTATTATTTATTAATTCTTATATCTGTTTCGTTTTTATCAAGACCCAAATAGATTAAAAACTGTTTTTATTAACTTAAAGTTTCTCCCAATCGAATGACCGTTGTATTGACCCCATTTATTACTGGGAAACCTAATCACCTTTATCCCCCTTGCAGTTCCCTGGCCGTGGCCACCAGTGGCGGCTACAGCCTGTACAGCCTGGGCTCCGTGGACTCGACACTGGACAAGATCTACCACACGAAGAGCGACGAGCTCTTCCTCATCGAGCGTCTGTTCGAGAGTTCCCTGGTGGCCATAGTTTCGCAGCGGGCGCCTCGCAAGCTGAAGGTGTGCCACTTCAAGAAGCAGAGCGAGATCTGCAACTACTCGTATGCGAACACAATTCTGGCGGTCAAGCTCAATCGCGAGCGATTGATTGTGTGCCTGGAGGAATCGCTGTACATTCACAATATCCAGGACATGAAGGTGGTGCACACCATTCGCGACACGCCGTGCAATCCGCAGGGCCTGTGCGCCCTCTCCTCCTCCTCGGAGCACTGCTATTTGGCCTATCCGGGCAGCGTAACCGCCGGCGAGGTTCAGATCTTCGATGCCATCAACTTGCACGCCAAGACCATGATTCCCGCTCACGACACACCGCTGGCGGCCCTGGCCTTCAGTCCCTCGGGCACGGAGATCGCCACGGCCAGCGAGAGGGGCACGGTGATCCGGGTATTTAGCTCCCAGGATGGCAGCAGGCTCTTTGAATTGCGACGCGGACTCAAGCGCTGTGTGTCCATCGTTTCGCTGTCGTTCAGCACGTGCGCCGAGTATCTGGTGTCCAGTTCCAACACGGAGACGGTGCACATCTTCCGGCTGGATCGCAGTGCCACAGAAACGGCCGAGGGGCATGGCGGCAAGCAGTCGAGCGACGACTGGATGGGGTAAGCGGTGTTGGTTTTGCGGATAACTTTACTTATGTTTCGTAGCTTTGTAGATAGTTGTACCTACTGTACTGTGCGGTTATGGCTAAAAGTCGAGTATTAAGGTGTGGGTGTTCTGTACACAATCGCTGTTACCTCCCAAGACACTCTGTTTTGTACCAAACCCATTCACCATCATCTTCCATGTCTTCCAGTTGCATTTTTATTTCAAGCATTTTGCGTTCATATCTCTAAATTCTCGTAATATTTCATTCAATATCAAAATTATGTGTTAGATATGGCTAGTTCCTGACTTCATATCCTATCTGTATAAATAACTATTTAACCACATAATATTGGATCCATTCGAACTGTTTAAAATTAATCGATAAATTCATATGCACATTTTCCTTTCATTTTTAACCATTTTTTTAAAAATGTAATTCTAATTGAAAACATTGTTTCTAATAGAGAATCATCGTTTCCGAAATCAGAATATAGGTTTTCCAACCAAATACTTTAATATCACTTTTATAAAGTCAGAACAAAATAAACAAAAAATTGAAGTACCTACTGGGGATCTTAAAAATCTGTTAGTTAGTCACAACCAGTTATAAAAAGTGGATTTTCAAAATGAAACTAGATTGGAGTATCTTTTTAATAGGGCTTATTATTTTTCGATTTTTTTCTACTTCTCGTGTGGCACTTGACATTTATCTATTTTTCTTTTCTTTCATTTTGCCTTCGAAACCACCAAACACGAACCAACCAACCACCTCAACAACAACAACCACAACTCAACCACAACCACTCACCAAATCTACTCTCTCATGCAAGTTACTCGTTTTTTAGATTCTTGAGCAAAACGGTCACCAGCTACCTGCCCACGCAGGTGACCGACGTGTTTAGCCAAGGTCGGGCCTTCGCCTCGGTCACTTTGCCGGAGGCGGGAGTGCGCAGGATGTGCGCTATAACCACGATACAGAAGCAGCTAAGGTGAGTCCTTCGATCGGTATTCGGGTTTTGGGTTAATTTGCTCAGAAAAGGCGAAAAGCTAGAAAAATCTACCTAGGGTATTTCTAGTAAATGAGCAATTACCTGGTAGGATTTTTCAGTTGTAAATACCTTTATCCATTTTCTGCGAAAATTTTCAATTGTTTGGAAAGAAAAATACTTGGAATAAATATTTTATGATATTTATGATAGTTCTAAAGAAAAGTTTGTAAAATATAAATGTTGTATAATACCAATCAGTTTAAAAAATACCTGTAAAAATGGTTAATCAATTAAGTGCAAGTTGAAAATCTTTAAAATATATATTTTTCATGGTATTAGTACCAATTACGAATTTACATATAGTACGCATTGGGCTTATAATATCATTAAAATGGTTAATAAATTAAGTGCAAGTTAAAAATCTTTAAAATATAAATTTTGTATGATATTAGTACCAATTAAAAATTAAAATAAAATACCCATTGGGTTTATAAAATAATTAAAATGGGTTATTAATTAAGTGCAAGTTAAAAATCTTTAAAATCAGATACTAACTTACCCTTTTCTTTCCCTTACAGACTGCTGATTGCCTCGCAGGATGGGTACTTGTACGTGTACTCCATTCCCACCGTCGAGGGCGCCGAGTGCCAGCTGATAAAGAGGCACGACCTGCGGCTGGAGGACCACTACGCCATGGATATCAAAGGTGCTTAAACAGTTCGCTTCTCGCACACACTCCACACTCACACACATCCCAACCAAACCCACAATCGAAACAAATTCTCTAGTTGATTCACCTCAAACTCTAGGCCTGAACAGTGGCGTGAGCATCGGCGGAGCAGCCGGCGTTCCGCCTGCAGGTGCAGGTGCTGCTACAGGCGGAGCAACCGGCGGCGGAAGTGGTGGCAGTGATGGCAAGGCGGCGGCTCCTCTTTCCAGTGGCGGTGGTGGCGACAAACCAGGCGGCTCCTATGCGTCGGCCGTGAAGGGGGACGAGCCCGCCGGTCCCTCCTCCGCCTCCTCCGCTTAGACACACAAGGATTACGATCAAGAACGAGAGATGCAGAGATGGTTAACGAAACTCACTCCTCAAAGTACTATGGACGATGATGCAAAGTGATTGCGATGATGCTTGGCGACTGGCGACGATGATGATGATTTTGCGACGGTGGCTCTGTGGCGTCAAGCGTATTTAAGTAAATAAATAGGTCATAGACTTAATTTAGCTCTTAACGTTGTCAGCGATGATTCTTCCACGTTTTCTACCAGCAGCAACCTTTCCCAACCCAAGCAATTTTTTTAGTTCTAAGCCCCGTTCCTGGCGCTGCCATTGGAACAGGAAATGCTTTTGTCATACACTCCTAAGTTAGTTGTTAATTAATAATTTAAAACGATTTATAGATTGGCTTTGATATTTGAGTTGCCTGCTTTTTATATACAAAATAAACGGCCTTTGCAAATTAGTTTTATTTTTACCATCCCATCATCCCTTGACAATCCACCGAACTCGATTTAAATGTAAAGTTCTCGCCTAGCTATTGTTTAACCAAAATCGAAATATCTCGGACTAAGCACATCACCCAAACACACCTATGTATTTAATCTTCAATTTAAAAATCAAACATTCAGCAAGTGACAGATGAGTGAAAACGAAATTCAAAAAAATCGGAGTGCAATGGAGGAACAATTTTCGGCATATATGAATAGGATATATTTTGTACAAAGTCAAATATTTTAGAACATAATATTTAAAAGGAAAACAGTTTACAAACGAAACTCATACGCTACTTTATTGTATTCAATAAATTATTTGAATTAATGTGTGTAGTTGAAATTTCTTAATTGATTTAAAAAAGTTTTTAAAAAACCAAGGGTTAAATTAAAATTGAAAGGCGGGCAAAGTTTAAATTTAAGGTGTTGCCCAACACTCCACCGCAGTTATCGATATCTATCGGAGGTTCCATCCCTAATGCGGCATCGGGTTTCGCCCATCACTGACAGCGGTGCTCAAAAAAGAAAACAGCGGAAAAGGTTTAGGTCAAACAAATCGCGAGAAATACGAGAAATAAATAGATTTTAGATATCCACGGACGCGCGAGATGAAGGAGAACAACAAGATCCTCCAGCTCATCTATGTGGCGTGGCGCGAGCGCTGGTCGGACTCCCAGTGGGGCATCAACATAAAGAAGGCAAGGCGACTTAAACAACCAATACATATTTCGTGTGTCTGAGGAGATTATATTATAATTATAAACGGAATTAAGTCTGCACATAGAGAATTTTAGGGACCCAAGTTGCCGGGCTCCTTGCCTATAGTCTTAGTCTTCGGCTCAAAGACCGGATCCTCTGCCTGGGACAAAGCCAAGACCAGTTGGCGCTGCTTCACGGAGAGATTCCTCGGAATCCGCACCTTCAACGTGACGATGTGGTGGCCCACGCCCTCCTTGCAGCGAACGCCCTTGCCCTTGAGCAGCACCTGGGTGTGCGACTGGGTGCCCGGCTCCACGCGCAGCTCCACGCTCTCGTACAAGCCGCGCACCTGAAAGGTTCCACCTAAGATCGCTTCGGAGATATTCAAGTGCTTATCCGTAAGAATATCATTCCCCACGCGCCGGAAATACTCGCTACCGGGCACCGTGAGGCGGTAGGTGACCTGCTGCTTGTTGGCCGGATTCACCAGGCTCACCGCATCCCCATCCCGCGATCCCGAAGGCACCGCCACCATCACATCCACGCTGGAAACCACAAAGCCGCGATTCGCACAGGTTTCGCAGTCATTGCGATTCGTAAACCGCTTTCCCTTGCACTGCGTGCATGTGTTCACCGAGGAGAACGTGGCCGTCTTGGTGGTCACCTTGCCGGTGCCATTGCAGCGCCGGCACGGCTCCTTGCCCACATCCCGGTGCGCCATCAGCTGCGACTTGCCCTTGCAGGTCTCGCACTTGCGCAGGTAGCGCAGCTCCAGCCGCTTCTTGCAGCCCACGGTGGCCTCCATGAAGTCCAGCGGCAGATCGAACTCGTTGCTCTTGAGTTTGCTGATCTCTGGAGGGGGAATATTAAATGAGGCTCATCTGGTTTTCCACTACTTACCATCACTTGTTGACTTCTCCGAGTCAAACTTCTTGGCCTCCTCGAGGTCCACATTCATGGGATTCCCCGCCTGCTCCAGGAAGGCACGCTCATCCTTAATCCCACCCAGCTGGTCGTACTCCAAACGCTTCGTCTCGTCGGTGAGGATGTTGTACGCGTTGGACAGCTCCTGGAAGTGCTTGAGCTTCTGCTCCGAGTGCGTCGAGTCGGGATGATAGCGCTTGGCCAGCGCATAGAAGGCGGAGCGGATTTGCTGGATGGAGGCGTGCCGATTGACACCTAAAACCTTGTAGTAGTAATCCTTGGGCATGCCGCGTCCCTGCGAGGACTTAACCGCAGGCGAGGTGACCTGTTGGGGCGCCGTTCCCGCCGCCGGTCTCTTCGCCTCTCGCTGGCGATCCGGATAGTAGGCCTGTTTGGTGGTCCTGAACTGGTACTGACTGACCAATCGCCTCCACATCCAGCAGGATCTGCTCCGATCCAACTCCAGGCAAGGCGCAATTGTCGCCGTTCCGCCCATCATGCGAAAGATTTTTAAACGGAACATCGTCTGGTCGCTTAACGAAGAAGAATGTAACTTTGTAGGGTTAATATCTAAGTGGAAATCCTAACTCGATGTTCTGGCTGTTCTGTATATTATTTTATGTGATTATTGTGTGAAAGTTTGATAGGAAAAGCAAGTGTAAGATAGTTTAATCATAGTTTCTGTTGATTAATTTTTCAGGTGCTGCCCAGGGGAGTCAGTGGAGATGTGTACAATCTGGCGGACTGTCTGATGCAGCAGGCGCTCATTGGCTCAACAGCAAATCCGGTAAAGGACTAGTTGATTTATATATTATTTATTTCTTTCTCATTTCCTAGTGCTACAAGGATTTCCTTATAAATTAATGCACTAGTCACATGAACAATATTTAGGCTCAGATGACACATTTAGTTCTTAGCGTCAATTTATTGCGACAATTTTTCATTTGTGTGAGTTTAAATAAGTTCAAGCGAGTCAGGATTAATATGATATCGCGCCTTTATTATTTATGTTAGTGACAGAGCAGCCAAAAATATTTGATTCTTTCTCGCGCTCGTTTAAAGTCCCATTAAAGAACAATTGCTACAATAAATTGACGTTAAAAATTGAATGTGTCATCTAAGCCTAAAAATAATGAAAATATTTAAGTCCTTACTTATATTAGAGTTTTATACTTATATACAACATTTACAATTAACAATTAGAACTGACGGTTTAAATAATTGTTGAAAATTTATATTTAATTAATTTTATATTTGGTTTAACAATTTAATCCCATCTTCAGTTGGTTCTCAATTACCTGAAGCACTCTTTATGCGCCCATCTCGTCTCGCATGCCGCTGTCCTTCGCTGCATTGCCAAATATGACAAATTGGAGCGTGTATATTGCATCACTGCTCTTTTGGAGTTCCTGGCCAGCATTGTGGATGGAGTTACCTGCCGGTAGATGTGAAAAACCTCCTCATTTATATCTTAATTCATCTCTCAACTCCAATTTTCCAGCATAAAATCCGAGGAAGCTGTGCTGCCGAGTGCAGTGGTTCACCTGGTCTACTGGCTGCTCCAAATCTTTGCCAGAACTGTTCAGCATTACGAACTTTACGGGGAGATTAGCGCCGAGCAATCGTACATGCTGGACCAGACCTGCGTGGTCATCGAGCGCCTGAGTCAGCAGCAGTTCCTGCTCTCCATGCTGTTTGTGGGCTGCCACGAGGAGCTCGAGATATGCGGACGGATTCGGGATAAGTACTCCAGCATCAAGGGATCGTTGACCAACTCCAATTTCACGCTAAACTCGCCAAGCGTAGAACAGCAACTCCAGCAATTGGCCTACATTGAGGCCAAGCATTTGGATATGCAGCCACTGAATGCGCCGCCAACGCTGGAGAAGATCTCGTGCTGTGTGCAGCCGCTGCTGGCGGTGGAAGTGTTGCTGAACCCTTGCAAGGACACCAGCTACTACGTGGCCGAGTTGCAGATGCTGCAGCGGTTGAAGAGGTACTCCAATACACGGCTCTTCTACGAAATCATTCGTGCCGGCTTCCTCACGCTGAGCAATGTGGCCGATACTAGTCCGGATACCATGTGGGGTGCCTTCATGTTCTTCAAGATGCCGCACATCATCAAGCAGCTGCACGCACTGCAGCGGATTCCCGGCGAGCAGCCACCGCCGGCGGATTACATTCCCGAATTGGTGGAGGCCCTGGAGCTGCTCATCGAGGACAACCTGCTGCTGGACTTCATGGACACCAAGTGCTCGTGCAATATGATCGAGTTCCTGCTGAACGACTGGACCAAGCAGCAGCTGGTCAATGATGTGCATGTCAAGAAGTTCGCCAGTCAGAGGTTGGTAGAGAAATAATGCAATTTGTATACTGTATTAACCGTGATCTCTGATTTTAAATTCCCCCTCCAGAGAAGCCGCCTCTCAGTTGCTGAAAAAATGCGATAATGGCCAGCAGACACCCTCCAACATCAACTTCATCAAGCGGGCAGAGGTTCCGCTCTCCGGAGTGCTAAAGACGCTGTGCACCAACAAGGTGCAAGACATGGTGAACGTTCTCTGCCAGGTGCCAGTGGGCAATAGCTTTGAATTGATTCTCTCGGTTGCAACAGTGGAAGGACGTCTCAAAACATTCGTCTCGCGACTGATCCAATGCAATGAGAACTCCAAGCCAGTTCCCGGCGAGCTGGGCAAGCTGTGCGTCATCCGTTCAACACTTTTCGATGTCTCTTTTCTCATGTTGACTAGCATTGTGCAGACCTACGGATCAGATGTACTAAAAACCTCAAAACCTAAATATTTCTCTATAATATTAATGAATTCTTCTTTGTATTTCAGGTCGTTTTATCCGAGCGCGGTGACTCCTTCTTTGAGAAATGGGTGCGCGAGTGCATGGTGGAGCGCAACAAGCTGAAGAATCCCCGCCAAATTCTCGCCCTCTGCGACGACAGTATTGTGGATGAGCTGCTGCTCAGTTTCAGCAAACCGGAGACAGCCCAACTGAAGCCAAGCAGCCTGAGTTGGCAGGAGACCTGCCTGAATCTCCCGGGTGTCCTGCATCACGTGCTCATCGCCTGGGAGCAGGAAACCCTCTCCTCGGCGGATGTTAAGAGTATTCTGGACAACATAAAGCGGCGACTTTTCAGCTTCTCTGTTTGCGCCACCAGTTTCCTGTGTGCCTACATGTATTCGGTCAAGGAGACGGAGCTTCTGAAGCCGCTGAACATGATTCAGCAGTTCCTGGCGCCGTTGACCAGCGAGGAGCTGTCCAGCCAGGAAAACGCCAAGGAGCGGTTAGCTTTGTCTTATCAGATTATTAGGAAAATGCAACACGATGTGCATCCAGCTCCGAGCACAAAATCCCGCCTGATTTCACACTCCCCGCTGGTCGAGCAGTTCCGCGAGGTGTGGCGCACTGTGATCGATGCCGGTCACCTGCCCGTTCGCGCCGCCCAGTCACTCGAGTCCCTGCTGCTGGCCGGCGGAGCGGCGTGGCTGTCCACGCAGCTGGTGGAGCAGCTGCTGGCCTGCAAGTACACCAGGGATATGTCGCGAACGATGGATGTGGTGTTTGCCGTGATGCATCTGGACATCGAGAAGACCACGGAGGCGTTGCTGCAGTATGTGGTGGCTCCTCTTATACTCCGTCGACAGGGGTAAGTACTTGGCATTTCATTTTATAATATTTCCAAGGCCACATAGTCTATCAAACAATTTATTTATTTATTAGAGCCCTGCATGAATGGATTCAATGAATTATTTTGAATTTTTTGTTTTATATGAATGAATTAAGTAGAATTTTGAGTTTAATAGAATTAAATGATTTTGAATTTTGAGTTTAATAGAATTGATTGAATGAATGCCACAAATTCCGAAATAATTCAAACGACAATTTCTTTTCAAGAAGAAAGGGCCATAATTGAGAAAATCTGCCTAAATTTTATTTACTAAGCAGTTAACATTGATTTGTTAAAAAATGTCCACTTTTTGTTCTCAAAAGAAAGCACAAAAAAATCTGGCATAAAAATTATTCATTCATTCATTAAATTCGAAATGAATTAGAAAAGCATTCAATTTATTTCACGTAGAACTGAATTAAACAAATCAGAAATTTGAAGATATTTCCAAGGCCACATAATCGGTCAAATAATCTTATATAGTTTACATTATTTATTTATATCGAAAGAATCAAATTATTGGCGATTGAAAAAGAAAAGATGTTGAATCTAAAACTGCGTTAATATTTCAGTGAGGACATCAATGAGCCCCAATCGCTGGTGCTGGCCCGCCTGTGTGTCTACTGTATTATTTCCTGCCTGGAAGCCCGCAAGGGGAATGCCTCCTCAGCCTTGACGGCCATGAAGAAGCGTTCGAGATCGCACGACGAGGAGGAACTGGCGGCCAATGCGGCCAAAGTGCGCAAGGTGATTGGCGATGGTAGCGACAACTCCAGTGATTTCACGGATACATCTGCAGCCGGTGGAGGATTCGGAGGTTTACTAGGATCCACATCCGCCACGGAATTGCGAACCACGCCGCTCACACTAAAAGAACCCCTGCAGACGAGCGTGCAGCACATTTTCGGAGTATTCGTGCAGTTTGTCAGCGGAGATGAATTGTCGCCCAAGGCCGTTTTCGTCTATCAGTTCATCTCGCTGCTGGTGGAGTGCGGCGGGGAGCGAGTGGCCCCCGTTCTTCGCCTGCTGCCCACCAGTTTGGTGCAGCAGCTTCTCAAGGTTCTGGTCACCGACGACATTCGCGTGGGACTGATCAGCAGACTCTACGACCTGCGATTGCAGGCGGGAAGGCAGTCGGCGGTGGCCGATTTGTGCCTGTGGCGGAACATGCAGATGGCCAGGCACAGCATACACCTGTGAGGGATTCCAATGCCGATTACGATTAAGATTAAGAGACGGGCGGGCGAAATTGCTAAATGAATTGTATTAAAAACTAGAAATTGGTGACTCGAGTCGGCTTCTTCTTCGCACGCAGTGGATTTTGCTTTCGTTTATTACATTAATTTGTTGTCGCCGATTTTCGTCATCTGTGTGGTTTGCATCATCTTCTCCAGTTAGCGGGGTTTTGGGTTTGGGTGTTTGGGCAGGCTTAAAGTAAGAGACCTTCGGATTCCCTATATCACTTGAGCAAACAGCACTCGAAGTAGGTCTCGCCCACACAGCCGCCGCGCATCGCCTTCTTCACATTGCTCTCGAATTGGCGGCGATTGGTCTGCAGGACGTCGGCCGCCTCCTTGTTGAGCGGATCCTCGGGATTGGGCTCCTGCAAGGATTTAATTGTGGTTAATATAACGATAATATAAGTTTATAATAATTTTAAAGAGAATTTAATGATCTAAAATTGCCTTCTATATAAATCTCATATTTTGATAAAAGAATTAAAATTGGTGGTTATTAACCACTGGTTAAAGAACCAGATATTCTAGATAAGTTATAGATTATATTAGGTAAAACAAAATTCCAATTTTTTAAGGCGAGAAATGGGTGAACGCCCTTAATTAAAAATGGTTTCAAAATGAACATATGATAAATTATTAAAATTTAGTTTCAAATAAAACTACAAGATGGTAGGTATACAAATCGTAAAGCATGTGAAAATAAAATTGTATCTATAAGAAAAGGAGCATTAGGATATAGAAAAATGTTTTTTTCACATTTTCTCCCTTGTGAAATAAGACTATTTTGGAATATTCTGGTGAGTGATTAATTTGATATATAAGAAAATGTCAAGAATACGAACCAAGAACAGAAACTGAAACAGAAACCCCCATAATTAAAAATAATAACTATTAATATGTTTAAAAATTAAAATGTAGCCATTTTTAAATAATAATTTTTTCTATAACAAAAGGAACAGTGGGATATATGAATATGATTTTTTACATTTTCTCTCCTGTGAAATAAGACAATTTTGGTGGTGGGTGATTAATGTGATATATAAGAAAATCTGAAGAATACGAACCAAGAACAGAAACCCCCTTATTTAAAAATAATTACTATTAATTTCTTTAGGTAGGTACAAAAATTTTAAAGCATTCCTAAATAATAATAGAAATTAAAACATTATGATTCTTTTACATTTTCTCCCTTGTGAAATAAGACAATTTTGGAATTTTCTAGTGGGTGATACTAGATATAAGAAAGTCCAAAGAATACGAACCAAGAACAGAAACTGCAAGCCATAGACGATGGAGTTGATGTTGAGCACTGGGTTCCAGTCCTCGCGCAGAATGTTGAGGCAGACGTTGCCCTCCAGGTCGATGTTGGGATGGTACACCTGGGTGGCGCACTTCACCTTGGGCGGCTCGTGCGGATAGTTGGAGCCGACGCGGAAGTTGAACACGAAGCGCCCGTCTCTGTAGAAGCCCTCGTCGGGCGAGATGATCAGCTTGAAGTTGAGCAAGTCATCGGGATCGGGAAAGTCTGTGGCGCAAGTGTTTGGCAGGTTCAGTTCGTTAATATCTGAAAGGGGGATGTTTAGGCGATAATGCAGTTTTGGATATCACAGAGATTACCTTTCTGTATGCGCAGCTGGGCGGCGGAGGCTTTCTTCTGCTGACTACCCTTTTGTTCGCCGTCTTTCTTCTGCTGCTTCAGCGTGAATAGTTTAATCATCTTGGCGTCCTCGTCTCGCTGGCGTTTCTTCTTCTGCGTTTGGCTGGGCTCGGTTTTGTCCTTCTCTGCGGGTCTTTTGCTGCCTAGCGGGCAGGGTGCATGGTTTGAAAGGTCAGTGGTTGTTGGGCAGTCGTTCGACTGGAGGTTGGCCTACCGTTAACAATAGATCTCTGAATCTCTGATGTTAAAAATTTCTTTCCTTTCCTTGTTTCTGTCTGGCGATGGCAGCTGCCAAGCGATAGCTATGAGTAATCGATGGTGGCGCCCGATGGTAGCGATGGTCCTGGGTCGATAGCTTAAGCTGGGTAGTGCTGGTAAGCGGGTTTTTGAGCTAGCTAATTTCAAGCCATATCTCAAGTAGAGGTTTTAAATAAGTAAAAATAAACTAAAGGAATTACATTTCAAAAATTAAAAATGAATTCGAAAAAGAAGAACCAACATAAAATTTTATTTAATTTTATTAATCATTTAACTGTTTAGAAAATTCCGCCTATTTTGTTAGCTTTTCTTAGCTACTTCGAAAATGCCATCTCTAACGGAAACCAGGGCTGCCACAACCAGCACATGTTGATTTTCGAATTAAGCTCCCTTCGTTGTTTACTTTGAATTTAAAGGATTCCGACCATGTCGAGCGAGCCATCGGTGGCCAAGGATGCAGTGCTGAAGCGCAGCGAGGCTCTGGCGGAGGACACGCCCCAGGTTCTGGGCTACGACTTCAACGAGGGCGTAAACTACAGCAAGCTCTTTGAATCCTACGTGAACACCGGTTTTCAGGCCACCAATCTCGGCCTGGCCATCCGCGAAATTAACAAAATGGTAAGTAATTTACTTATTAACTCTGCTCTTCATACGTTACAAACCCCTAACACTGGCAGCTGGATTGCAGGGAGCAGCCACTGGAGCCCGACCAGTTGGACAGCCATGAGAGCGACGAGTTCATCAGGCGAAGAAGCAAGTGCACCGTTTTCCTGGGCTACACATCCAATTTGGTCTCGTCGGGCCTGCGGGAGACGATTCGCTTCCTGGCCGAGCACCGCATGATCGACTGCATTGTGACGACGGCGGGCGGCGTGGAGGAGGACTTCATCAAGTGCCTGGCGCCCACATTTATGGGCTCCTTTGAACTGAGCGGAAGGGATCTGCGCGAGCGCGGAATCAACCGCATTGGCAACCTGCTGGTGCCCAACGACAACTACTGCAAGTTCGAGGACTGGGTGATGCCGCTGCTGGACGAGATGCTGGAGGAGCAGAAGTCGGAGGGCACTGTCTGGTCGCCCTCGAAGATTATCCATCGGTTGGGCCTGCGCATCGGCGATCCCAGTTCCATCTACTACTGGGCAGCCAAGAATCAAATACCCGTCTTTTGTCCCGCCTTGACGGACGGCAGTCTGGGCGACATGATGTACTTTCACTCCTTCCGGCAGCCCGGACTCGTGGTGGACATCCTCTCCGATCTGCGGCGGCTAAACACCATGGCCGTGAAGGCCATTAACAGTGGAATGATCATCGTGGGCGGTGGCGTGATCAAACATCACATTTGCAACGCCAATCTGATGCGGAATGGAGCTGATTACTCGGTTTTTATCAACACCGCCTCGGAGTTTGATGGCAGCGACAGTGGCGCCCGGCCGGATGAGGCCATATCCTGGGGCAAGATCAGGAAGGATGCCACGCCCGTTAAGGTCTATGCCGAGGCCAGCATGGTCTTTCCATTGATTGTGGGCGAAACCTTTGCCAGGCGGCACCATTCCGTCGGTAAAACGCCGCCCCAAGAGACTAACCAAGTGTAAATATATACGAGAGAAAACAAGGACAACGCAATCAAGGCAAATGTACAGATGTAACTTATTAAGGAACGGTGCTGGGGCAGCAGATGGGTCGTATTGCGAGTCCCCGAAGTGTTATGCCGGGCAGGAGGCCATTAAGCGACGTCGGAGATGTTGCAGCAGCATTGCACTCCGGCACCTCCGGTGGGCCATTCACATTCCGCCATAATGCTTCTGCCGGAGTCGCTTTAGTGCCGCAAAAATGCAACTTTTGCCGGCGGCCGCAGATGCTTAGTTTTACGCAAATATTCCATTACTTCTGGCCTTAATTGTTTGCCAAGTTCGCTCTTGTTAACCGGAAAATGTCCGGGACGGCACAGTGCATCCGCACAAGTCCACGAAATTTGTCATTAACTTTATGCCACTAATGTAAGCGCTCTTCAAAAATGGTTCCTCCATTTTGGCCAACTAAACTTTGGCTGTCTGCACGCATCATTAAAGCCAAGCGGAAACTTTTTCGCACACTTACTTCTTACTCTTTTCCTGCCGCATCGACAGTTGGCGCAACATATTTTGAGCTATTGTCAGGCGGCAGTGGAGAAAGATGGACTGGCAGAAAGTTTGGGGATTGCAGGGGCACTGCATTTTCTTTGACAACTTTTTACCAACTGCTTGCAACTTTTTCCTCTGGCTTTTTGGAAAATGAATGGTTTTTGGGGCTGAGGCAAAGAAAAACTATTTAAGCGTGTATATGGCAAATAGTGTTTTGGCTTTACCAAAATTTTTAAATTTATACGCTTTTCAAGGCGGCGAAACTTTGTTTCGGTTGTTTGGTGTTTGATGAAAATCGTATGATTTTTAAAAAATATAAAGATCCTTAAAGAATCTTTGAAGACTTTTTTGATAAAAATGATTTATTAAAATCTAAATGTTTGGAATTCTAACTTAACTTTTGGCTTAACCAAAATTTTTAAATTTATACGCCTTTCCAGGCGACAAAACTTTGTTATAATTGTTTGGTGTTTCATAATATTTAACGATTTATGAAAATCGTATGATTTTTAAAATATTTAGATCCTTAAGGAATCATTGAAGACTCTTTTGATAAAAATGATTTATTAAAATCTAAATGTTAGGAGTCCTAAGTTTGGAACATGGTAAAAGATTAAAGTCTTAAATTCCTAGTTCATATTTTTGTTAGCAATTTGCCGCAGCTAAACTTTGGAATGACGAAACTATGGCATTAAAAGCAATTTATTTCTTTGAAATTTATGTTCGCTGCCAAGAAAATCAATTGCACTTATTTTCGCAAGACCATTATCGGCAGTCCGCCATCGTTAAGAAGTGCTTAACTGCATGTTGTCATAACCAAAGGCACACACCCACACACACACACTCCTTGGGCCCACTTAGGACCTATATATATCCTGCTTTCACACACTCTTTCGAAGCGCTTAAAAACTAATTACGAACAAAGCTGTTGCTGCTCTTCCTACTTTGTAGTTTCTGGCTGCGTTTTCTTTTCTCCTCTTCGCAGGCTGAAGAGTGGTCACTGCACTGGGAGAAAACAAGTAGTCAGAATCAGTTTAAACTGATTTTTATATTCACAAACACATACCAAATTTCATATCAAATTATAAAGTCGGTTGCTAAAGTATTTCACCAATTAAATCTATATTATTAAGACTTTAAGCAAAACTATTATACGATTTAAAATATTTCAAAAAATACAGCTTGAAAAATATGTTATTCTACAATTTAGTACTATGAAAGTAAAGATATATAAAGGTAAATTTTCCAAAGTGTAAGTGCGTAGATGATTGCCGACTTTCCAAGACTGGAGCCAACTTCCCTCCGTGATTACGAGAAAATTAAAACTACATTAAAAGTTTTGCAGTTGACAGGGACGCAGGCGGTGAAAAGTGAGAGGGGGGTCAGAACTTTTCAAAACAACTCCACGATTTATTGATTCGAACAAGAAAATGGAAAATACATTTGGTGTGGGAATGTGTTATGTGGAGGTTATCGTCGAAGGTTTAGCATTTGTCTACGGACAGATCGCTAAATGCATCGGAAAATTCTGGCAGATCCTCGTCGCTTTCGGAGACTTCCCTTTGACACAACTCGCACCTCAGGCTGCCCAGGTCTTCGGGCGGAAGTCCTGTAGCTGCCAAAGTGGCGATGGCTTGGTGCCTCCGAATGAGATCCTCCCGCCGTTTCAGATCCTCGGAAAGCACCCGCAGTCTTTGACGCTCCTGCTTCAAGGATTCCTGAAAACGGCGCAGCTTCTCCTCCTTTTCTTTAAGGACATTCTTGTCATGCCTCAAAATCTGCTCATAAATCATCCGAACATTGTCGTCCCTTCGCGAACAGGCCTGCATAACCAGGCTGTTCAAAGTGTCCTCCAATCTGAGATCGAGCTCGGCGATCTGTAAGCTGGTTACCAGTTCTTTCCGCAGGAGGGGCTCAAAGCAGGTGGCCAGGAAATTAAGTCGCACTGTATCGCCCGGCCAATCCTTCAAAAGGTGAATGGCCGCTCGGCAGGATTGGCTGATGCCCTCAGGCTTGCCCCTCTTGGATTTTTCAGCCATCTTCTTCTCCAGCTCTTGATTTCGGCTCCTGTAGAGCTTCTCCGTTTCCACGGTGCGGCTGTGCAGAGAGTCAATCTCCTTGAGGAGCTCCTGGTTCGCCTGTTTTATGCTCTCGAATTGGGGACCGGTAAGAGGCTCCTCTGAGGTCACCTCCTGATAGCAGCCACTACTACCACCACCAGAGTTCGAGGCACTGGTCTCCGTTTCCTGGGCATCTGCAACCACTGCAGTAACCTGGTACTCGTTCACCAAATCATCCAATGAGCGGTCCATGTTCTCCATTTCAGTGAAGGGTTCACTCAGGTGGCCAATCTCCCTTAGTTGGTTAAACATCAGCAGCAACATGCAGTTCCGGGCGAATTTGTCAGGGCCTTTAGCTCCCTGGAAGTATTTCATCCAGCGCTGGCTAATGGCAAAATCCTCCTGGCTAACTGGGTGCTCCTTTGAGTACGATTGCAAGTCACGTAACTGGGCGGCGAAGTGACGATCCAGGGCGCACTCGTTAAGATCGCTCATCTGTTATAACCTTTTTGTAAGTTTTTGGAATTTCGAGTTCAATTTTTTACGTTTTTATTTTGGTTATATTTTTGGGATCGGTGGAAAGAGAAGAGTTGATCCAAAATGTGAAAAAGGTTTACTATTACTATGGATTACTATGTTTTACTATATTTACTATGTTTACTATGTTTTACTATGGTTTACTATGTTTTACTACGGCCATTAAAAATAAAAATGGTATTTTAACTTTAAGCCAGAGAATCCCTAATGGGTTTTTGATAATTTCGATGAGTATTTTCCAAATATTAAATTGATGTTAAATTTTTCATGTTGCACTGTGTTATTATCGGTTATTATAAACATTAATACACGCCAGTAATAAGATGTAGATATTTATTTTAAAGTCGTTTTAAAAAGTCTATGACTCCACCACCAAATATTTATTAACTAACAATGCAGATTTATTAAAGGATTTACTAAGTTTTATTGTGGGATTAAGAACGTCATCTTGAGGACTACTTTTTCAGAGAAAGACGCACAGGAACACCTGATTTTGGCATCAACGGCACTCCATTGACTCCGAACTCAATCTCACTCTTTTCCTTGCGGATCTCCAGATCGAAATTAGACAAAACCTTGGCAATCGCTATCTTCACATTCACCTTTCCCATGCGTGCGCCTGGAAAATAAATAAATAAGAGTAAGTAGATTTGGTGAAACAGGACATAAGCCATCAATTATAGTAAAATGCTTGTCCAGAATTTAAGCAAATTAAAAATGAAAAAAATCGAAAAGTTGTATTTCTATTGGATAATATTTATTCGATTATTGCCTACCGATGCACATCCTGGGCCCCTCGCCAAAAGGCATGTAGGCCGCTTGGTTGAAGTTTTTGTTATCCTCCAGATAGCGTTCTGGTTGATAGCTAAGCGGATCGGGGAAGTACTCGGCATCGCGATGCATTCCGATAACGGAGATTATAGCTGGTGTGCCCTTTCGGATCACTAGTTTGCTATGGGGTACAGGATAGTCCTGAGTGCAAATTCTGTTTAGCAATGGAAGAGCCGGGTATTTGCGGGCAGTCTCTGTATGAAAACATATTATTATTATAGTAAGAAACGAAGTCATGTATTATTTTTCCAAGTGATTAGAAATTTGGTAAGCGCTTGGCATTGGGAAAAACAAAGCTTTTGCCTCTAGGCCAGAGATCTATATCTATCTGTCAGAACCTACCGAGAACACAGGCCTCCAGGTACTTCATGTCCGAGATGGCATCGTAGGTCAGCTTTCCGCCGTGCTTTTCGATGGCCCTACGCACATCCTCCTTGGCCTTTTCCATCACCTCTGGGTTTTGGGTGAGCTCGTACAGAGTGAAGGCGGCTGTAGAGGCGGTCGTCTCATAGCCCGCAATGTAGAACAGGAGTAGCTGGCCGGCAATCACATCCTTTGACATTGATTTCACACCATTCTTAGTACTCTCCGCTGACCAAACGGAATCATCAGTGTTGATCTTTCCCTGATTGCGGAGTTGCAAAAGGAGTTGCAGCAAATCCTTACGCTCTATATTGTTCTCCTCTCGGAGATCGACGGTTCTGTGGGACAAACGACGCATCCTTTCAGTGGCCTCCTGTTTCCAGCCGATTCCCACGAAGAACTTCTCAAGGCTATGAAGATGATATATTTAAATATGTAATTTATAAATTTTCTTTTAAACCTTACCCGGGAAAGAGGAAACTAGCAGCTCCACGAATAATATCTTCGAAATGCTTACGATTCAGCTTTTTGCTAATAGCCTGGAATTCATTGTTGGGATCTGCAAAACTGTCAATATAAAAAATAGTCGTGGCAATAATATCGATGGCATAGCTGAGGGGAGAAATATAAATCATATAAGAGATTTCAGTTTAAAGGTAGTAGAATTTTAAGTTTTTGATTATTTGATTAAATATTAGTAGTAACAATTCTTACGTTGCCATTAACTTTTTGAGTTCCAACTCCTTGCTGCCCGTTTCAGGTAGTTGTGCCTTCATGCTGGCTACTAACTTATCCCCCACAGAATCGGAGGTCGCGAACATAGCCTTCAATTTTCCGGAGGTAAACGAGGGCGTCAGCTTATTTCGTAGGGCCCTCCAGCTAGCTCCTTGCAGCTGGAACAGGCTCGCCGACATGGGATCGTTCTTCTCATCCACATAAATACCTCGATCATGGAAACTGGCAAAGTCCTTGACCAACACATTGTGAGCCAGTTGAGCATCTCGGATTAGGAGAGCAGGTCTCAAGGTGAGATACATTCCAATCACCGGTTCCTTTGTGGATTGGTACATATCGTAGATGGCCATTCCGAAGGATCGTTTTCCCTTGGCCACGGATTCCAAAGCACCGAAAGGGATGCTCACTCCAGTGGAGGGAAAACCCTTTCGATCCCAGTAGCTAAATGTCCACTTGAGGTAGACATATAGCAATGTGACTGCACCGATTAGTAGGTATATTCCGATCATATTGATTATATTTTCTTTGTTTTCACTCTTTGTCCGCACTTTTAGAGTTCCCAACTGCAACTGACTGCAGAGCTGATCTACAATTTATAGTCCTCTCAGGGTTCTCAACATATCACTTATCTTGTTTAAGCTGGGTCTGCTGGTCTGCTGTTTACCTGGAAAATCCCCCCGATTGAGTCCCATTTAGTAGATGGACAATGGGACAAAGGGACTTAAAAGATATCTGATGGCACCAAAAAGATGGTGAAAATAACTGCAGGTACTGTTTCTTTCTGTTTTTTTTTTGACTCCATGGACAAATCGCTGCTTTGGTTTTTAGTAGACCCTTATACACACAAAAAAACGGATGCAACTCTCCTATGTTCAAATTATATTTTTATGGGAACAAATATAAAATGGATGAATAATAATGCGAATAGGTCATTTAAATTTTAATTACATTATATAACAACGAATACAAACAAATTTGCCGTCTTTATTGGTAAAAGTTCAGAGTCGCACTGACGGAACTGAAAGCTTGGCTTCAAGAAGTATATGGATGGGCTTACAAGCAGTTTGACTGAATAGATAACGCGACAGATTTAGCGAGATAAGAAGCGAAGAGAGAGGAAGTGAGAAAGAGCGCAGAAGGGCGCTGCTGGTGCAGTTGGTACACCTACGAGCAACTGACTAGGTGATGGCGGTCTAATCCTTACAATATTTTTTATGTATTTTAAAAAGTTAGGTCTGATATCAAAAACAGATAAAGGAACTAAGGCTTCGTTTTTCAATGTAAAACCCAATAGGACCTTTAAATCTTAGGTCCTTAAATTTTGGGTAATTTACAAAAATTTAAGCCAAACGACGTTGGTCTATAAAAATATCTAGATAAGTTAGAAGGACATTTTAGAACTCATATTATAATATATACTACTGCACCCAGAAAACAAAATGGACTAAAAAGGGGCCTAATTACCTAAAATTTTAGGAAACATGGCCAGAAAAACGCGCCAAGGCCATGCATTACCTAAAATGTTGTCCATGTGGACTATATTTTTTACGCAGTCTTGAATTTATTTCTGGTAATCGTTACCTAAAAAAATGGCTAGTGGACTAGATTTTTAGGTCAAAATTACGTAAATATTAGCTATTTTCAAAAAAGTTAACATTTTTACTATTGATAGTAACATATTTGTTTATTTTAATTGCTTATATTGTTTTATTCGGATAAGTAAATATTTTATCTTTCTGAAAAAACAATCATTTTATTTTGTCCTCGGTGGGAATCGATCCCCGGTCTTCTGCGCGAGCGTCCAATAGGCTAGCCTCTGGTCTACGGAACTACTTAAAGGCCCTGTGGCAAAACCGAAGCCTGCTTCTAGGTGCACAGGCGAATTCTATTTTTAGAATAGGGCACTATTACCTTAAAAGTAGGAAAATAGTCCACGTTGGTATTGATTTTATATATTGAAACTTTTCCATCACTAGCTTTAAGAGAAGTCTAATAAAATTTGTTAATAATAAACTTAAAAAACCGAATAATTTGTTTATTAATATTAAGGGCCAATATTTGTATTAAATTGTGAGTAATAATCGACTTCAAATTATTCCTAAATTTTAGGTCTTATGGACCAATTTTATGGTTACGATGGCCTATAAAAATCTCTTTGGCTTTACCTAAAAAGTAGGAACATAGTCCACATGCTAATATTTTTAGGTAACCCATTACCTAAATCTGAAATTTTAGTCTATTTAAATTTTTTAGGTCATACGTTACCTAAAAAATAGTCTCACATTTCTCTGGGTGTGTGGACGTCAGTACGCGATTCGCAATTATTAATTTTCCTTATTAAGTTTAATATAGACATATGTATGTATGAAGTTTTAAGAACTCTAGCATGTGATATTCCAATATATACTAATTTTATAGTAACGAGACTGATTTTTTGTGTCAAATAAGTGTCAAATAAACAGCCGCACGTCGCGCAAAACCCCGAAGTTTTTCCATCGTGTTTTTCGTTACAATTTCTGCGCGGAAATTCATCCGCTTTTCCTGGGACTCATCAGCTTCTACGATCAAGCCGCCGCCCCAACATTTGGTCCTTCGAGCCGGATTTCCATTCTTCCGAAGATTATCTCCAGCGCCTACGGTGGCTTGAACCGCTTCAGCTAAGTTCCATTTCCAATTGTTATTATTTGCCGGTCATACAGCCAGTTGTTCGAACCCCATTCCGTTCAATTTGTTGTATGATTTCTTGTCTAAATCGAAAAGCGATTTTAATCCGACGCAACGGCATTTAATATATTATTCCATTCCTTTTGTTTGTGCGGCATTTTTTCCATTCCCTTATGCCGTACACTTCAAAAAATTCCATGCAAAGTTGCAAGTCCATAGTGCCAAATTATTTCAATTATAAATAAAAATATACCTAAAAACTCCAAATGTGTGTAAAAATATAACCCAGCCGCAGTAAAAGTTTCCTATTTTTTAAATTGTTCCGCAAAAATTGCACTCTGCATTTTTTTACTGTGTTCCTGCTGCGCGTACATATTCACATAAATATTCTAATACAGTTTACTTATACTACTCTGCATTTATAAATCAAATCCAAGACCCTAATGACACAAACATATTTTTCTAAACATATTTTCGTGGTCAATAAACTAAATTTTTTCCGTGTGTAAAAAATATATAGTCCAGCCACAGTGAATATTTCAAAATCAAAGTGATCCGCCGAAATTGGCAGCTTTTGTGATTTTACTGTGTTTCCTGCTGCGGGCATATATTTTTACATTAACATTCCAAAATACAGTCCACTTCATCTACATACATTTTTGAGCTAATTGTTTCAATAAAATCCCGCAAACATATTTTGCATTTCAAAGCTATTCCGCTATTCGCAATAAGTCTCCAGAACTCCCGCAATCGGTGACTTACAGTATCCAGCTGTTAGCTAGCCACATACATACATACACACAGCTACGTACTCTCCAAGTATTCGGCAGCGCACAGTGGGTCAAGTGCCTACAATAATTATAAAAAAAACGACCATAAATCCGAATTTTAATATTGTTAAACAATTAATATTTTTTTTTTCCTATCCGTGCACCAGTGTGACCATATTTTCCCTTTGCATAATTTAATAATTATTTATTTTGTGCATACACTTAAATACTTATTTTCGAAATTATTTCAAATCGCCATACAGTTTCCTCCACACAATACAGTGTGACCGTATACACCGACGGACTTTCAATTGGTTCCTAAATTCCAATTCACAATAATTTCCGTGTAAACGATTTCGCAATAAATTTTAAACTCCTGTCCGTAATGGCTTCTCAAGCAAAATCCGCCCTAAATAAATTTATTGTCACAGCTGACACTCTGAGCCATTTTGAAGCCACTTTAAACTTTCCGGGTGCACCCACACCAACGTTATCCGCATCTAAAATCCGTCGCGAGCATGTCAGTTCCTTATGGCAAAAGGTGAATGATGCATATGACACATGCTCCGAGTGCATTGTGGCTGCGGGTGACAGCGCCGCAGACACCAAATCCTTCCTGAAGGCGAAATATAACGAAACGTATTCCATATACGAAAGATTTGCTGCTCAGATCCTCGAGCAAATACAACAGGGCTCCCCCAAATCATCTCAACCTCCAGCATCGTCTCCCCAAGACTACATTTCGTTTGGCTGTCAGCTTCCTCCGATCGATACGGAGATTTTCTCAGGCGATTATCTTCGCTGGCCGACTTTCCGGGACCTTTTCACGGCGATCTATATAGACAATCCGAGTCTGACGCCTGTTGAAAAGCTGTACCATTTAAATGCCAAAACTAGTGGTGAAGCTCATTCTATAGTTTCCAAGTCCCCACTCACCAATGATGGCTTCCGTTCAGCTTGGACAAGTCTATCTGAGCGTTTCGAAAACAAGCGATTTCAGGTGAACAGCCACCTAAAAACATTGTTCAATGTGGAATCCATGGCACAAGAGTCTGGGGCAGCCTTAAAGGAACTTCAACACACAATTCAAGGATGTTTAACTGCCTTAGAACTATCCGGCATTCAAATTGAGAATTGGGACCCTATTCTAGTCTACATTTGCTCCACAAAGCTACCAAAGCTCACGCTCTCATTATGGGAGCAATCCATTCATAATAAAGCCGAAATTCCTACTTGGCTCGAGCTTAATTCTTTTTTAACAAAACGCCATCGAACTCTAGAGGCCGTTGATAGCATCCGGCCTGCTAATTTACTCCATGTCCATTCCAAAGCCACAAATGTGTTGGCAGAACTTCCAAAGATAAATTCTTTCACTACGAGGGTACTTCCATTACCCAAAGGCTGCGATCTGTGTTTAAAGGAAAAACACCCCGTGCGTATATGTCCACGCTTCCTCCAAATGCGGGTAAATGATCGTTCAGCCTACATCCAAGATAAGCAGTTATGTTCCAACTGTTTTGCAAGCAGCCATAAATTGCAGGATTGCATTAGCGCTCACAGTTGTTTTACTTGCCAAAGTCGCCATCATACGCTGTTGCATCCAAGCAACAATTCTACAATTACTTCGATTCCATCCAAACCTCCAGGGCCAGTGTCAGCCTCAATCCCACACAGAATTTCGTCTTTCTCAGCGCGTGTTTCCAACGTTCATGGGATTAACCGAATTTCCGATCCCGACCCGATTACAAGGGTCTATCCAACAGATAATTCTTCCGATTATTGGGTTCCATATCCCGCCTTGGATGACAGACGTTCCCGAGGTATTAAATCCTACCAATGCCGAGTCTGCCAAAAGATCCATCCGCTACGGAAATGCCACCGTTTTCTACGGCTTAGCGCCCAGAAAAGGATCCAGGAAGTACATATGCATAAATACTGCTCGAATTGCTTGGCCCACGATCATTCCCAGGACTTGTGCCGCAGTGGGAATTGCTGCCAGAAGTGTGGAAAGGACCACCACACTCTTCTACACTTGGACGATCGCTCCCGCTATCCTGCAGATACTTCTCCTGATGTTTTGCTACGGTGGTCCTCGCAAGGGGGGGGAGAATGTTCACGCCAAAAGGGCGTTTAATTTCGGGAGGCAGTGTCGAGCGGCAGTTTTCTCCAGATGTCCACATCTCGCTCGCTCGCACTGCCCTTCGCTCTCCCTCTCCAACTCTCCCGCAACTCTACGCTCCGCTCTGGAGCCGCTAAGTTAAGCTCCATGTAATCAGTTCTATTTTCAAGTGTCAAATAAACAGCCGCACGTCGCGCAAAACCCCGAAGTTTTTCCATCGTGTTTTTCGTTACAATTTCTGCGCGGAAATTCATCCGCTTTTCCTGGGACTCATCAGCGCTTCTACGATCAAGCCGCCGCCCCAACAGTAATTTTGGTAAAGTTATTTAAAGGTAGTAAAATAAGATAACTATGCGGGCCCAATGCCTCAAGAATTTTAACTTGAAATAATAAAATAGCTATTAAAGTGCATAATCTAAAGGTAATTTCGCCGAAGGCCAACTGGGCGTAGGAAACCCGGCAATGCCCTTTACGAATTCGGCGCTCACGTGCCAAGTGTTCGTGTCCACCAACAACAGCTTGGATTGGCCCAGTAAGTTGGAACCGAGTCAAAGACTTTGAGTAGCGATGTCAGCGACGACAGCTGCATTTTTAAGCGCGGCCTTCGCCGTTTATTAAAGTGGGTATGGAACCTATATAAACTGGCCAGCCCGGTCAACTCAATATCAAATCAAGCTCACAGCTCCGAGTAGTAACAGCTACCAAAAACAAAAAACCAACAAACAACATGAAATTCGTAAGTTCTTGAAGGACTTTGGGGTTTCCGTTTTAAGGACTAACTAATTAAGGGGAATTATAATCCACAGTTCGCCGTCTGCTTCTTCGCTGTTGTGGCCGTGGCTGCTGCCAAGCCCGGAATCGTGGCTCCTCTGGCCGCCGCTCCTCTGGCCTATACCGCTCCGGCTGTGGTGGGCAGTGCCGCCTACGTGGCTCCCTACGCCTCCAGCTACACCGCCAACACGGTGGCCCACAGCGCCGCCTTCCCCGCCGCCTACACCGCCGCCTATACCGCCCCCATTGCCGCTGCCTATACCGCTCCAGTTGCTGCCGCCTATACCGCTCCAGTGGCTCGCTTTGCCGCCCCCTACGCCGCCGCCTACACCTCCCCCCTGGCCTACAGCTCGCCCTATGTGGCCAGTCCCTACGTCGCCACCGCTGCCGCTCCTCTGCTGCTGAAGAAGTAAATCAACAGATTGTGATTCCTACGGAAAATATTTCCCTGTGAGCTTGGCTCATAGCTTGGCATTTATTTTTCTAGACCTCAAGAGATGATTTTGTATGCAAATTAAACTATCTGAAATTTAAATTGAGATATTTTTTCATTTGGCGGTGGTGTTTATGTTGTCTACATAAACACGTAGAAAAATAAATATTATTATGTTTTAGGTTTCCATAATAATATTATTTGACATTTTAAAAAGTCTACTATTAAGACCTATTATATCTTTTGTGAGTTTTTTAGCTTGTCAAGAGGTGTTTCTATTTTATAATGCATTTGAATGCCTCTTCCTTGAACAGAATGAAACTAAAAACTGTGATTATTGCTCCTAAAAAAAACGTATGTTCACATTAAAATTATTATATTCCCAAGGTCTTTCGCTATAAACCGGTAATGAAAAATGACATATATTTTACTTTTAAGTACCTGTAAAAGGTTTTAGTGAAATTCGTAGAAAGCTAAGAGCTCTTGAGTGTAAAATGATTGCATACTTATGAGCGCACATCCTGCAAACTACTTAAAAATTCGCAGGGGCTGAGGTTGCGTGCATTTTTGTCACCTTTCGCCGCCTTTCGCTTGCCTTAATGGCACAAATACCGGAAATACTTTCGAGAAGCCATCTTCCCCCAGCTCCCCCCGCTGCCACCACACTTCCGATCTGGCCCGACTTCCTTATTAATTTCTCGAATGCTGCTTTGGTATTTTCTCTGCCAGCTCATGCCACTCATAAATTGCGCAAATTCCTTTTGTGAGCGTCAAAGAAAAATGTCAGCCGGACGATGAGTGCCAAGGAGGTTGGTGTGGTCACATCTAATTTCTCTGCATGTCCTGAGCACGCTTATTAAAGTATAAATCATTTGATGACTGCCACTGCCCCTGCAAAGTGACCAACAAATACGTCACACAAAGAAGGAACCGGCAAACGGCAATCAGCCCGAAAAAAAAGGAAGAAAAAATGGAGATGTGAAGCTGAGGTCCTGGGTCCCGAAAGGACTGCACTGCCCCGAGGACGGTTAGCCAAAGTACATTATAGTCCTTGGTCGTTTGCAGGCGGCAACAAATGTAGCAGAAAACCGCAGCCGAGAGTAGTGCAATTAAATACAGGAAATAATGGCCACCACAGCACTGGACTGGCAGAAGAAGAAGTAGATCCTGCCCCACTTGCAGCCGGGTGGTGCGGTAGTTCGGTGGTCTGGTGGTGCACAGGAAACGACAGGATGCAGGATGCAGGAAACCCTCGCATCTAGCATCTTGGCCAACAGCCTGCAGTTGGCCAGCAAATTTAGAGGCGGAAAGCAAAGAATCCAGCAACATCCAGCCAGATGGAAGCCGGTGAACGCTATTATGTAGACACATTAAACGAAGATGGCCCAGGGGAATCTCAGAAACGAATGGGTCGCACATCGGGCTATTTATCTTTCGAGTATTTTCCAGATGGATGATTGTGGCGCAATTAAACCATTTTAGTGCAGTAGGACATCAATTTGAAGAGGAATCCTTTTTATTATAATTATTAAATTAAAAGTGATTAAGTCTATAATTATTTACATTATTTTAAGAAGAACTGTAGTTTAGGGAAAAATCTTAAAATCGTTTACCACATTATAACAAATCAATAATTAGAAAATTGTAAGATGTAAAATAAAGGTTAAAAGAGTAAAGACTAAAGACTAAGAAAAAGTAGCTAACAAATTATTTTATTTATACGTTTTTAATATTAACTATATTAAAAAAAAAATCTCTAAATTTGTTACTACAATTTAAAAAATGTTTCATTTTACATTTGTAAGATGTAATTTCAATATAAAGATTGAATGGAAGAAAAGCAGCCAACAAATTAATTTATTTATATTTTCGCCAGCTTTACAAATCGCATTTATACGCATTTTTACTTGGTAACTTTTTAGAACTTGTAAATTAAATTTTACAAGTGAATGGTCAACTTTTTACTGCCACATTTCTTTGCCTATGCACTTGCCTCACTTACTTTGCCCAACTTTTAGTTGACGAAGCCATGTTCTTTGGGCAACTTTTCCAAACACCGTTTTTAATGGAAATTCCTTGGAAAATAGCTTTATTTACACCCGGAAGAGTTGACTTCTTAATGTAGCGCATTCCAATCAGAACCGCACACACACACATACAGAGACAACATCTGGTTGCGGTTTCCTATGTCCTGTTTCGACCAAACTGCTCCTTAGAAGGACATCTCGTCGGACAGTGTGTGTGAGTGTGGGAAATATTTTATAATTCCATTTTCAATTGGCAGGTTTGAAACCATAGATATGTACGCTCACATATCCACAAACCATGCGAATTCTACGGCAGCTTGTATGCAGAATTGCATGGGTTGTGTCGGGCTCTAATTGAATTCAATGTGCACTTAAGCGACATCCGTTCATAATGAAATTTCGCAACAAAATTGTGGCAAGGACAAAAGAGTCGGCAAATATTGTTGCTATGCTAATGCAAAGTTTTTGCCTCCGTAGGTTGGTATATATATTTTTTATTGCACCATAAATAATGTGAAATCGGAGATGGAGAACGGCGGGGAGTGATGTGGAGCCTGGCAACGGAGAAATTGAAATTAAATTGCCGTTCGACTAAAGGAATCCGATGCCGGGAACCGATGCCAAAGCAACTAGAAGGCTGCATCTTATACATACATAGTAAATACATTTCTATATATTTTTTATTCCACTCCGTTGTGTTTTATTTCATTTGACGTTTTATTTTGCACTCTGCAAATAATCGATTGTCAGTCAGCACCAACTGCTGTCCGTCCGTCTGACGGACCGTTTGACTCTCCATCGGAATGTTAGCTAAAGTATGAGCAGCTGCTTCAATATTGCGCATAGCATTTCACAATTTCACACACTGCCGGAAAATCGAACAACAACGGGGCAATTTTAAAAAGCTCATAATAGTTAAATTAGCGGATTTAAATTGCACATGCCACATAATTAAATGGAGCACATTTAATTTTAATAGACTTCAATTAAAGAAAAATCCGATTAGTTTCATTTCTTTTCTTATGAATCACAGCTAGTTGTATAGTTCTCGGAGATAAAGTTAAATTAAACTTATAAAATATTTTGTAAATTATTTACATTATTTTTAATTGAAAGTCAGTTAACAAAGATATTTTACTAAATTTTTCTTTTATAATAAAATCGAAAATTAAAAATATTTGAATCATTTTAATGTTCTTACACAAAAACATATATTGTATTTATTATGGAATAAATGAATTAGTTATTAATAGTTTTACTTAGCTTCGATTTAAAAGTAGTTTATGCATCCAAACCCGAATTAATCGGTTTTCCCAGTGTTCTTCCCACAAAGCAATATGGGTTTGATTGTGTGTTGCGCAAAATTCCTTGCGATTGACTTCGCCTGGCGTTTTATTGATTGATTTGCAATGCCCACGAGCGGCTGACAATCAGCTTCTCGGGCTTCCGAGGCAGCAACAGCTTCAGCTCACGTTGCGTATGCGTAATATTGTTATGCCACATCCCAGCACGCTCTCCTTCATGGAAAGTTTGCGCAAGAAATTCAAGCAATGATCAAGTGTACATTTTAATGAAGTCGCCTCCGTACACAAACCTATTCCTATATAAATACAATAAATTGCGTACCGAAATCAACTCTATTGCATGCCAATTTCCGGACCAAAAATATGAGCCTTCGTAGTCGAAAACTTTTTTCATTAAAACTCTCGAATGGTGGCAAGTTGGGCCGGGAAGTGGGGAAAAGCCCAGCTGGGCTAAGTGAGTGCAAAATGTTATTTTATTGTCAACAAGCAAAGTTTGCCGAACAACACTCCGAAGACGAAAGCCAGAGCCGGAGGACTTGTCGTGGCTGATGTCAAAATTTATTTAATATGCAGCATAAACAAAGCGACCAGGACACGACACGCTCGTAAACTCATTTGCCAGTAAAAACAACTGTTCCCACTTGACGCTGTTGGGAATTTTTTAATACGACCTCAAGGACCTTCTCGCCTTATGAAAAATAAATATTTTTGTGTTTTATATCCAACTCGGACGGCAACGCCCACAAGTTTTTTCATTAATTTGCAAGCATCCAGAGTGTTGAACGTGGGTGGGGATGACGATTAGTCCCCGACCAAAAAAACACCCAGAAGAAGGCATTCCGTAAAAGTCAATAAAAGTGTTGTTTTAACTTCTGGCACTTTTGGCCTTCTTCAGCAGTCATTATCAACTTGTGCTGTCAACGCAGCCGGGCAGCATCTGGGGAAATTTTCATAATTTTTGGCGACAAAATTGAATTGATTAATAAAATATGAGCTGGTGAGTTGCAAGTGGAAGTTTGCCAACGGAAGAGGACAAGAAAATAATTCCCAAGTATTTGTGAGGAATCGATGATAAAGTTTTTCATCGTCTTGGCAAAGAAATGAAAATGTCTGAGGATATAATCTATAATCTTTAAGAGATTGTCTGAGTTTGAATAATACATTTCTCAGTTTTTTTGGTCTCTCACAAGTTGGAAACATATTTTAAAACGCTTTATATTTGAGTAAAGTATAGTTATAGTTTTAAAATAATGCAACCATTAAACAACTTGTTAGCTTTACTATAAGTTAATAAATTAAAATATGTTTGTGTTCATTTCCATTTTGTCATAAAAACTCTTGTTTTGATTACATATATTTTCAATTAACTGGCGACAGAAACACAGTTCATATATTCGCAGCTGCAGTGCTTTCATCAGTTATGAAAACATTTCAGCTTTTCAGCTCCGCTTAACATGCAAATTTCGGCGGCAAACTAGTTGGTAACTTTTTAAAGACGGTTCCCAGCTCATCTTGAATTCGTGCTACCCAGCAACCCATTATTCGTATGCCATCTGGCTAAACCAAAGCCAGCGGAGCACGAGGACAGGAAAAACAACCAGTCATCCATATGCATGATGCATGTCAGTAATGGCATTTCCAAGCCAACGACAAGTTGCTTAAAAAATCATCAAAAAATTCGCGCTAAGTGCTGGAGGTTGGCGGTTTGTCCCCAACCACATCCGCATCCATATATGGGTATATCCATCCTCATCCCTACGTATATCTTCCACATCTGTCATGCTCTTTGCTGCAGATGCGGTTAGAGAAATGCACGAAAATGGAAAAGGGCCAAGAACGGAACTAAAACCGCACTCAAAAAGCTGAAACCGGCAAGAAATTGGACTGGCACATTCCCCTTAAAGCTTGAACTCAATATGTGCATAACTTTCGCTTTCCGGTGACAGGGCCCCCGGAACCCGTTCCTTCGGCTCCTTTGTCCCAGGCAATCTGTGACCCAAATCCAAGGACCGACCGCCTTAAAGCCTAAAACAAACTGTGTCAGTTGGCGTCGTTCCTCCCCCACTTGACTTTTGCCATCCCCCACCAAAACACTATATCCTCCCCTCTATATCCTTTGCTGCTCGCATCAAAAGGCAAATATTGGCACTTGCCGCAATAACCAGGTAAGCTCAGGCTGAGTTGCCCTCTATCGCAGACTCGAAAATGGGTCACATACAGTGGTGAGCAGGATAAGAGGGGCATTTCTGTGCAATCATCGTGATTTAATATTAACTCTGGTAGTTTAAAGATTTTTTGTAAAGTTTAAGATAGAGATATAAAACATGAAATGCTAAAAATCTTAGAGGTTAATTAACTATAGATTTCAATTAATCTAAGTAATATTAAAAAATATAAAATACGAAAAGGAAACTTTAAAATTAGAAAACATAACTATTCAAAGAACTTTTAAAAAGATAATTGATGTAGGTTAAATTATAAATTCTATTTCCATTATATAAGTCTTTATTTTAGTTGAATAAAATTTAATTAAATAGATTTATTAAAAATGTAAGAATAAAATTCCTTAAAACACCACTGTTTTGATATCATCTGTAGGTCGAAAAATGGATGCCTGTATGCTGGCGCAGCTATGGAAAGTAGAGGAAAATTAGAAGCAAACTTCGGGTCCTTTGTAATTGCGTCACAGAGGCGGGACTGCAGGACTTTAACCCTCCAACGGCAAAGGGGAGAGCAGATTGGCATGGGTTAAATCTCGCACAATCCCTCACATGGCTTTGAAATTTTAATGGCCTTTAAGTGAGTGAACAGGGGCGTGGCTGTCGCGCTTGGATTAACAAATTAATGCAAATGATTTTGGAGAACATTCAGCAGCCGTCTTGTTTTTGTATGCCCCCCTGAAGATGTCTCGACTTATGCTTAATTTAATGAATATTTATGAGGCTGCCGCTTCTTATTTTTGCATCATCGTGTTGACTGCATTTCGATTTCAGGTTCTAATTTAATTGCAACCAGGAGGAGCAGCAGGAGCAGGACAACAACATCCGTTTCCGCTTGCCACGACATCCCGTCAAGTGCGGCAATCGCATTAGAATGCGCAGCGGACCTGTCCTTCGTACCTCGTCCTTTGCATCCTTTGCACGACGGATGAGCTGGCAGGTGCCACTGTGCTCCCTCCTCGATCATTGCACTTTGGACTCCCCAGACTCCAGACTCTAACACAATGCCAGCCGGGGGCTCCAGCGACTCCTGCTCGCTGCACTCATTTAATTGCATTATGCCGCAGGCTGTCGCATTGCCCTGCAAGTTGTCCTGGCACTCCGGCACTCCAAAGACACTGCATTAATTTGCATGTGAAAAACTGCAGTCCCGCTGTTGCTTTTGTTTTTCTTATTTTTGTATTTTTATTGCTGCTCTCTGTTTTTGCCCAGAGTTAATGAAGTCAACAAGCTGCGGCTGCATTTCGTCAGACTGAAAAGCTTCAGGCCAAATGGATTGCCGGGAACAATGGGGAAATCACATGGCCTTAACAACTTGGAAAAGCTCATGTTTTACTCGAATGGGTAGCTAAATAGTTTAGCATCCTTAATGTCACAGAAATCTCAGCAGAATGGTTAAAAATTTGCCTTTTTTCATTCAATACGCGCTTGCCTTTTTAAAAATGTAACTACATTTTCGGGATCAAATTATTAAATATTTGTTTTGATTTCAAAATAGTCATTTATAACAGAGCTCGTCTATAAGTAAATATTTACATTTGTATTAACACGATTAAAAAAAAATTGTAGTGGTTCAAAAATCTTAAAAAAAAGGTATAATAATCTGTATGACTCTGAAAATAGTAAGTAGGGTCTTTCAGAGTTCTTATTTATGGGCTTAAAAAAGTTATAAAGGCTTTCATTTAGAATTTGGTGATTGGTATTACAAAAAAAGGAACAAAAATCACAATCGTTTTCTACAACTACATGTTTTTATCTTATGCAACATAGGTTTGAACTTATTCTATAGGAAAACCTAATTATTAAAATCCCGTTAAATTGTGAAACAATATTAAAAAAGTTATAAAGGCTTTCATTTAGAATTTGGTGATTGGTATTACAAAAAAAGGAACAAAAATCACAATCGTTTTCTACAACTACATGTTTTTATCTTATGCAACATAGGTTTGAACTTATTCTATAGGAAAACCTATTTATTAAAATCCCGTTAAATTGTGAAACAATATTTGTCTGTGCTTGTGACGAGCAGCATGTGGTTCTCATCTAGTTTCTGGCAGCAAGGTGAGTCTAATTTGTGCCCACTTAGGAAGTGCTTCCGACATAACCAGGATATGTGAGCTCGGGCACCGAACCTTCTTATGGTATTTCTAATGGTCTGATGGGCATTCGCAGCCGTGTCATTGTTGCGGTAACCGAAGATATAGATGAACTTGCCGGATTGGTACTCGTAAACGCGGAGGATGGCGAAGGGAAAGATCTTGCGCATCTCCTGGTAAACCTGCCATGGCCTGAGCGACTGCACCTGGTTCAGCAGTAATTCACGTTTATTCAGGGATGTCATCACCTTGATGGGGAGGTTCATCTGGAGGAATCGCTTGGGCAGACTACAATTTGTAAGGGTTAATATTGCAACCCCCCTTGAAACCATAGAAGAAAACTTACTACTCCATTGCCGCCTCTTTTAGGGGCGGATTGATGTATTGAAGGTAGGCATAACCGCGACTATTTCCCGCATAATCGATCTTGAAACGTAGGGCGTAGATCTCACCCAGTTCGCTGGCCAGCTGCACAATCTTCTCCGGTGAACTGCGCCGGTCCCTGGGTATGCAAGTTAAGTAGAGCTGCCAAAAGAAGAAGTCAGCACTTAAACTTTGAAACATCTGATTTTAGTATTAACGAACTTACCTCACCCTCTCCCTCCTCCAGCGCGGATTTCAGATCCTCATCAAGGACCTGACGCGTGGTTATGGAAATAGTGCCATTTACCTGACTTGTACGATAATAGCTCTCAAAATCCATTTCAAACAAAAAAAAAAAAAAGAAAAAAGAAAAACAACACGCGTTACGCGTGCGCAGAAAAATTACGAAAAAAACAGTGTGACCAAATTAGCTAAGTAACCAATTTAAGTCACGGTGTTGCCAGATGGTTTAAATGAAGTTTAGATATCGGATTATTCAAATTTGAAAACGGTTAAGAAAAAATAAGATAAAACTTAAACAGTTTGCTTATGGAATTATTGTCAAAAGCGCTGATTTTTGTTGAATTCTCATCAGTTCAACACGGGTATGCCATATTACAAATAGCAATTTTTATAAAAAAAAATATCTCGAGAAGACCCCGTCTTTTATTAGCCTTGCTGTGAACTCTGACTGCACTATAACTAAGGTATTCTATTTTTGCGAGGTACGTTATGCATTTACTTTACTTTTTCTAACCGCTTTTTGCATGTCAGGCCATTTCTTTGCTCTCGCCAGCTTTTTGCTCTGTTTTGACAGGCTGCGCGTGCTTTTTTCTAGCTCATGTTTAACAATATAAATTTATGCAGGCAGGCAGGCGGGCATTTGCAACTTTTGCCAGCAGTTTGCCACAAGCCGCAGCACCTACGTATCCACGTTGTTGTTGTCGTTGCGGTTAAGCCGCCCATTCAGTCACCACCCACTCACCCCACCATGGGGCATCTTGATGGAGGTTGCGGTGCACTCAAGTGCCTGCTGCCGCTGCTGCTTCATTTTCCTAATTTATACGCGCGCTGTGCTAATGAAAATTTACGTGGCACGCAACCGCATACTGTTTTGTTGCCGCTGCCGATACACTTAGAATTACAGGTGTACTTAAAAATAATAAAATTGAATTATTTTGGCCAGGAATAATTTTTTCAGATTTAAAAAGTAATTACAATTTCTAGCAAGAACCAAAATGTTATCAAAAACCCTTCTTAGGCCTGTGTTTAATTTGGAAATATTATGTTGTCCATTTTTCTTTTAGATTACATTATTAAAAATTAATCATATTTTTATTTATTTTATTTACAGTGTGCTGTCGCTGCTCCTTGAGCTTGTTACCCAGACTTGGGTCCACCACTTGACGCATCCCCGAGAAACCCTAAGCTCCACTTTTGGCCCACTCCGCTTTTTGTGGTTGAGAAACGCTCGGTGACAGCCGCAGAGTAAAGCAAGAATAAACCCACCCCTCTTCCTTTCCCTTTCCCGATCTCAGTCAGCGGGCTGAGTTCATTCGAATCTTTTAAATTTTCCGGTTAAACAAAAAACAAATTTTTGGAAATAACAATAGTCCAATCTTGTTGAATATGCGAACATGGCATCAATAGAACCAAGCGAGGAGTTACTGGATCGCCATTTCAGACAGCAGGTGGCCGTTTACAAGGATGTTGATCAGTCGAGGGCCCTCCAGTCAGATCGCCTAATCATGGCCATGTGGATGAAGGTATTCGAAAGGACTCCGCTCAGCCAGAAGTTGGCCCGGAACAGTCTGATGCTCCTGATGCATGGTCACTTGAAGGACTTTGGTTTTTTGAAGGCGCCGTTTACGGATGTGCGGAATTGCAACCGGAATCTGAATGAGTTGGTGGATGAATACAAAGGGCACCCATGTAAGAAGGTTACTTCCCAGGAGAAAGTCAAAGATTGTACCAAAAATATAGCAGAAACTCTACGAAGGGAGCAACCTCTTTCCCGCACTGCATTACTCAAAAGGACTTTCAGCCACATTCCTCGGTCTAGAAAATTAGAGCCTATTAAAGAAGTTTCCGAACCCTCGGAAATGGAACCCAATACTCGCTCCATTTCCTCCCAATCAAATTCAGATTCCCAGAGAACCTGCTCTGAATGCGCCAATGAGGCGGAAATAAAGAGCGTTAAGCAGAGAATCCAAGCCCTAGAAGAGGAGCTTTCGAAAAACGATCAACATCCTTTGAGTGTAAGTTCCATGGAGAATGTCAGAAAAAGCTACGAAAAAAGTTCGAGCAATAGTGGGGATTCAACTGCCAATCGTGAAAGCGAGAGACCTCGTTCCTGCATCCCCCAAGTGCAAGAGAAACTCAAGAAGATAACCAATGTAATAGATCAGGTTACCCGCAGATCGAGTGCTGTGAAAAACCTGAAAGATTGCTTCGAGGAGATGGCCGAACGTTTGAGAAACACAGCCGAAACAGCTGAATATTCGATTCCCATGGGGAGCAGGCCAAAGAATCCGCCCCCTGTGCCGCCAAGGAACTTTCGAAAAAGCACGGAGCAAGTTCCTGCTCAGATGACCCGACAAACTGGAGGGCAATCGCTACCCCCTCAATTTTTCAAAGACAAAACCATTCAGGAATTGTTAGTTCGCCGTGAGAAGCTAAGGGTACAGTGTTTGGAGTACTACAACTTGGATGGCACAATGAAGGATGTAAAAGATATGCCCCTTCCCCCCGGCGACGCCAAGCGAACGGATCAGCGAGTTAAGGGATTCATAATTGGAGCCTATCGGGCATTGGAACGTCTAAAACGCTGGCGCGGAAAACCTAATCAGTTGAAGTTGTTCCGAACCTGCTTTCAAAGATTTCGGGGACTGAAGGATTTCTGGAAGCTCCAAGCTCTGGATCGACAATTCGAGCGAGTTGCTCTCAGGTGGCATCGTAAGAAGGTGATTGCATGCCAACGAAACACCTGGCGTCGTTATCGCAGGAATATCCTGATACAAAAACCATCACCCACTGAGGCGGATTTGCAGCAGGTGCGCCACCAGTTGGAGCTGCAAGAGGAACTGCAGCGGGAGCGAATGGTTCACCTGGCCAAGATCAAGGAACTCTGTAAGACACACTGCTCCGGAGTTATCCAACCGGATGTCCTTCGAAAGATGCTAGGTCGCCTGAACGACGAGTACGGCCAACTGGCCGGAGATCTGAAATCAGTCGTCCGCGAGAAGGAGCAACTATTCCAGTAAATAACCCTCCAAAATCCGTAACTTTCCTCGCACCTGTTTTTGTAATTGCCTTTGCACTTGTAACAACATTAACACCGCCAGCTGCGCTGCTCATTAATTAATTTAAATACTACGGTTTATTAAATTAAAAACCCCGTCGAAAAGAAAACAAAGCAAAGGGTCTTTTGGGGCGAGGGGAGGGCTGGGAAGGGCTGATGCTGGAGATGACTACACAATAAACAAGAGAGAACGCTATAGTCGGGTTGTTGTCCCGACTATCTAATACCCGTCACTCAGCTAAAGGGAGTGCGAACGCTGTGTCGGGTTGGTTTCCCGACCAATAATCGTAACTCAGCTAAAGGGAGTGCGAGGGAGATAGATATATAATTTTTGATTGCGTATAACTTTTTAATGAATGGTCCGATTTGAAAAATGTCTTCTACATTTCGATAGGTATAAATATACACAACAAAATTGCATTTATACTTCTCGGAAATCTTTAAAGATGTGGGCGCAGGACCCATTTTAAAATCGTTAGTGAGCGATTGTGGGCGTTAGAGGGGGCGTGGCGCTCGGCTAAAATAAACTTGCGCTGCGTAGGAAGCCAAAGAATATGTGTGGGAAATCTCAACCTTCTAGCTTTTGTAGTTTCTGAGATCTCAGCGTTCATACAGACGGACAGACGGACAGACGGACAGACAGACAGACAGACAGACAGACAGACAGACAGACGGACAGACGGACATGGCTAGATCGGCTCGGCTAGTAACCCTGATCAAGAATATATATACTTTATGGGGTCGGAAACGCTTCCTTCTAGCTGTTACATACTTTTGCACGAATCTAGTATACCCTTTTACTCTACGAGTAACGGGTATAACAAACAATCTACTCGTAAACAGTAGCTATTTATACCCGTTACTCGTAGAGTAAAAGGGTATACTAGATTCGTGCAAAAGTATGTAACAGCTAGAAGGAAGCGTTTCCGACCCCATAAAGTATATATATTCTTGATCAGGGTTACTAGCCGAGCCGATCTAGCCATGTCCGTCTGTCCGTCTGTCTGTCTGTCTGTCTGTCTGTCTGTCTGTCTGTCCGTCTGTCCGTCTGTCCGTCTGTATGAACGCTGAGATCTCAGAAACTACAAAAGCTAGAAGGTTGAGATTTCCCACACATATTCTTTGGCTTCCTACGCAGCGCAAGTTTATTTTAGCCGAGCGCCACGCCCCCTCTAACGCCCACAATCGCTCACTAACGATTTTAAAATGGGTCCTGCGCCCACATCTTTAAAGATTTCCGAGAAGTATAAATGCAATTTTGTTGTGTATATTTATACCTATCGAAATGTAGAAGACATTTTTCAAATCGGACCATTCATTAAAAAGTTATACGCAATCAAAAATTATATATCTATCTCCCTCGCACTCCCTTTAGCTGAGTTACGATTATTGGTCGGGAAACCAACCCGACACAGCGTTCGCACTCCCTTTAGCTGAGTGACGGGTATTAGATAGTCGGGACAACAACCCGACTATAGCGTTCTCTCTTGTTTTTAATTATGCAATGTTTCCGTTGCAGCTTTGCGAACAACAAAGCTGAGCCTGCTTAAAAGGGTTGAATGGACGGGGAGAATACCCTTTTTGATATCTTATGTTTATATAGAAATAAAAAAGACTTTTTTAGTTAGAATTTAAAAATTAGAAATTTCCAAACACTTTCTTGATTTCATTCATATATCAAAAAATCCTTTGAAAATGTAGGATAATTTATTTAATCAAATATTATTCCAGAAGTACCAAATAAACATATTTCCCAATAAACTTATGTTGTTTTTACTAACTAATCGGAATTCCATTTGAATCTATCATATCTTTAATAAAAATATATATTTTAATTTCATTTTACGAACCCATAAACCCCCTTTAGCCCCTACTTACACAGGGTATCAATAACAAAGCGAAATACAAGAAAAATGGCTGCCAGCTGCGACTATTTGCCATTTTGTAAGCTAGCTGGGAATTAGCAGCAAAACCAGCCAGCTAAAAAACTAAAAAAGGGCGGAAAGAGGCAAGGAAAAACTGTCGCTAAAAGCAGTTCTCCAAAGTACTTTCCATCGAGTTGGCTGGGCGTGGTCAAGCGGAGTTGGGCACTGAAGTCCATCGGTGGTCAGTGAACTTGCCGCAACTTAATATCCGCCAGTATCGACATATATACATATATACTCGTAATTATGGCCAGCATAAACGGCTATATAATAGTGTACATGTACTCAGTTATAGGTAGGGCATAAGTGATGGCTTCATTGGGCTTTCGGTTCGCTTCGGTTCGGTTGTGAATTATGGTCTATATTCAGAAATTTGCATAGAACGCTCTTCGGTCTCACCCGCTTGTCTGCGTCTGAATTAATTAATTATTTATAGCTTGCGAAACATTCTACCCTTCGCTTTCCTAACGTTTTGGCCATGTTTGCTCAGTTGCAAATTTTGCTGTCTGTTATGGCTTAAAGTGTAGAGTCGATTGTGTGTCCTAGACCGGAGGCTTAAAGCAAGACGTCACCCTTGGCTCTTATCTAACCAAAGCGATCGCAAAATATGGTCTTGTTTCAAAGCCCGATTTCAGGCTCATGTGCATGGCAGGCACGCACACATAATTATAATTTTTACAACGTCTAAATAAACGCAAATACTTTATGCACAGAAGCAGTTTTCAAGGGGGGCTCGGTACTGTAGAAGTACTGAGTCAGGTAGGGCGGTTCTACGTACCTGTAGTAATGAATGACAGTCCAAAGAAGGCGCCGCGACATTCGCTGCTGGCTATTAATTGTAGGAAAACAAAGGGTATCAAACAGAATCGTTTAGAGTTTGGCCAATTTTGTGACGCAGCCGGAAATAGAGCTAAATATAGAGAAAGTTGATTGAGAGAAAGCGAAAGGATGGCTATTTAAAATATGTTGATACTTTATAGTTTGCAGTGTTTTTGTTTTCTATTTTACATTTTAATGTTATATTCTAAAAGTAAATTGTTCTTTAACAAACAAACATTTTTAACAAATCTATAATTATAATTTTAAAAGCTGACACTGATTCACATAATTTCTGACTGATTATAAAATTAATCGTCCAAATCTTTCGCTCTTTAAATAATGACAATTTTAAATTCCTTTATTATTTGAGAATATTTGAGAACCTAACAAATTTTATGAATAATCGAAATTTCCAAAGTTAAATATTTAATTTTTGGTTATCATTATTTTAAATTACATTTTAATAGGCTTTTTATGACCCAATGAGTATTCTGAATTTCATCAATTTAAGTTCTTTATTGATCGTCTTCTTATATTTATTCTTTTTCAGCAATTTCAAACAGCATTAAGAATATAATTTATGCCACTCAGCGCGCTCAGGTCTAGCAATATTAATGATGGCACAACTTCTCCGGCTCTCTCCCCGATTCTCGGTGATTCTCTTCGCCGGTCCCAACCAGCCATCCAGCCAAAGGCTATAAATATGATTGACTAGCCGGACCAATCGAGCAGTAAAATTTTGAATTTCGTTCGCAAAGCCAGCCGGAGGAGCAGTAATCGAAAGGGAGCCATGTTGGTCAAGGTCTTAATGGTGAGTGTGCCGAGCTGCGACCGGATATATATGGATATTTCAAACGTATCAATAATCCTGCCAGCTCGCATTGCTCGCGGTCCTGAGTCAGGCGAAGCCCCAGCTGTTGGTCACGACGCCAGTGAGTTATGCAACCGGAGCGGGAGGCACCTGGCTGGCCCCCTCCCCCTCCGCCGCCTACTACCCGGCCTATGCCAGCTATCCGGCCTACGCGGCGTATGCGTATGCACCGGTTTATGGCGCATACGCCACGTATCCCTACTACTACCCGTATCTAAGGCGCTGAATTCGATACCGATGCCTCTGTGCTGGTCAACTTAAATATTCAGTGAATTTGTAGGCATTCCTACTGTGTATACAGTGTAACAATTTATGATGTTTTACAAATTAGAATTATAATTAAGTAATGGAAATTGACAATTATATTTATCATTAACAATTTCTTGTTGAACATTTTTGTGCTTTTGACTAAGTCTTACTCCAAAATCCATATTTAAATGATTATGGAAAATTCCTATTTTAGAGCTTCAAGTGCCTGTAGAAAAATGTTTGTTTATTCGACTTAATTTTGGTCTAAAATACATTTCTTTTATTAGTTGGCCATTTATGGGTTATTTTAACAATCAGTTGAATGTTCAGATTTTTGACTTTTTAAAATTTTATATAACTGTATTAAAGCAAGGAAAAACATACTTTTTTTTTAATTAAGTAAGAAATACTTTTTAAAAGTACGCATGAAAATTTCTTAACGCCGAATCAAAAACATCAAGAAACCACTAACAGATTAGACAAACTCAAAGAGAGTAAAACTTAAAAGTAATATAAATGCGGATCCCTCAATGTGAATACTTTATGCCACTCTGCTTGTGTGTTGTGTGCTCGGAATAATCCTGTTGCTGATGTTTTATTTCCCCTCGCGCTTGATTCGATTTGGCGCCTGAAATCAAAGCGGCATAAATACATAAAATGATAAACAAATCAATAAATGGCAAGAGGCATCATCTACCTTTGGCCGGGTTCTGTGGGATTTTCCATTTGGGTTTTCTCTCTGCCAGCATTTTCCGACCCTTGTCGTTCCTCAAATTTGCTTACATCTGCGCATATTTTCACTTGCACGTCTTCTGTTGGGAATAGGGAGTTGTGGGAGGGAAGAGGGTGGTGACTACGGAGTATGAGGTATTCCGGGGAAAGCAGGATGTCGGTGAGTATCTTGGTAACCCGCTACTGATTTACCTTACGTGTATAAATCTTTTATTCATGTAATCCATTTGAAAAACACGTTTGCACATGATTGTGTTCGTTTCGAAAAAAGGGAATCTTTCTAACATATGTACAATGTACACATATGTGTATGTATGTTTGGGCCAACCGACGTATGTGCGGTCCGTGTGTATTTGATTTGAAAAATCGTCAAAATTATATAAAGTGAATACAAATTTCATTTGCTCGGTTTTATTGCTTCGCCAGTTGCCATACAGACTTTGCTTGCCAATTGCCTTTGCTACAGTGCTGGCAATCAAAATAGTCACACTTTGACTTTGATTGCGAATTAACGATGATCTTTTGATTGGCAAATATGCTTTGGGACAGACAGGAGTGTAAATAAACGGATGAAGGTAGGAAAATAAATCATCAAGAGAATTAAATACAGGGAAAGTTATCTTGATCATTTGTGATTTATTTTTGGTTAATTTGGTATATTGTAAATTGGGTTATCACTTTGTAATATAAGAGGGATAGTTTTCAACAATAAATAAAATAATATTTTATAACCCAGAAAGTTTTGCTCATTATGCTAACAGAAAATCCCTTCGAAAAACTCGCCCTTCTGCTTATCATATTTTCGCTTACCTTTGACAACTTTTGGGCAACAAAAAAGGGGCAAAAAATAAAAAAAGAGGACGACAAACACGATAGGGCGACAACAAGTAATATTCACCATGGAAAGGCACAAAAAGTTGCCGGAGCTCTCAACACAGTTTTATTGAATAAAAGGTCATTAAATTTGGACGCTATCTGTTGCGAGAACTTGCGAAAATGGAGCAGCCATTTTCCCTTTCCCCCTGCGTGGATTTTACTAGCCTTTTCCGCTTAGGTAGCAAACTTTACAACTACTTGGCATTTACCACCTGAGCGAGTCGCGGAAAAAGGGGAGAGGGATGAAAGTTATGATAAGGAGCAGCAGGATACCGCCGGGGGGCAGAAGGCTCCACTCGGGCCTTTCAACGCGCAGGACAAAGTCAAGCAGAAAACTTGACTGGAGCCGCTGGCTGCGGACAGGACGAAAAGTGGGAGAGTACGCGCAGGAAACGCTGAAAGGAAGCATATTTCATATAGAAAAGAAATCCTTTTAAATGGAAAGTTTAATCCTGGCCAAGGCAAGGCGCCGATGCAGAAGGAAAAACGCGGAAAAGGGGACGCCAGATGCCAGGCTTTCGATAAGAACTAAGCTGAACTGAACCGAGTGGAAAAAGCGGAGTACAAATTGCTCCCCATCACTGCTCAAAGCCAAAGGAGTTCATTTTGTTCGGGAAAATTGCCTAGCGGAAGGGGAAAGTTGTACACTAAAAAATAATACCAACTATCAGGGGTATCAGGGGGTTCAAAGCCCCCCATTCGGGAGAAAAGTGATGGGATATTGGGTATTATGAAAATTTGCTAGAACAAATTGGTTAAGAAGACACCCTACCACCAAATTTTTAATGCAGATAGTTTTATAAAAGTGATATGTGCTTTGATTAATGGAAAATAAATTGAAAGTTTATCTATTTAATGATTAATAATTTTGTTAATTCCCTTCTTCTAATTCAATTAGATTTATTGATTTAGATTTTATCCCTTATAAATTGTTACGAATTGGTTTATTCAACAATTGATGATCCTCTTTTGCATTTAATTATTAAAAAGCAGGAATGCATAATAATTAATTGTATAACTTTTATGTCAGCTTTTACCTAATTAGTTTATATGAGAATTTAATAAAAAGAATAAATAAATTTAATAAAAGAATAATTAATTAATGAGAATAAATTAAAAAGCAGGAATGCATAATAATTAATTGTATAACTTTTATGTCAGCTTTTACCTAATTAGTTTATATGAGAATTTAATAAAAATGTTTGTACTTAAATGTGATCTTAAATTTGTAAGAAGTTAACACTAAAACTTTCAGTGTGAATACTTTTAAAAGGAAAGAAAATTCTCGGTTTCGCTGGTATGTACAATTCTTTATTTACACAGATTGGTCAAGATGGGATTCACAAACGGCCTGCTTACTTCTTCAGCAGAACGGGAGCAGCGGCGGCGATGGGGGCGGTGTAGGCGGCTGCCACAGGGGCGGCGATGGGAGCTGCGAAGGGGGCGGCGGCATAGCGGGCAATGGGGGCGGTGTAGGCGGCAGCCAGGGGAGCGGTATAGGCAGCAGTGTAAGCGGCAGGGGCGGCGTAGGCGGCAGCAACGGGGGCGGTATAGGCAGCGGCAATGGGAGCGGTATAGGCGGCGGTGTAGGCGGCGGGGAAGGCGGCGCTGTGGGCCACCGTGTTGGCGGTGTAGCTGGAGGCGTAGGGAGCCACGTAGGCGGCACTGCCCACCACAGCCGGAGCGGTATAGGCCAGAGGAGCGGCGGCCAGAGGAGCCACGATTCCGGGCTTGGCAGCAGCCACAGCCACAACAGCGAAGAAGCAGACGGCGAACTGTGGATTATAATTCCCCTTAATTATTTAATCCTTAAAACGGAATTTAAAGTCCTTGTAGAACTTACGAATTTCATGTTGATTGTTGTTTGGGTTTTGGGTTGGCTTGTAGTGACTACTTGAAGCTGTGAGCTGGATTTGATGTTGAGTCGATCGGACTGGCCAGTTTATATAGTAGCCATACTACCATAGCCACTTGGACACGAAGGCCGCGCTTATCCATGCAGCTGGCATCGCTGACAGCGCAGCTCAAAGTCTTTGACTCCGTTTCAGTTTAGTGGGCCAATACGATACGATCCATTGTTGGTGCACACGCACACTTGGCACGTGCCGGGCCTAATTCGATTTGACTTTGCTAACGGAGGGCTGAGTAATTGAAATGCGTCAGCCCACAGGGCGGAACAAAGGCCGTAAAGCAATTATGATCGCAGAATCCCACTTGAGGGGTGGCTATCCAAGTGGCGGAGGAACTTGATGGATGCCTCAATTATTCAGGAATTACCAACTTAAGGAAGATAGAGAGATCTTCTGTCGGTGGTGCTTAGATGATAGGGAGCAATGGAAGCTAGAAGGTGTATCTTTCAAGAGGAATCGTCTAAAATTCTTCACTAAAAAAATATATAAATCCTTGCTATATAATAAGTACGTATCACTTACAAGTTATAAGTTAAAATATTGCTGAAACAAACTATAAACCAAAGCTAAAATCAATTTTCAGGACTAAAAATTTGTAAGTTAAATTCATTATAATAAAAACATATAGGTTTCTAACTTACAAATATTCACTTTTTATTATTTCAATGAAAAATAAAAAAACTGGTTTTGTGATAATATAATTTTAAAATTATCTCAAGCCTTTACAAATTTGTATTCCAAGCATTTTTCCTTTTTTTCAAGTTCAATACAGAAGCTTAGCAAACTTTTAAAATTCAACAATTAACTTAAATTTCGCATAGAAACTTCGACTGAAATTAAATGTATTAATTTCAATCCACCACACACTCGAATGGGTTCTCGGCTCTGAAATTTCGAAAAGTTTCAGCCACCCCTGGCAACCTTTGCCGAGGTTTCCCACATCCTTTCTCCTCTTTCTCCCCTTTCCCCAGGAAAACAGCTTTGTTCTCATGAATAATTTGTGGAAACCACTTAAAGGCGGCCGCCCTCTTCTTTGGCTGCCTGTTCCGAATGTCGCTGGAATTTTCTGGACGAATTCAAACCAGAAATTTTTTAATAGACTTCATCTTGATGAGGACTCGGGGATACGGAAACGGCTTAGGCCTTTTCCAGAGGTGGGGTGTCATGTGTGTCGTTCGCTTTTTACGGCACTTAAACGACGCATTAACGCGCACGCACAGCTGCTGCCACGCCCCCTCTATCTCGCCACCCTCAACCTCGAATCCTGATCCTGATGCAGACATAACCCCGGCCAAGTCAGAGGCAGTTGCGCCTTTATTACGGCAATAAACTCAACTTGGGACGGCGACTGGGCAAAAAAAAAGCAAAAGTGCCGCGAATATTTCACGCAACTTGTTCAAAGTTCCTTGGTGCTGCCCTGCATCAAAGAATGTTCCCAGAGTAGCTAGGTAAATTACAAGTCCTTGGTCCTTGAGATAATTTATATATTTAAAAAAACAACATAACAATATGTATATAATATTAGTTATAATTTAATTAATATTTTGAATAATTAAAATTGTAATTCCTGGACAGAATAAAACCAAGGATATTTCCAAGTCGAGTTGGTTTTTGGACTCCCTCTTCTTTTGGCTTCGAAGTCCTCGTTCCGAGCTTTTTGTCCCTGTCAAACGGAGCGAATTTTTGTGCTCGGCTTTTTGTGGAAATTTCTTGCTTTTTAATTACTTGCCGGCACTCGTGGATACATATACATCATCCCCGGCTCCCAGGGGACTGCTCTTTGATATGGTCCCCGTTCGGGCCACTCGAGAGTTGCGGGCACTGCACTTGAAATGGCTAAAAAGGAGATCGACGGGTGGCTGGGGGAGGGGAAGTGCCATCAAAGCTTTTAGGCGGATTAACCAATATAATAATTTCAGTAGCAACTCCTCGCCGCAAACTTGACAATGAAAGCAGCCTGTTGGCCAGGAGGGAAGTCAAGTGTCAAAACAAATATGTTTGCCGCCTGCGGTTGCCGGAGCAGTTTTCAATCCGAGGCGAGGCTGCATGACTGTGCATTTAGTAGACACACCCATCCGCATCCACATCCACGTCCACTTCCACATCTCTAAAGGATCCCGGCGCATTGGCAATAGGCTGGCTCGTATGCACAGGCACATGGCAAACACTTGAGCCGCACAAAAGGAGCGAAGGAAGCGGCAGGATGCGCGCCAAATCCTTCGCCAGCAGCATCATCATCATCGGCAGTGGCTGGAAAGCAAACCAAAGGAACAACTGGCAACAATTTGTTGTACTCCAAGAAAATATTACTAACATTGTAAAAGAATTTTAAAATTATAAAGTATGCAGTATAGTATAGTACACTATTTTAAAAAATTCAAGAAGGTTAACCTACTTTCAAAAATCGAACTTTCCTAACTCAAATTTTATGTAGTTTGAACAAATCTTTCTATAAATCAAAACATTCTATAACTCAAATATCCCTTTACCTCGAACCAAAAAAAAAATTGGTAACTAAAATCTCTGTAATCCCAAATTCTTCCAGAGAATATTTTACCCATAAAATCTTTAATAATAAAATCGTTCAATACGAAATTCGGTCTTACAATTATTTGAATTTCCGAGAATTACACAAATGAAAATTCTTTATATAAAACAAAGATCTTATCAAGTTTTAATATAACTTCAGAAATAATAATAACTAAAATAATAACTAACTAACTAACTAAAATATTATAGAATAATATATAATAAATAATAATAAAAATATATAATTTTTGAGGTTTCCGAAAGACTATTAGAATAATACGGATTTACAATTTGCTCCACGTTTTTTCCAGTATTACTTTGCCACACCCCCAGGAATAAACCTCCCCTTTGAGCAGATCTTCCTTAAGTCCCCTTCCCTGGCATTTCATCGGCCACCCGCCCACCAATCCATTGCATTGCTGAATTCGCGTAATTGGCATTTTTAAGCAAAATTCACGCTTCAACACTTTTTCAAGTGAGAGACTGGCACTACCGGAGTATCTGGATATGTGTGCCTCGAAAGCCCGCGAAGGAGTATGCGGAACTGGGTGGAAATGGAACTGGCTTTGTGGCGGTGCATTCTTGCGAAGTGTGCTTTACCACACACGGCAGCCTGCACTCGATATTTCTAATTAGTGAGTTTTAAGCTCTTTGCCCGCAATTTGCGACATTTATTAATTAATTTCTGCCATCTGCCAGCGGTGAGTGTGGATTACTACACCCAAAAAAAAATCCGAAAGTTTACAGTTAATGAGCGTTGTATTAAAAGTATACTACAGCTAGTGTTAAACTGTCAGTATTAATTTAAAACTAAATAATGTAGGGAGCAGACTCAATAGTGTTAAGTTAAGACTAAATAGTGTTAAGTTTATGCCCTGAGTTTAATTTCTATACCGAAGTTTCGATTTTCGTTCCTGGTGTGAGGCCAGGATGCTCTGGTTTGGAACCTGGACATTTCGAACAGAAAAAGTGTTACCGCTTTTTAATGCTATTCGGACGCGTTAGTATTTTAAGGGTTTTACATTAGTGTATTTTGTAAACGACGCTGCGGTCTGTTTAAGGTTTGTTTGTGAAAATTACTTGTGAAAATTTTAATATTTGCTTATTTTGGGCTTATTTGAAATGTAAGTACATTTAAATTGTGTCTTAGTGCATAACTAATGAGTAAATTCTTTTCTTTTTACTGACACCACCTTGAATTGCGCTTCAGATGCCGGGAAACTAAGGATCTTGCAATTGGCTTGCATTTTTTCTGACCGCGGCCAGCGCGGTTACCTTCAGTAATTTATAAAAATGTAAAAAATATTTTTGATAATATATACATATAATAGTACAAAACAACATTTTTTGAATTTTGTCTCTTTAATACGGGGTATAATATTTATACTGGCATTATACTAAATAGTATACAAAATAAACTAGCAGCCTAAATTTCAGTACACTGAGTGAGTATAAACTGTATACTCGTTAGTTTAAACTTGACAACTTCGAAAGTTTCATTTTTATACTTTCGAAGTCCATTAGTTTAATACTCAGAGTATCGAGAAATTTTTGACACTCAATAGTTTACTTTTAATGTAGAAATAGTTTAGTTTCTATGATCATTTTTTTTGGGTGTAGACAGAGCAGTGATTAGCCGGATTTATTGTGGTCCATTAAAATAGGCACACAGTAATGGGGCGGAATAATCTGATAATTTCCTGATGACGCGCTGGAGTAACATCCATAAATCAATCGGTTAAACCCGCTAGACCTATTAAATTGTAAACGCATTGCAGCCGCCAAGGTCAGGGACAAATCGCTAAGCGATTCGAAGTAACGGACGCTCAGGCACGCACCAAAAATAAGACATGGCCAGGTCTAGACCACGAATATTAAAGAAACTGAAAAAAACAGTAGCCAAGAATTGCGCATGCGCAACGTCAATCGAAAGTCGTTGACTTGGCAGCCATCGATGGCTGATCTAAGTTCGTGATCCGCATTCCCAAGCAGCTCGAAAAGTGTAAGTGGCTATAAAAGAGCCGTGCAGCTTTCAGTTGGACATCACACACCAATTGGCCATCCACCAAGTGACAATCCAAAAACAAACCAAATTCATCAATATGTTCAAATTCGTAAGTACAGAGGATCTATTTAGAACAAGGGCTTATCATTGTGAATAGAGATTTTAAAGTGGCGTTAAAAAGAAAAAATTAAAGAACTGCAAGATCTTAAAATCTAATTAAAAAGTTATAACATTTTGACATATTTTTTTTTCAGTTTTTCCTCTTAAAAAATATTTAAAAATTAAGAAGCAATCCTTAATAATTTTGTTGAAATAATCAATCACACTAAGAATAGATTTAAATAAATTTGGTTTACATTTTTTAACCAGTAAATTAATAAGTAATTTAACACTTCCTTTAATTTATCTAATATATTAAATGTCCCATTTTAGGCTGCTATCTTCTTCGCTGTTGTGGCTGTGGCTGCTGCCAAGCCCGGAATCGTGGCTCCTCTGGCCGCCGCTCCTCTGGCCTATACCGCTCCCGCTGTGGTGGGCAGTGCCGCCTACGTGGCTCCCTACGCCTCCAGCTACACCGCCAACACGGTGGCCCACAGCGCCGCCTTCCCCGCTGCCTATACCGCCCCTATTGCCGCCGCCTATACCGCTCCCATTGCTGCTCCCCTGGCCGCTGCCTACACCGCTCCCTACACCCGCTTTGCCACGCCCTATGCCGCCCCCTTCGCTGCCCCCTACGCCGCCGCCTACACCTCCCCCCTGGCCTACAGCTCGCCCTATGTGGCCCGTCCCTACGTCGCCGCCGCTGCCGCCCCTCTGCTGCTGAAGAAGTAAATCAACGGATCTTGAACACTGTGCAAAATATTGCCCCGTGAGCTTGGCTCATGGCTTGGCATTTATTTTCTCTGTACCCCCACTTGTGATGCATTAAAAATCTAAGAATCTACTAAAGTCAATTGTTTTTTTTATTGTTTTGTTTTGGGCTTGCTTAAGTTAGTTTAACAAAATTATCTAAAGTTTAGCGACTTTTTCTAAAACTTTTTCAATAATTTTGGTCCTAAAATAAAATAGTTCTTTAAACGAATACCACTTTTTTTCAACTGTAAAGCTTAAAGTATTTTGTTAAGACTTAAAAAATGAATTAAAAATTATTCCTTACCAACTTAAAAATCTTCATGGCCCCTTTGACATTCCAGAATAGGTTTTTAATGGATTAGCATGCGCAGCGTTTGCCTTCACATATTTAAAATGCTCCATTAGCGAGCGGTTTTTTGCGGCCATTTGAGCTAAGCGTTCAATTATTGCTATGTATATGTCGAGGCTGCGGAGTGGGTCTGAATATCAATGAGGATGGCTGAACACCTCTTTCATCTGCCATGAAAGCTTCAATGAGTTTAGATATGTGTATGTCCTTAAGTCAGAAAATCGAAATTACCGCAGCAACCGCAAGCCACCAAAATATGGGTTAGCATCCCCATTTCTATAAGCATTTCTCCGAAACCCGAAACCCCAGCTCAAGGCAAACAAACATCATAGATGACAAGCCGGCTGGAAGCAGTAAATTAAAATTGACACCTGATGCTGACACAATTTGAGAGGCCCGTCGAAGGCCGACTTGGGTTTACTTGACTTGACTTGCCTTCAGTGCCAAAACTCCCGGCGCTAATGAGGCCTGAAACCAAAATGCGTCAACAGTTCGGCTCAGGAGGCTCCCGGCTCCTGATGGTGATGATGATTTTGATGACATTCGAATAGGGCGCTCCATTTACCAGCGCTCATTTGCCTTCCTCCTTTACCCTCCTCAACCCCCAGAGATTCGCCCAACTCATTGCTTTCGAGTACTTAATCATTATTAAATGCCATATGAAGTGCTCGGCTGAACACTTTAGTGAAGAAATTCGTTGCGAGCGTGGTGATTTCAGAAGAACATTTAGTTAATGAATTCGGGTCAGGGGTTTTCGCTTGGATTTCTGGCCTTGATTTGAAAGGCGACTTTAGAATTGTGTTATTAAGCGGTTTTCTAGAAGTGAATCTTTGCTTGAGGGTGCTTGTGAGCAGTTGAGATAATTTAATTTTAAACTAAAAAGATTTCTTAAAAGTAGATGATCCTGTAATGCAGGTACGATATAAAAATAAATAATTATGAATTAAAAAATAATTATTATAACAAATTATGAGTTTCGATTTTAACACATTTTATTATTTTCACACTTTCTATTGATATTAGAAAGTTGATGTTAGAGGAGACTTAATATCATATGGGACGTGACCAATGTTTGCATTTAAAAGTTTTTCGGTTATTGGTTTTTGGGGGCTCCGTTGCCCCAAATAAAAGAAAAGAGTTTGAGTTTATTGTTGACTTGGTTAAATGCGGCTAAATGGCCGTGAATGACCAGCAACAAAAAAGCACTCTGCCATTTTGGGGCAGCAACAGGCTTCCCCAACTTCTTGGCCAAAAAGGATGTGTTTTGGCAAACGGGAGCAAACATAGAAGGGTTAAAAGTTTAAGCAGTGCGTGATTCCAGGGTTCCTGGGTTCCTGGGCTCCCCTGTGCGAAAACTTTCTGCATATGTTGGGAAGCTGTCCGCCAGCAGATTACCGCAAATTTTGCGCTTGAATAATCGCCGGGGAAAGGATTGCGTGCGAAAGAGGTGGACAAGGAAGCCAGATGAGACGGGTGTAGCCAGCATCCACTTTCATTACAAAATATCCGACAGCCCGTAAGAAACTTCTTGCGGTTGCTTTTGTACGAAAAGCACATCGAAATGTAAGCAAGGTGCACTTAAAATTATAAATGATCACTGTAAACTTTGTATTATTTTTCTGAATTAAAAGGTCTCATGGGCTTAAATTTGTTTCAGTCATTTTTAATACTTAGAATTTTTTTGGGTTTCCGAAACCACATTTAAAGAACAAATTTGATTGGCTAGAGGATTGTTTCCGGAATTCCTATTAATAAAAAATAAAGAAGTTTATCAAAATTGATTAATATATAATTATTAAATAATTAATTATATAGTTTAAATGATTGTTATTTTTTTTTATTTATAAAAAGGAAATCCGCGTTGAAAGTAAATTAAAATTGTTTACAGTTTAGGGGTATAAAGCGAAGATGAGCAGTAACAACAAAGCGGAAATACCTCATTACAACAAAAAGTCGTTGGGATCTTATTCTGCTGCCTTTTCTTCCTCTTTTGCTTCCTTTACCTCCATTGCGTTGGAATTATGCGGCATTGTCTAAAAATGAGTTTTCGTTGCTTGTTGCTATTTTTACGTTTCATCGAACAAAAGCAAAGTACCTTGCTGTAACAACAACAATAACAACAGCAGCAGCAAGGGAGAGTAATAACAAAAACAGGACGAGCACAGTGAGGACACGAACGCGAACAAAGAGCTGAAAGCTGGCAAACATGAAGCATTAAGCAAGCTTCGGCTGCAAAGGATCTGGTAAAGGAGCAGAGGGAAGACAAGCCACAAAACACTCTGCGAAGGTAGCAGCCCAACGAACCATCACTGCGTCACTGCATCCTGAGCCCCGCCTCCCTTCCTCCCATCTTCCCATCTTCCCAGGTCATCAGTGCATCCCCCCCTCCTCAACACAATCCTCTGCCTCGAAACCCCCAACCCCTCCATTTCGCATAGCTGTACGTAGTTTGCAGGGAGCGCATTACGCACGCATTCGTGACGTGTAATGCTCAGCAGTTGGCAGGCGACAAAAGGTGTCGAGAGTATGGGTATTATTTATACTTTAATACATCCCAGCGGGAACATTCCTCTGGAAAATATGATATTTTCATGAAATTGCTCCATACAAGCGGAAGGGACAAAACCTCATTTACCCCTTACATTTCTTCCGTCTCTGGTTTCAAAATACACGGGGGTGACACAAAAAGTAAGGGGGAAATGAGGTTTCTATGTGGTTTTCCTAGGGAATTTACATTTTCCCTACACCGTCGCCTGCTGAAAGATACAGGATTTCCAACAGTTTCTGCTAAAAGGAACAGGATTTTCAGCACATAAAGAACCACCTTCTCACTTTCCCGGTGGGATTTTAAATTATTTGGAAAATTAATTAAATTAAATGTTGTTGTAAAATTTACGATTACTGTTTTAGATACCTTAATTAACCAAATGCAAGTTTTCCATTTGTATTTAAGTCCAAGATTGTGATTCCTTCAATGTATCTGATAAACTACAATTTATTTCACCATTTTCCTCTCAAACGAAGATGGTAGATATGATAAATAATCCTCATTATAAATCAGTATTTATTTGTGAGTGATTTGCTTGCAAAAGAATCGTGGTGACCACGGGAATAACTGTGAAGAACATTAGGTTTAACTGGTTGATTTAAGCACATTTCTTTAGAATTTCAAAGATGCATTTCGTCTTTATTCAATTTCTGTCGCCTGTTAAAAGTTTTTGCGCTCGCCAAAGAACTGCAGCCGCCTTTGTAGTTATGTGCATGATGAAGAAGCGAGCTTTTTACCTCCCTGCCCCCCCAAAACCCCACCAACCCCCGAATGGCATTCCAACCCCCTCAGAAATGCGGGCTGCTGGCAGTCGTCGCATTAAGTGAAGCACGCGGCATGTTGGATCAAAATGAAGTGCTGACAACGCAATGCTGGCAATGTCCTGGAGGACGAGGACCACTGGGGAGGGGACAGCTGGAGGGGGGATGAGGTGTGCCAGGTAAGCGCCTTAGCAGAGACCACAGACCTAAACAAAGGGATGCGATGGCAATGAGGTGGCAATGTGGCGGGTCCTGCTGCTCTGCTCGATGCCTGCCACTTCAATGGCTCTACGTCTCCAGATCCCTATATCCCTTCGCCTGCTCCATCCCATCCAAAAATCCCCATCTGGCACCTACTCTTCGGCTCCAACGGGCTGTTTAATTTACGCGCTGCTATTATTTTAATCTTTTGCGCTACACACAGCGTGAAATGACTTTCACCTGGCCCCAAGCTCCGGCTTCAAAGATATAGAAGCCATACACTCATAGAAATTTTCCGGTAAAATCGCCCTAAAAACAAGGAAAATCGCCCTAAAACGGGGGTCAATGGCGACTAGGCAACAAAATTAGGGCAAATTGCCCTAAAAATACGGGTGAATTTGTCACACATTTAGGGCGATTTTTCGTAGATCTAGGGCGATTTTTCTATTTTCAAAGCTAATTGCCCTAAAAATAGGAAATGAGACCCTTAAACTAAAGGCAGTTTCCTTTAAATCCAGGGCGATTTTTCTGGACTTATAGGCGAATTGCCCTGGAAATCGTAAAAAATACCTTTAAACTAAAGGCAGATTTTCATTTTAGGGCAAATTGCCCTAGAAAGATGAAAAAATATCGTGAAACTAAAGGCAGATTTTTCATAAATTTAGGGCGAATTGCCCTAAAAAAAGCAAAGTGCTCCCCAAAATTTCCCGGTTTTTTTTTTGTTTTTTTTTTATATTTTTGTTTGTTGTTATTTACACAATTTCTAATTATATACATTTACATACTTTTCTACTTATTCTTATTGCTAAAAGAATTACATCGATCGTAAAAATAATGTTTTGGCTTAATGTATTTTTTGGTCTTTAGGTTGTGTGCTTCCGCCGGAGGGAATTTTAGGTCTTTTAAGGTTTATTACAATAAGTACTGATAGAAATAATATTTTTTTTTGGAATGAACAGATTGTTTCTTTAAAATAGTTACAGTTTTAAGGTTTTATAATCCTCCAAGAGTTCGGATAAAGCTCTACCTTTCTTATCAGACTCTAAATGAATTTCATAAAACATTTTTTGGATAAATGGTGGTTTAAAACAAAAAATATTTTGAAGCACACATCAATACTTTTCAATAAGGTTCGCATTCTATAAAAAAACCTCTGATAGGTAAACTGGAAATTCACCAAGGTCAAAAAGGGCTTGTTCCCACGTTGCAGCTGAATGGTTGCAGTTTCGGCTTTCCGGATTAGCAATTTTCCGTCAATGCCTTTAGATGTGTTTGCAGTTCCCCAATAGTAGCCTTCCAAACCAAGAAACGGCTTCGCGGGTCCGCAATGGTGTGCTTCGCGTTCTTGCTCCCGCCGTCCTTCTTTGTCATTGCTGTCGCACCAACACTGAATGGATCGCAAGCCAAATTAAAGTTGATTGTATCTCTATTAAATAAAAACAGTCTATTTATTGAATGAGAAAAGAAAAAGAGAAAAATCACATACCTTCAGCGTGGCTTTCCAAAGATTTGAGCAGTTTTATTCCCTTACTTTCGCTTTTAAAAAGTGCGAAAAGTGGTTTGCGGAAGCTGGATCTCAAAGACGTTCTCAATCTAAAACAAGAAAAAAAATTGTTAGAAATTAATATAAAAATGCACTACTAACAGTCAGAATTTTCATTTAGCCTGCGATTGCGTTTGCTGCTACTTCTGGAAAAAAAGAAGCAACAAAAGCAAATTTCGGTTACTGACGAAATGACGCAATAGAAATATGGGGGTTATTTTGGCATATGCACTTGTGTATGCGGTTTGTCCGGTGCATAAATACAGATTTCTTGTAAATATATACATATGTATGTGTGTATTCTGTTGCATCATCTTTTTAACTCAAGCATTATTTACATATACACATACATATATGTATACTCTTATTAATGATCTTACTTTGTTTTGCCACACTTCCAAAACTTCCGCTTCTGGACCGTCTAGTTGAACAGGAATTTCTCCTCGTAGCTGCTTCCAGTCAATTTTTTTAAAGTTTCAGCTGCATTTTCCTTTGTTACAGATATGTAAATTCAATTAGTTATTAATATCCAAATTGCACAAATCTATGTATGTATGTACTCACCAGAAAACAAAGAAAGAATCGCCTCCCAAGTCCTTTAATAGCGTTTACATTTTTCACTTTTTCACAAACAAAAGGTTTCACAAACACGTCTTTCGCCGCCAAGCGCCCGAAAAATTATGACAAAGTCTAGACAATGCAACTCTTTCTACCCCCACCCTTGCCACTGCAACGGACGAAAAGTAGCAAAGAAGAAGAAAAAGGGTGGACTTCTCTAAAGTCAAATGCGCTCAGCATCAAAATTCATAGAAAAAGGTCCGCCCTAATATACACACACATTCACTTGTTTTGACCTCCCACCGGGAAAGTGAGAAGGTGGTTCTTTGTGTGCTGAAAATCCTGTTCCTTTTAGCAGAAAGTGTTGGAAATCCTGTTTCTTTCAGCAGGCGACGGTGTAGGGAAAATGTAAATTCCCTAGGAAAACCACATAGAAACCTCATTTCCCCCTTACTTTTTGTGTCACCCCCGTGTATTTTGAAACCAGAGACGGAAGAAATGTAAGGGGTGAATGAGGTTTTGTCCCTTCCGCTTGTATGGAGAAACCTCTTGAAAATATGTTATTTTCCAGAGGAATGTTCCCGCTGGGCTGTCAACCACACACACATACACACATGTATTACATATGTATCCATTAATTGCGTCTTAAAATTTCGTTTGACTCTTCCTTGTTTTTAGGGCAATTTCAGAACATTTTTTTTGCTATTTTGTTCAACGTTTTAGGGCGATTTCGCCCTAAAAAGAAGGAATAACTTTTGGAGTCGACTCATGAAAATTCGCCCTCAAAAACAGGGCAAATTGGCCTTTTTGGAAAAACTAACCCTAAAAAATATTTTCCATGGCGATTTTTCGTAACTTTAGGGCTAGCCACCCGTATAATAAGAAAATTTTTCGTAGTTTTAGGGCGACCTCGGTTTTAGGGCGACTTTTCTAGTATTTAGGTAAAAATTTCTATGAGTGTAGCTCCGACTTCGGTTCCAAGTTGGGGTGGCCAGCGCCCAGAGGCGTCTTGGTCCAAAGTATTTAGCACCGCAAAACACACACAGCTATGAATGAGATAGTAGCAGCTTAGTAGCAGCATGCACTTAACCCATATTCATTATCTTAATTTAGTATATTGAGAATAGTTTGTTAAGTATTTATATTTTTTAAATGACCTGCGGCTTATAGTTTGCCTTAATACATATTTAACAAAATTTAGGAGTAGATAATAAAAGCGAAAAAAACGGTTTTATTGGTATAACAAATCTAATAAATTAACCTCATGAAAACGCCTTAAACCGAAATGAAAGCATGGACATTCGATTCCAAGAATAATAAAAATTAGTTTTATCTAAGATTTAGATTTAGATTTTTAGAACTGGATTTCTATCAGAGAAATCGTGAACATTTTGGGATTTTCAACTTTAATGTTTCAGCAGAATGGCGAATATTTTTTTGGAATGTCGTGATGTAAGTTTTAGCTGTTTAGGAGTTAATGAAACCCAAAAAAGCGGGTTTAAATACAATTAAAGATACTTTATTTAATAACGGTTATAAAATTATTATAAGTTATGTGAAAATCAATTAATATTAACCAGAATTACTAGAAGACTTGCCTCTACTGTGAACACACTTTAGCCTCCTACACCTGCAACTTGTTTCGTCCAGGTGAGAGGGGGCGTGCAGGCCAAAAGACAACTGGGGGCGTGGCAGAGGGGCAGATGGAGCAGATGGGGCAGGTGGTGCAGACGGACTGGGGGCTGCCGGAAGCTGCTGTCAGTTGGGTTGGCCTCAAGGTGCTACAGGATGTGTTGTCGCTACCCATCCTCGGCATTTACCATTGCTTTTTATTGTTTTATGTGGCTGTCTTTGCCTCTGCTGGAGTGGAGTCCCTGCCCCTCCTCCTCCTCCTCCGCTTGCCACTTCAAGGTGCAAAATGTACGACGTGCGTCGTTCCGTACATCATCGCATGCTTTGTGCTCTCAGCACTGAAATCTTTTACAATCAACATGAAGGAGGAGCAAAGCAATTTTGTAGCCAAAAAGAAGGAAAAAAGGACAGACAGCCGAACGGAAGCGAAACCAGAAATGGCGGGCTGAAAGGCGGGGTGAAACCGGAGCGAACATAATGCCTCAAATCATTTTCATTTCTTGTATGCGCTTGTCTGCACAGAACTGCCTCAAGATGAGGTCCTGGCTCCTTGGCTCCTCCGGCTCCTTTGGCTCCCTGTAGAATGCTCCATTTACGCGCTTTTCCCCTCCGGCTCACTCGGCAGTTTGTGGGCGTTTTTACGGCTCCGGCACTCAAAGCGCTTAAGCTATCCCCTCGCTTCGCCTCGGTCTCTATTCTCTACTACACTCCCTCAACATTACAATATTTTAAAAGATTTACTGACCATGTATTTTCAGCTCAGCCAGCAAAGTGCAAAAAGCTGTAAAATATTGCGTATACGCCAAAGTGCCACCTGAGAAGCGCTGCACAAAGTCAAATCTAACAAAGCATAGCTAAGCGTTTGCCGGGGACTTAAATGAGGAGAGAGAGTCGAAAAGAGTTGAAATTAAAGTTCCCCCTCTCAAGAATTCATGGGCCAGCAACTACATTTGGAGCAGGTAATTTTCAGTTATGGTAGTCAGGCAATAAACAAGGTGGAAAGATATGCGAAGTAGGAGTATCAGCGCTTAGTAAACATTTTTGTTTATTCATATAATTTGCCTGAGAATACGATATACAAGAATACTTGCTCAAAACGGTCAATATATCATTAACTATAATATTACTATTGAAAAATTGTAGTTACAACATTGAATTATTTTTACTGAATTTAATTTAATAATTATTTTTAATCTAATCAAAATAGAAAAGTAAATAAAACAAATAAAACTGAGCTTATTGATAAGGGTGTAATATGATAATCTATAATTTAAAATAAATTGGTTATTATCAGTTTAGTTTAATGGGGATGTAGAAAAGGTTCATGAAACTAGAATTCTACAATTCCTATCACCTTCCGAGTCGCCATTTATTCTCCCAATTAAGAAAACATATTTGTTGTAGTCCTTTTTCTGAAAAATATACGATTTCCCAGTTGGAGCAGCAGCCAAAGCTGCTTAAGAGCAAAAATAAATAGAATTTTTAAATAAATTGGGGCTGGCAACTTATTTGGCGGCGAGAACTAAGAGCGAGGAGCAGTGCCAACACTTTTGTTCCAAACTTGGCCGGCATGACTCACCCGAGCGGCGGGAGATGGAGATAGAGAGGTGCATCTGGAGTTAGTTGGAGTTCGAGCACCGCACCACCAGCCGCGCAACAAATGGTGCACATTACAAGGGCCCAAAGCTACTTTACCAACGCCCAAGGAGCTGCCACGTAGCGACTCACATATTTTATTATCTGCACCGCCGCAAGGGGTGTGGAAAAGGGGGGTGAGTTGCCGCCACAGGACTCGAGACCAGGACCTTGTGTGCAACAAGGCGCACAACTTAAGCGGCGAAGACAAATTTTTATTGCCACAAGCCCAAGTCGATTTCGATTATTGACTGCAGGCCAAACTGTTGCACAAGGAGCAGCCCCAGCAGACAAGAAAGGGGGATTCCCCCGTGCTCCATCTGCACTCCCAATCGGATCCTTTCCGGCTGCCAACTTGTGTCTGTGGCTGCTGTCGCCGTCGCTCATTTGAGTCACATTTTATTATTTTCGTGCATTTATCGTATGCTCGGTGGCATTTTATTTTATTAGCGTGACATTTCAATTGATCGACCCTCGGGGCCGTACTTAACCGACTCAATTTGATTTTGCAACCAAAATGTGCGAATGGGATGGCCATGTTTGAGTGTCTGAATGGGGAGGATAAAGATTGTAGTACATTTTTCTGGCTTGGATAATAGCATTACAAAATCTTAAAAAGATTAACTATAATTTAGCTAATAATAAATGGGGGTGACATTTGTTACATGAAAAGCAGTGGCATTACGTCTAAAATTACAAGGTGGTTTTAAAATTTTAATAATATCAATTAAATTTGACAGAAGCACAAAACAAACAGGTTTTTAAAAAATTGTAGCGCTCTTGCGTTTAGGATGGTCACACTGAACTTATCGATTGGTTTTTGAAACCCAAGGTGGCAACGCTTTTATTGTCACTCTTTGATTTGTCAAATTGCGAAGAAATTTTCCTCGATTTTCATTAACGCTTATACTTCGCACGAGACAATATACTTATTCAAGGAGTTTTTTAGTAAAATAAACCGGGAAAACTAACATAAAAAGGTTCGCTTTTCGAATTGTAGAAAAAAGAAACAACTATGGTTTACACCGGCTACGAAAGCAACGGATTGCAAATTGCTGACGAAACTGGTGAGTTTTTCCGGAAAATGTTGGTGAGTGTAGTTTTCAATTTCCCCGGGACAGAATGGGTGCCATATGGCGAGGCCGGTGACTGGGAGCAGGGCCTATCCGTTTACGATGGAGTCGAACTAATGAGCGGCGATGAGCAGGAGCTGCAGCCCTCCTTGAACCGGGTGATGAGCCTCATTGACTACGACCTGGCCATGAAGCATCCACTGGAGCACACCTGGACCCTTTGGCACTGGGAGAACGATCGCACCAAGAGCTGGACCGAGATGCTCAGCGATGTGACCAGCTTCAATACTGTGGAGGACTTTTTTAGGTCTTAAAAAGAAATCTCTATATATTCTCCATATTATACTAATTTATTTTGACAGTGTTTACTACTTTGTCAAGCCCCCATCGGATCTGAAGATATTCAATGACTATATGGTCTTCAAGGAAGGTGTTCGGTGAGTTGGAGATGCTAGTTGCATCTGTAAGATTTTTATTTATATTCCCATTTAGTCCGATGTGGGAGGATGATGTAAACAAGGAGGGTGGCCGTTGGATTATGCTATTGGACAAGGCCTCCCGGGGCTTCATAGATAAAATATGGCATGATTTGGTAAGCCACTTATCTTGTACCATACAATTAAGATGAATGTATTCCCTCCCAGCTTTTGTGCATGATTGGGGAGTGCTTCCAATACTCGGACGAGATATGTGGAGTGGTCATCAACGTGCGCAATAAGGCTAATAAGTTATGTGGGTATAAGAACGATTTCTCTTTTAGTGGGTATTACTAAGAATCCCTTTTGTTAACAGCCCTCTGGACCAAGGATTCGCGCAATGTCCAGGCCATTCTGTCCATTGGCCGCCAGATGAAGGAGCTGCTGCAGCTGGGCGAGCTGGAGATCCAGTACCAGGTGCACAAGGATGCCATGGTGCAGCACGGACCCAATGTGCACTCCATATACAAGTTGTAGGATAACCCATCGTAAATGCCCAGTTCTCGGCTAGAAATGAGCATCTACGATCGCACAGAAGCTACGCAGATGCCAAAACATTTGTCAAACTCACATTTTATCCACGCACCAATGCTTTCTGAGATGAACAGCGCAGCGGTTGTAGCATGAATAAAGCATTGCATAGAGAAATAGAAATATAAACTAGTTGGCCACGTTTCGTGTGGTGTCCCCAGGCAAGCGGAGTCGCCTCACGTATTCCCTGCGAGAATGGGAACCACTCGCGCTTCACTACGATTATCCTTGGCGTCATAATTTTGGACGACTCCGCCCATCCTTTAACGGCCACCATGTCGCGGCAAGTGCTTATGTGTGTGCGACGTCCTTTGCTGCTTACAGGGCTTTTGTTTGCCCTGCTGCTGCGCATAGCAAATTGTGACCAATTTATGGAAATATGCTAGGGACGCATTTCCCTCCAGGAGTGCGAAAGAGTGCTGCTCTCTTGGCAGGTTTTTCAGAATATTTAGCTTTGTTATGGGTGTGATAAAGGATAATTATTTTAGCCTTATAACTGAAATATTTTAAATTAATACATTGGTAATAAGAGAGATCATATGGGTCCATAATATAAAATATTAACTAATATATTCTAATATTATTACAACAATTTTGTAGAGAGTTGGGATTTATATAAAAAAAAACATTTGGCTGATTTTTAAATATTTATAGAAATAATTTAATATACTCAGGGCTCCAACAATTATTTAAATATTTTAGTTCTTATAAAATATTCTAATAATTCGGACAGCTGGACTGTCATCACTGTCGCCCATGCGACTCGTATGATTTGATTGCTGTAATTTGTAAGGATTTTGCTTTTATTGTTTTATTGAATTATGAAGTGGCAGCCACCAAATGACTGAAACGTGATACACTGTACACGGGGTTATGACAGTGCCAATGGAAGCGGATCCCCGACATCCTGACCACCCCTTTGGCGATGCTTGGATACGAGCTACGAGCAGGATTCCTTGGCGCAAATGAATGCATGCAGTTATTCGGTCCGTAACGTGAATTGATATGCCAACACGTACGTGGATTTCGGGGAGCAGCCGGAGGATCTGGGAGATCTGGGGGACAGGTAACAAGCTGGGATATGGCAAATAGTTCGCCTCGAGTTTAGCACTTAAAGCGCAATTTAATAACCGCTATAAAAGGTTTTCCCCTCGCCGGAAAAACAAAAGCCAGCGGGTAGCCAGCCATCCAGCTCTTTTCTTTGGCAGCGGGAAAGGCGGAAAAGGGGAAAAGCAAATAGGGGATAACTGGACAAACACAAACAGAGAATATCCGGCAAAGCGCAAAGGGCAGCCAACTAATGTTGTAGTTTTTTTTCCCATATTAAATGAAATGCAAGCTTAATTGAAAAACGCTGACTTTGCTGCACAGGAAACAATTTTTAAATGGATATTGTGGAAAAAAAAATCGAATGCTATTTATTTGAGTGTTGTTTTTCTTTGCTACGAACAGAACTTAATATAAAACTATGATCAATATGATATTGGTACGCAGAATCTCAATTTTATATGCTTGAAATGTAAACAACAGGCCAGTTTGAATTTCAAATGCGACTTTCTCCACTCATAAATTTAAATTAATCGATAATGATTTTCGCCAAAATCAAGTATAATTTTGCTTTATTTTTTTAATTACATTTTTAATATTTTTCATCTTTTTAAATACAAATGAAAAGCTAGCAATTGTTTCAGGTTTACAACGATTTCCTTTTGCGTTGTTTTCTCAGGCTCCTGCTTTGCCATCCTCCTGTTGCCGCTTTAAGGACAATGTTGTAGCCTGTTGCAATTTTAATTAAACAAAAAGCGTAAAATGTTTGACCATTTCCACCGTTTCCCCCTCCTGATTGTCCCCCCTCTCAGAATCGGAATCCGTATCATGCGATTTTCCCTCCTTTGGCTGTGCTGCTGGGGTTCCAATTGTCTTTGGCACGTAAATTTTCTTTGCCAACAAGCACGAAATTGTTTGTCCCTCCGCTGGTGTCCTGTGTCCTGTCGTCCGGAGTCCTGGTGTCCCTTTTGCGCTGCAAAACAAATTAATTGTCTGTTTTTCACATAAACTTTTGTCGGTCTCCAGTTGCCGCTTGGCTCCCGGCTCTCAGCTCCCAGCTGCTCCTCCCGAAGCTCCATCTTCTCCAGCTTGAGGTCCTGCGGTCGTCCTCGCCGCCTCGGTCTGTCCAATTTTCAGCGCTCTGTTTGTTGCGTAAATTGCGGCCGTTCTGTTCGTAATGGCCACTCCCCCGAATTTCGCCCACCACCTACCGCCCCACTTGAATTTCACTTGGCCGTCGCTTAGCTCATTTGCTGCACATCACTTTTGTCGCGGGGGTTCCGTTTTCATTTTTGTCATAATTCAAATGTAATTTCCCAGACACCCACCCATACACACATACTAGAAACCCCCCTCCTGTCGCTCATAATTATTTTTTGATTAAAGATACCACTCTCCCACTCCAAAAAAGACATTGCCAACTTGATGTTCGGAAGCTTTTCTTTTGTGCACTACTTTGTGGGGGAAAATTGTGGAGCTCAACAAAGAGAAAAATGCTGAGGAAAGCTCTTGAATTTAAAATTAAATTTCATTTAAGTTTGGAAATATTTTTCTAAGAAAATTAAGTGATTGATGCTGGGATCCAGGATTTTTAATATATATTTTTACCACACCCTCTTTTCCCTAGATGGATAATGTTCCTTTTTTTTGTTTCTTTCCAAGTCAGAAAATGATTTTCCCAGCTGCAAGCTTCATTTTCAGTTTATTTATTGGCAATTCATACACTAGAACTTTAAGTGCAAAAGGAGAACTGGGAATGCAATTAAAATAACGAATAGTGGAAAATGCAATAAACACTCCTCGATTGGCAATCGGGCGGCGAATTAACCAGATTAACTCATCGATGGATGCTGAAAATCTGTTTGCCACTTTGCCGGCCATATGACAAATTCGCATCTCCCAAATGCAATTAAAGGCATTTGATTTGGGACAGATTAAATCGAAACATTTCGCCAGAAGAAGTAATGTGTATGTTTTTGTGTGTATTTTGTTGGCAGTTGTAGGCGATTTGCATTTTAAAATAATGACTACATAAAAAACTAGTTAAAAGTTGACAACAATGAAATGTCAAAAGCGCTGGAAAACTTTATGCTCCATCCCCGAGACTCGAGTCGGGTAAACTTTTTTGTGTCTTTCCGTTTAATGCGACTCCGGCCCGTAGACCCACCTATTTTCCCAACGAAAACCCCAACCCAAACCCATCCCATTTTGCCAGCTCTGCGAAAGCCTTTTACCCCTTTTGTTTTGCCCGAACAATAACAGCAAATTTTTCTAAAATTTCATGTCGCCCTCTTGCCACCGCCCACTGCCACGCCCCCCAGGCTAAGCCCAGCCCAAGCTATTTGCAATTTAACTTTTTCCCCCTCATAAACATGGGGGCATTTGGGGGGTTTCTGGGGGCAAGTCAAAACAGGGACACGTAGCCCAACTCGGCTTTAGTTTTTAGTTGGCTTTTATTAACTTTTGTCTATGTCTCTGTGTATTGTCTGTGTATTGCCCCTGTGTGTGTGTAGGTTGTGTCTGTGTGAGCTTTCCACTTATTTTCCTTTTTTTTTGGCATTAAAGTTGCACAATTACCGAGATTTGACACTAAGACGATGGCGGGGCAATGGGGGATTCCCACAAACTGCTCGACCAATTTACAGTAGTGCTCAAATTTCAAAAAATCAACAAGGGAAGCCACTCCCTCGGGCTGTTTGCCACCCATCTAGCCACCCATCGTTCTGGTCAATTTAACTTCGAAGGCTTAGGACCTTAAGAGGTGCTCCTCTTCCGCTTCAAAGCGGCATCGGTGTTCCTGGCTTCGACCAGCGACTGATGGAAGTAGTCGGGCGGCGGTGAGATGTGGATTTTCCAGAAGAAGGCGTTGACGAAGTCGCTGGTGATCGTGGTCCGGATCACTGCATCCGCCATCATCGCGTAAATGCCACTGGCCCGCAGCTGCTGCTTCCGGATGGCCATCAGGCGACTGCCCCTGGTGGCCGGATCGCCCTTGGTGTTCTTGGCCACCAGATGGTACAGGCTGCCGAACACCTGATGGAACAGGGTCTAAGGGGGTGGAGGAAGATATTAGGGCGATGAAAGAGTAACAAACGAATATCAACTAATATAAATGAAAATATGAAGTTTTGTAAGGAAAATATAATATAACAAAACCTTACAAATTGAGGCATAAATGATGGAGTGAAGTATGGAATAAAATAAATTAATAATAATAATTAGGAATAAATAAATATATATAAATAAAAGATCTTGCTAGATACAAATTAAAAAATTAAATTTGAATAATTTATTTCATTTAAAGATAAGTTTTTAGCTAACTAATATATAAAATATTTTATCAAATTTAGTTATTTATTTATTTATGCTCTGGTTAATGAATTGCTTACAATCTATACTATTTTATCAAATTATTAGTAAAATGAATATAGGCGGAATCAGGCGATGGAAACTTGCAATTTTCGATTAAATAAAGACTGGTATAACCACAAAATATTACAAAAAATTAATTAAAATTATTAAATACGAAAGGAAATATTTCTTTCAGATAAATTACAAAAAAAATATGACAATAAAATATAATAATTCGAAACTACGTAGTTTCTACAACTAAGAAACCAAGACGGATGCGAATAAAGTTTTTGAAAATCTAGAACGAATAATAAAAATTGCAAAAATTAAGTATCTACTCACGGTGACGATTAGGTCGGCGATGCTCATCCGCTGGAAGTCCAGGCCGCGCTTCTCGGCGGCCATGACGAAGGCGAACTTGACGGAGGCGGGCAGGGCGAAGCAGTGGCACTGCTGGGCGCTCAGCAGGCGGAACAGCAGGATCATGCTGTTCAGGACGATCAGGCAGGCGCCCGGCGACGAGTCCTGCCGCTTGGGCACCAGGACGGCCCACTCATCCGGGTTGGAATCATCGCCATCGGGGGTCACCAGTCCGTAGGCGATCCAGCGATTGCCCATGGGTGCCTTGAAATACGTTGGCAGAGGCATTTCGGCGCCATCGAATTCCACGGCCAGAACAAAATCGAAGCGGATGAAGCGCTGCCGGTTGCTGTTGCGCTCGATGGCCACCACCTGGTGGACGAAGGGCACCTGGTTGAAGCTCAGCACCGAATACTTGAGATCGTAGACCCGTTTGGTACATGAGGAGGTCACAGACTTGAGTTTGGATATAGCGTAGTGTAGTTCGCTCTGCAGAAGAAGGTTCATGCACTTGACATTCACCGCATTGCCGAAGAAGAACGGGTGCCGATAGTTGACCCTGGTGAGGGCCACACTGCGTCTCTCCTCATCAAAAGTGGGCACCACAGCCACCGGCAGGCGGATGGGCAGGAAGATCTCAAAGTTCAGCGGCATGTCCAGGTACAAGTTGTTCACATAGGCGGCTACTCTTGGTGGGATTATAGGTGAAGGAGGATCTTTAATAAGAAGCACCCACTTACCCGTTTTGTGCAGCTGATCCAGGTGGTCCTTGAAGACCGCACCATCGTTGTGCAACTGCTGCTGAATGGCCGCGGACAGCATGCGAGAATCGTGGATGAAGCGCTGGTGCCGCTCCTTTCTCACCGTAAACTCCAGGGCCAGATCCTCCATCACATACATGAAGTTGTACAGTGCCATGTTATCAATATATTACGAAGGCGTAAGGGAATAAGTTACAAAGTAAAGAAGTACAAGAACCAAAGAGTTATCACAAACTTTTCTTAAGAAAGTCTCTTTATCGAGAATAAAAAATCTTCTACAACTTTTTTTTTTTGACACTAGGTTTCGAATGAAAAGAAACTCACTGCTACTGACATTTACTACGTTTACGCTATGAGAAACCCTGAAGCAGAGATGTCACCCCAGAATAATTACTCGAAATTATGCAGGGTTTTGTAGAGCAGAGTAGTCACCCCAGACATATTATTTTAAATTGAAATAGAGCTCAGTAGAGTTACGTAGTAAACTTTCGCGTGTTAACGAAATCATTTAGTACTTACTTATAATTTTGTTAGAATCCGCATCGATTAACCTGGGGAAGCCCCCTCCCCAACCGCAGAAGAAAAATTTAAAAAAATATGTGGTATTAAACAAGAAAGGAAGCTAGCTTCGGCAAGCCGAAGCTTATATACCCTTGCAGATCATTCTATTAATTTACAAATCGCAAAAATGTTAAATTTCTTATTATTTCACATTAATTTTTCAATCGTTTCTATCACAGCTATATGATATAGTAGTTCGATCTTTTAAAAATTAAAATCGAAATTCGGAAATATTTCAAAATAGTCATATCCCAGAGTAGAAGGGAATATAATAAAAACCAACAAAGATATAATTTTTTTCCCATTAATTTCCATTTAGTTTTTCGACCGTTCCTATGGAAGCTATATGATATAGTGATCCGATTTAAAAAACAAAAAAACCGAAATTCAGAAATATATAAAAAAACAAGAAGGGAAGCTACCTTCGGCCAGCCGGAGCTTATATACCCTTGTAGATTAAAGAATGCTTACTCGGTACAGTTCCAGGGATTCCAGATTCAGCGTTTCAATTTATTTAAATTTTGTTTTTAAGTAGTCAAGAATCAAAACGCCTACTTCCTACAAAGTTACAATGAATTTTCTTATATTTGTTTGAATATTCCTATGGGAGCCTTAAGATATAGTGGTCCGATCCGGCTCGCTCCGACATATGTACTACCTGCAATAGAAAGAAGACTTTCGGGAAAGTTTCATCGCGATTGCTTTAAAACTGAGAGACTAGTTCGCATAGAAACGGACAGACGGACAGACGGACATGGCTAGATGGACTCGGCTATTGGTGCTGATCAAGAATATATATACTTTATGTGGTCAGAAACGTCTCCTTCACTGCGTTGCAAACATCTGACTGAAATTATAATACCCTCTACAAGGGTATAAAAACACCGGAGCTAGAATTTTTTTACGTTTTTTTTTTTTGATCCTTCCTATGGGAGCTATAAGATATAGTTGTCCGATCCGGTTGGTTCCGACAAATATACTACCTGCAATAGAAAGACGACTTTTACGAAAGTTTCATCCCGATAGCTTTAAAACTGACAGACTAGTTTGCGTAGAAACGGACGGACAGACGGACAGACGGACATGGCTAGATCGACTCGTCTTGTGATGCTGATCAAGAATATATATACTTTATGGGGTCGGAAATGTCTCCTTCACTGCGTTGCAAACTTCTGACTGAAATCATAATACCCTCTGCAAGGGTATAAAAAGCAGGGCTGTGAACCCATATTATTTTTGCATGGGTTCGGTTCGGGGTTCAAACCTAATCGACAGATAATGTTCCGGTTTGCGAACCGGTTCAATGATGAGCCGGAGCAAAGTTCAGGTTCGAACCAGGGTTCAAAAAAATTTTTTTTTAATGAAATAATAAAGTCAACATTTATTTCCATATATTTTCATTGAAATATGTACCATAACATTAAGACTTTTAAGTAAAGTTACTAGACTTAGGATTTATAAAGTGTTTACCAGTTAAGGCAAAGAGTATGCTCTTTTTTTAATCATGTAATTTTAATGTGGACATACTGCGAAAAGTTTTGGAAGATGATAGTTATATATTATTAGATTGTTTGAGTTAGATGCAGTCATTGCATAGCCAAAAAAATTTGCGCATTTTTATTTCCCTTAGTAAATAAACTCTATGTTAATATGATCAGAAAACCCCCCACACTGTTGAATAAAAAAACACGAACACACAAAATAAATTTTTCGTGAACCGAACCATCAAAAAAAAAAGTTCCGGTTCGGTTCCGGCTCAATTATAAAAAAAATCGGGGCTCCGGTTTACGGTTCGGTTCGTTTTCTAAAAAAAAGTGAACCACTCCGGTTCGGAGTGGTTCAGCTCCGGAGTGGTTCACAGCCCTGATAAAAAGTATGCAAAATAGCATTTTTTCGTACCCAAAAAAAGAATCCTGCTCCCGCTAATAATAATATTAATAGCTGATTAAAGAATTGTTTTTTTTGGCTAGTCCTTGTACTATTCAGAAGGGGTTATCAGATTTTTTGGTTGAAAATTAGGATAGGGACTGGGCCTTATTAAAAGCTTAAATTTTAATTGTCATACGAGGCATTGAAATAAATTTAAATTCTTAAAAATGTTACTAATATTTTTGTAATTAATATTTTTTCTAAATTAAATTAAAACATCATATGCCATGGTTCTTAAAAAGTAGCCCTCTCGCTCTTAAAAAACAGTGATCAAAAAACTCGCAACGCGAGAGAGTGGCAAGAGATTCTCTGTGAATGAAACCCGAATGGAATCCAATTTACTACGCTTTACTACGCTCCTGTTGATGCCCATTCGGATGGGGATTCTGCGCACTGTCCCCAGCATCCACTGCCAGGTGGGCGGCGGGAATCGAGGGGGGAGGGGGCACCGATGAACGGGGGTGGTGCACATGGCCACTATGGCAACCTGCATCTGCACAAAAATCCTGCGGGACAGCGCAATCAGGACTCAGTTGCTGTTCGACGTTGCTCGCGTGCGGTTGTTGTCTGCTCCTTTTCCCTTGGCAAGCGAGTAAGTGCTGGAGTGCAAGCGAGACAGGGCGAGGTGTGAGGGAGAGACAGAGAGACCTGTTATCAGAGGGAAAATAAAAGAAGGAAAATAACACCGAAGAGCGCGCCGTCGCAGTTGTTGTCGTTGTCAGTGTCGCAAGTGCAACTCGCAATTCGCAATTTGCGTTGCAACAGCAACAAGAGAAGCGGCAAACGTGCGTGCCATATACACATGGTCCCCGTATATACAGTGCCGGTCGAAAGTGTATTCGTGTTTGTGTGTGCAACGTGAGCCGGCCGTTAAGACAACGCAAAAAAAAATCCGCCAAGTAAAAATCCCGCCTGATAATGTTGTGTTTTAATGAAAGGTGTTGTCGTTAACCCTCCCGATTTTTCCTCGATTTTTCCCCACCCATCGCCGAACATTTCGCCTTGCATGCGCGCAAATTGAAAATAAATTGAATTGCAACAACGTGCTAAAATCTAAAAAAGAAAATCAACAAAAACAACAACTGCAAGAACCTTGTTTCTGGCTCTATTTTTTCGAGTTTGTTGCCTTCGCCCCGAGACAGCCACGTATAAAGTGGAAAAGTGCTTCCCCTCGTGAGAGAAAATTGCATGCAAATTTGCTTAGCTGCTGATGGCTTGACGGGCAGATAAGTGTGTTTTATCAAGCAATTGAATGGGTTTATTTGGGACAGTTTAATTTGGGAAGGAAATGGGTGAAACATTGGTGGTAATATACCATTTTAGGCAAGAAGAAAAGTGTTATTTTAAAGTATAATATTTGGAATTAATAATAATGAGAAATATTAAAGCAATTTAGTTTTGATTTATATTTTTATGGACCAAAAAGTAAATGTAATTTTGGTTTGGTTATAAAATGTGTTCAAAATCTGATCAATATTTTTTCTATTTATTTTAATGTTAATATCTGATAAATATTTTATTTTCATTTCCTTATATTTGCAGAATATCAGATGGCAATTGAAAATTATTTTCGAATTAGTTTGGAAATGTTGTCTTAAAATTTAAATTAAAATAAAAAATGCGACTATAGTGATTACTTGATAAAAGATAAAAGTGTTAACTTTCCTAGAGGAATTTGTTTTAAATATGAATTAATTTCGACTTTGCAAGAATGTGAAAGGCCTTCTTTAAGGTTTCCTCGCATACCTGCACTCTGTGAATCCCCCAAGAAGTGCTCCATATGGCCGTAGTCATTTTCAGAGTTCGCCAAGTCCTGGGCTCATCAATAAGGCATAATGCAATCCCGTTTCCTGACTACCTCGGCTGTGCCGTGAGTGCCCAGCTTCCGTGGCTCTGCTCCTTGCCTTTGGATCCTTGCTGCTTTCCTTTCATTTCCACCCCCTGCGACGACAAGCTGAAGACACGTTTAGCAACGCTTTCGCGTAGCAGGCGACCCCCTTTTCTGGTCCTCTGGCCTTCTGGTTCGCTGCTGCTGGCACTCTCGAGCTTTCTGCTAATTGCCGCTTAATTGTTTGACATTTTCCCCGTATTGTGTTGAGGGCAAATGGCATTTATTTATATTTCTTTTGTGCCGGGGCATCTGGCTCCTTGCTCTCGTTTCCTTTCGTTACGTTACGTTTCGCATGCAATTAGCTGTGCTGCGTGCACCCTCTATGTACTCCCTCTATATATGTATAGGTGTAGTTCCTATATAAAACCAAGACCGGCCGGCTAATGTGGTGAGTGCGGAGGGGAGGGCAGGCCTATTGATTTTATGAACGAAAACTGCAGGCTGCCTCGTGAGCGGGAGAGAAGCTGCAACTATTTTGGACACTGCCGCCATGACAAACTATAAATCTGTCTGTGCCGGCATATACTCGTGCGGATACTCACTCGCTGCCACACTATATACCCATGTTGATATATATATATACACTCGTATCTGGCATATCTGGCTTATAGTGCACTGGCTGAGCTTTTGTTGTTCCTGCGCTGCACACACAAAATTTATCGATTGCCGCATACACACATGTTGTCGCATGTTGCAGCCTCTGCGGCTGATGTGTAGTAGTAAAAATGGCTCGTATTTCATGCGTTGCACGGTGCGGAAGTGACCGCACTCACACACACACACACTCGTGCGTAGTAGTTGTAGTAATAGTAGTTTGCCGGCATCCAGTTTTGGTTTATTTAAATTTTCGGTACTCTCTCCTCTCTATATATGTATTGCTCTCTCTCTCTCTCTCGCTTTGGGGAATTATGTACTTTTGGGTGGCCAACAAACTGCAACAGCTGCCCGCAGTGCGTATACGCAATTTTTGAATTGCCCCACGCTGCGTATGCGCAATCTGGCGCTAAAGCAGCAAAATATGAACCCTGCCGCTGACATTAATTAGAAGGCGGCACAAGTTTCACTTTTACACCCACCGAAGCTGATCCATCATTTTCCACAAAAGTCACGTACGATTTTTCTTTTCTGGGGCCTGGAAACTTTCCTTCCTGCTTGCTTGCTACTTTAACCCAGAGAGAGGAAAGGGGTTTTGGGGGCTGTTAAAGTTTTTTCCGTAACAAATTAAGAAATCACTTTCCCCCCCTTCTACCATTTTCCCATTTTCCTTACATATGCAGCGGAAATTGAGACAAGATTGTCGGGGGAAAAGTTGCCAAAAGTTGAGAAATGATATTTTGCCTGGCTTCATATTTTATTCATTCACCCAACTCGCTTTATGTTTATTTATGCAGGCAAACATGCTTTTGATTGGCGTGTGACATTTTAAGCGCGGGCCTGGCATTTCAAAAATTATTGCTGCGGGTCGACTGCTCATGATTGATGTGCAGCCAGTCTTATCCAAAGTTCCGCTGAGACACGCGAACTGGGAACTCGAAGTTGATTTGATTGGCAGCTAGAGTGGAGAAGCCTTGTAGCAGGCAGATAGAAATAATTAAAAATGGCTAAAGTTTTCCACTTGTGTTATTTCTAGCTTACCCAGTAAAAGAGAAGGAAAAATATCTGCAGAATTTCGGTAAATTTACAACTCACATTTGCATTTCCCTAGCCTCATCATTATTTTTCGGTTTTCCAAATATTCCTGGGTGGAAAAGCTGAGTTTTTCCTTGTTTCCCATTTGGTACATATTTTACTTAACCCAATATTCGGCTCGTTAGCCAGGAGGAAACAAAGGAGCATAGTAACGGGCCCAGGAAAAATCACTGAGCAACCGGCAGCTACGGCGAAAAACAAAAACAAGAGACCAGTAACCAGTAACCGAAACGTGTTGGCATCAGCTGCTATGTGGAAAAAGTTTATGACTTTAGACCCATTTTGTGTACATCCAAGTGAACCCCCCCCTTGCTGAACTCAATTTTTTCCCCCCATCTCGAATCACGGCAACGTGGACTTACCTTGGGCCCGGAAAATCTGGGAAAGTGGAGAAAGCTGGGGGCAGGAGCCTTCTTCTTCCCTCCTTCTGTCCGTCTGCTTGGCTGCTGTTTTTAAATGATTTTTATGTGCACTTCAGTGCAAGAGGCCCCCTTCCCCCTGTGTTTTTTCTATGTAGTCCGTATATATATGCATATAATTTCTTGCACAATTTTGTTGCTGGCTTTTCATTTCACAGTTTGTTATGCATTTCAGGCTCTCTCTCTCCGTTTCGCTGGTTTTTCGCTGGGCTTGTTCGTTTGTTTGTTTGTTTGTTTGTTGCTTCATGCCTTTGCTCTATTGATTTTCCTCCTTTTTTTTAGTTACGTTTCTATTTCCACTCCTCTGCTTTTTTGTGTGTCTGTTGCTGCTGTTTGTTTGTTTGTGGCCAGCCGGTCGGCCAGTGTTACAATGCAACAGACGACAGCCGGTCGGCCATTACAATTCCAGCTCGCTGTCCAGTGTCCCCGAGCCTCAATCCTATAGCCTCCATATCCCATAGACCCTGTCCCCTGCCCTTTTGTTTCGCCAGCCGAGATTCCCATGCAGAGGCCCTTTGCATTCTATTGATTTTCTGTGCCTCTGCCAGCAGCCGCCAGAGACGCCGTAAAAAGTCATTAGCGAAGGGGTTTCGAGGGGGAAGCAGCCTGAAACCAGGCCCTCGAGTGCATAATGGCACAATTTAAATACGGCTGAGGAGGGGAAGGAGATGAGGGCAGCGGGTCTGCCATGTGAATGAACCGTGAACTATGACCGGCTGTGGCAGCTTCTGGTCTCCTTTGCTCTTCTGCTCAGCGCTTAAAGTGTTGAAATCTCGCATGTGGGATGCTGTAAGGGGTTTAAGTAAGTCCTGGTCTGGGAAAAAACGTTTACTTGGAGATTTCGTAATTTCTTTTAAAGGAATAAGCGCCAAAATGTAAGCCATATACATTTTATACGATATAAAAATGGTTTAGTTATTAGTTATTAGTTATTTAGTTATTTTACGTTTGTAAATAATTTTAAACACCTGAAACTTTTTGTATCGTTTATTAATTTAAATGTTCAGATATTTTATAAGCATACCAAAAGTGTTCGTTTTTATTTCTCCAAATATTATTTTATGTGCCGAAAAGTATGCAGCGAATAAAGTATACTCGTCTTTCTGTGGGAATTCATATCACTTTTGCATTAAAAATATATTGTTGCATACTTTTAGACACCTATTTTCACGTTTAAAAGTGATTTTAAGTACCCAGCTTTTTCTGTGGCACACCAATGAAATCATTTTACAAAATTAAACTTATTTATTTGCCAATGTAATATACTGACTATGTTTAAAGCATGTTTTTAAATCACTAAACCAATAGCAGCAGAACCTCCTTAGAGGTAGAAAAAACACATGCGTCATTCCCTTCGCTGTTTACACGTGACTTTAGCAGGTCGCACATGTTTTCTATTTACCCACGCAAAACAATAAGCTGAAAGCCATTTGATTTTGATTTATTGACGCACGTACCGTGCAAGGGAGTAAAGACGGGCGAATGGGGGCATGCAACAAGCGAAACAGACTCCAGACATGATAGAAATCCATGGCATAATGATTATCTATTAAAATAAATCACGTATTTGGCAGACGATGGCTGCCATACGGCGGCAGGCCAGACGAGAAACGAGAAAAGTCCGGACTGCGGAGCCGGCCAAGCGTTGAAGTCTATAAATTGCACTTGTCTTGGCCTCATCCTATCCCCATCCACATCCCCACTCCCTATATCCCACATCATCACATGAGATGGAGATGGTTTTGGGGAAAGGGAAGCCTTTAATGCATTTACCCGGCACAAATTGTCACAGACAGAGGGCCCAAGAGCGAGCAGACAACGTAGAGTGTAATATAAATAAATCGAAGCTGACTTCAAGTGTTTAAGCCGTTGGCAAAGACGCCTAGGAAGCGGTTCAAAGGCATGGCGATGAAATTGGAGAGGAAGCCGCTTACAAAGGCGGCTCAAAAGAGTATTCCCACTTTGATGCAGTCGTACGCCATTTGATTGGGTCGCAGACAGAGTTTGCTCAACCATCGGAGACCATTTAAATGTTTAATTTTATGTCTAGTCTTTCGAACGAATTTTCAAGGGGCAATTCTATTTGATCTTTGATCACTACCAATGTGCTGCCTTCAACGCTGCGTATACGTAATATCTCCGTCGGTAATAGAATTGACTTTTGTACCAACTTTTGTAACGAAAAACGATTTTACATTCGATTAATCATACTGAAATCATAATGATACAGCATTAAATTATTTTAAAATTATTTTTTTATAGAGATTTCCAGGTTATTTAGTAATGCGGAACACGGAGTGCAATTCTTCGCCGGTAAAGCTGCTTAGGCTGGCAGTTTTGATTTTCTGCTGTCGCACTTTAAACTAATTGCCAGCAATTTAGCAAATGTTGGCAGTGCAATGCGGCGTATGCGTAATATTTATGTCTGTTCGCCTTTCGCCATCCGTTATCCTCTATATCTCGTATACGCCGTGTGTGCGAGCGAGTCTGTATCGCTCCGCTCTTTTGTTTGCCAGTGTTGTCGGCATGCCCAGTGCGCACATTTGCCGCATAATTGCCAAGTCATGATTTTTTACAGACCAAGAAGGAAGAGAAGAAAAAAAATATACAACAAGTAACGAAGGAAATAAACGAAGCATTTTCAGCAGCATTTTCCTCCCCTCTTCTGACTTTTCCATCCATTTTCCGACCATTGTCTGTTCCAGCAGTTTGCTGATGATATTCGCACTGGGCATAATTTCCATGTTGCTTAAGCGGCATTTTGTTGCCCCAGCTCGTGTATCCCCCCCGAAAGTCCCCTCCCCCGACGCCCCTGTGCTTTATCGTTATTGACAGTTTTATACGTTTCTTTTTATCTCCTTCGTATCAAGTTGTCCTGTTCTTGTCCCTTTTGCATAGTTTCAAGTTTCGGCAAATATCGTTTGGTTCGTGTCGCATTCTTTTTTTTTTCTTTCGCTCCCTTTTCGTTTTCACAATGTCCAGAAGTTTACCTCGGGGAGTCGTCTGGCTTTGGGAAGCGAGATCCAGTCATCATGGCTGGCCACAGGCAAAGTTAATGTAATGCCAGCCAGGCAATAGAATGGAAAAAAAGTCCTCGAAGGACTCCCGATACCCGCACACGCACACGCGTGTTTTAGCATATTTTCGTCATATTTTGCATCCACGAGATACTCGTCGTCGCACTCGCCCCACCAGATACTCGGCTGCAGCCTCAACTTCAGATGAGGATGTAGTAATAGTTTTAATGTTATTTAAGCTTGAGAATAGGGAAAGAAAAGTAAGAATTTGGAAATCCAACTCTTGTGAATTCTTTTTATTTATAATTCACCAATTAAAGTTTTATCCATTATTTTTTCTTGTGTTCCCCTTTCTGTTGTTCCGATTTCTGGAGCTGCCATATCTGCCCCAAGTGGTTCAGCTGGGTTGGATGGGAGTGCGCTTTGTGGCGTTGACTTGACATGATTAATATCCCCGCTGACATGCGAATCGCAGTTGACTGACTGTCGTCAAGTGAAATCAAAAGCAACGGCAGTAACTACGTCATGGAAGCTTTAAGTCGATTGCATGAAAAAAGGTCTCAAAACCAAGGCAAAAATCAGGAAACTCCTAAAATAAAGATATACTATTTTATGCTTAAAAAATCTATTGATAGCACACCATAAAAAAAGCGAAATGGAAAATTAATTATCTGTTAAATGACACTCAGAATATGTTCAAATAAACATAAATTCGGTATTCAAACGTGTAAGATGGGAGCAAAAGAGATTATATATTTTGTATATTTGTCTTTTAGAAAAAGCATGAGCATTAAAATCATTGGTCGCATAAATCTCTGGCATCGCACACGAAATTCTAATTTCCGTTGCGCGTAATACGGAAAATAAACAAACAACAAGAACAACAACAATAACAAAAGCATCGGCAAAAACCAAAGTTGTGCCAGAAACCATTAACATTTTTAGCTTCAATCACAGCAACGCATTTGTGGAAGTGAGAAAGAAATTAAATAACCGAAACAAACAGAGCGAACGCGAACCAAAACGACAGCAATAACAAACAAATCAAGCGAAATTCGGCATTTAAAATCCAGACATAAAAAATGTAATGGAAAGCATTAGTGCTCATAAAAAATGGATTTACACAGCCTTTTTAAGGCCATCCTGATCCTGTATGTCATAAGAGGTGAGTACTGACGGTCTGTTTTTGTGTATTTTTCCATTCCGATAAAACGCAAAAGCTGTAAGCGACATCATGCATTTGATTCGAATTAAATGGAATGGCTAGTTAATTAGAACTGAAAAATCAATTTTAAAATATTTTACCTACAAATATATTACAGAATCGATCTCAATTACAATATTTAGTAAACTTTGCAATACAATATTTAGTAAACTTTGCAATACCATATCATAAGGTTTTAATTTAACTTGAAGATTATTACCAATGCAACCCTGATAGTGATCTTTGAAAGCGGAAATCACTGCTATCGATAATTATACCGAAGTTGTTCCTGCTCTTTTACCCTGATTTTATCCCCATTGCCTGGCCCGCAAAAGTATGCAATTAAATTTGCAACATAGGCCCAAGGAACAAGGAACCTCCGGGGGGTTGAGGGTTGGGGAATTGAAAAGCGAAAAGCATTTCAATTAACGCAGTGCTATACATGTATGTACATTGTATATATATATATGTACACGTATCGCCGTTAATGAGCGCCCGCCGCTCAACTTTCGCGAGTAGACAAAAGGCGAGTTGGCGAAGTTGCGGAGTTTGTGCCATAAAACTGAATTATTGAAAGGCACACGTTTCACTTTTGTTTTTGTTTGTACATGTATGTGTTTGTGTTGCGTTCGCGTGGGGCTCAAAGAAACGGAGTCAACAGCAAAACTTTGCATGACTTTGCGGGACATCGAGTCGCAGCCGCAGGAACAGGAGCAAAAGCAGGAGCGGCATTTATGAAACTTTCTGCCGTTGGCGTGGCTCGACACTTCAAGGAACCCACACACAAAAGAGTCCTTCCCCCCCACACACACACTCACACGCGGGAAACAGGCTGGATCAAATGTTAATTGCAGTTTTCGAGCCATAATTAGAGATCCTCATTGTCTAATGTGTCACGGCATTTAGCAACCGAATACGTCGGCAGCCAGGGCAACTGCAACTCCGGAGGAAGGCTGCGGACAGGAGCGACTAACCCCAGCTTAACAAATGCACAACTAGCGGAGTGAAAGAAATTTCACCCGACAGTGCGGCACTCAGAGAAAAGAGAGTGAACTTTCTATTAACGATGAAACTGGAGATATTTTCACCTCATTTTAATTAAATTTTTATAAAAGAGCTTATAGATATTATTATTGAATATAATATCATGAAAGATGAGCTAAAATACTTTTAAATGTCTTTATAACTTAGTTTAAATAAGGTATAAAATGGGTCCAAAAATAATGTATAGTTTTCATGCTTATGGATTGAGAATATTATAACAAGATTCGGATCGAATTATATGCAAAAACGAAATCTAAATCTAATTAAAATTAAATTGTTTTCAAAAATTCAGAATTAGAATTTAACTTAAGCAACAACAACAAATTTTGATTTTTGTAAAAATATTTTTATTTTGACTAAGTTATTTTAAAAGTTAAAAATTAAGAATTTTAAAGATACTCTTTTGCATAATATAATCATATAACTTGATTTTTTGATTTAAACAATTTATATTTTGCTCTCTGCAGCCTTGAATAGTCAGGTGCGGAATGGTCCGTGGCGGGTGGGAGGAGCTCTACTTGGCACAAAGAAGAAAGCCCGGCCAGAATCCCCTGGCTTTGGCTAAGACACCCCGCCCAGATGGCTGACTTCCCGCAAAGTCCGCTCCTGTGAGCTGCTGCCTCTGTAGCTTCTATAGCTTCTATGGCTCCAGCCTGCTGCTGCTGCAATCCCCCCGCCTCGCTCCAAGTTCAACAACACGCCCTCGAAATGTGAATGACCTCGAATGTCACGTTTGCTAAGCGCATGAAAGCAGTGGGCCATGGGTGGGGTAGGTTTTTGGGGGGTGGGTTCCCTCCTGGCAGTTCGTCACATCGCAGCACAGCAGGAGGAGCAAGATTATGCAGCTTCTGGCTCCTGACTGCTGACTGCTATTTTATGAAACAAAAACAAGCCCCAAGAAGCAGAGCCAAAGGCAGGCGGAGAGCTTTTGTGAGGACCTGGCAACATTGTCCAAGAAGGAGACCGGGCTTAAGTCCAAAGCATGCAGAGCATAATCAGCTTCATCATCAGTGGAAGCAGCAGCAGCAGCAAAAGCAGCAGCAGCAGCAACAAGCAGTAAGCAATGAAAGGCCTTTACTGTCACAGTCAGCAGCAGCAACATCATCGCAACCAGCAGCAACATCAGCCCGCAGCTTAGCCATGGATGGAATACAAAGCGCCAGGAAAAGGACGATGACGAGGACATGGCCGTAGATATGGACACTGGAGAGGGGAACAGTCGTTGATCTTTTGCTGATAACTTTGGCTTTTCGAGAGAGAGAAACACAGCAGCACAACAAAAAACCCTGAAGAATGAAGGGCTCGTCAAGGAAGTGTTGCGGGCACACAAAAGCCGGATGGAAAATCCTCAGACTCTTCATGCAACGCAGCTTAATTATTTTTTCTCACAAAAATGCAAATGCAGCCTGTGCTACTTGGCAAAATGCAGGGTAAATGCCGGTTCGGATAATGAGATTGCCGTGCCCAGATATCTACGATTCTACGTTCGGGGGCTTAAAACATTCCCAGCTTTCAATTTGAGCAATTTTCCTGTTTTTCAGCTTGTTTAGTCAAAGCAAGTCAAGTTGGAGCAGGAAGCCCTACGTGCCCTGACCTAAGCAAATACACTTTACACTCAGGTCCTGGTTCCTGGCACTCACACACACAGAAACACATCCGTGGAGGATTCCGCTTTGTTGCGCACCCAGACAGATGAAGATTTCGCTTCGACATCGCATTAGTCGGGGCTTTTAAGCAGAAAAATGCGTGCACTTGAGGGCCACCTCCTGAAAGCCCCGAGCGGAGCAGCCAGAATCCACAGAAACATCCGCCCATCCGCTCCATCACTCATCCGACCCGTTTCCCTGAGCCGTGTGCTACTTTAAATATTAAACGATGCCTACTTTTCGGCTGCCGGAATACGATTTTCCTGTGGCGCAGGCCGTGTTCTCAATCTTAACTTTTTTAGAGGTTTTTAAAACTATGTCTTTTAATAAATTGCTAAGAGAAGAAAAAATGCCGAAAATAATTATTTAGTTTTAATACTTAAATATTATTATATTATTAAATTTTAAATTATTTAAATATTTTAAACCTACAAACAATAGTTATCAATTCTAAAGTAAGACAATTTTTTAAAAACTTACCTTAAGTGTTTCTCAATAATCTGCCAAGCTCCTTGGAAATCTTACAAATATTTCCCAGCAGTATTGTGAAAGTGAAAATGGTAGCTCAACTGTGTATACTTGTGCACTTGTGTTTGCCAAGCCATTTCCCCTGCCGCCAAACAAACAGTGCTGCTGTCCCCTCCTCAGAAGACAGATATTCGTAGATATAGAGTCGGCGAAGACAAGTCCCCTTCTCTCACGGCATATGCAAATCAGCTTTAATGTTACTGCTCTTGTTGTTCAGCGATTTTCTTCTTCTCCGTCGCGAAATTGCGTTTTCATTTAAATGGCGTGCGGGAAAAGTTTTTCTGATTTAGTGTGCGCTTTGAAGCTGGCAACTGGAAACTGGCAACTGGCGACTGGCAACTTCATTATTATTTGCAGACACTTTTCAAAAAGATTTTTCCGCTCGCTTTGTCCCGGCGAAAGATGTGAATTAAAATCGCCATTCCACGGGTTGCTTTTCTGTTTTCCGCATCCCTTGGATTTTCTTCTTAATTAAGCAGGAATACACTTAAAAAACCCTAAAAAAAAATTAGTTATGAAAGGATGATCGATTTGATATTATGGGGTATTAATTTTGACTTGATATGTTCGAAATAAAAACCAAAAAATTAGAATTTACCATGCGCATATTGATTAGATCCCGTCGTGTATTTTTTTGTGTGATATCATACTTTTTAGGACATCCAATATCTCAGAAAAGTGTATAAAAGGTAAATGGTTTTACTTCGGATTACCTTATATTACAAAAATACTACCTACTTTAGATATATTTTCACTAGATGTATTTCTCTCTGTGCATCTTGGAGCTGAGTAGTCGCCGTCGAGTTTGAGTTGAATCTTTTGCCGCTGCTGCTCATTTGCATTTTGCCTGCTCGGCTGTCAGCAGCGGTCCTCCTCTGCTTTCCTTTCTGCTCTGCTCTGCTCTGTTTTCCAGCTTTTCCTCGCCCGTTTTCCATCTCAGTCATTTCCTTTTTGCAGCTCAGCTTCACGGCAATTTTTAATGATCCGTGATAATGATGCAGGCTGCCGCTGGCACAGCTAGTTCCATTTAGTTTTCCATTCTCCAGTATTTCTCGCCCGTAATTGATTTTAGCCGGGGGGAAATGTGCGCGGCACTTACATTAATAACCCCCGCTTCCCAGGCAGCTTCCTTGATTGACGGCGGCTGACAAATCGAGTCGAGTGTTTCTGAGTCTCGAGATATAGAGACCCTCCATAGTCCAGCCAGTGAAATGTGGGACACTTCGATGACAGTTTTGCGCCCGGCAAAGTGCTCTAATTAGCCTCAACTTGTCCCGGGCCTAAGACAAAGTTTTAATTGAAATCCTACCTGCAAATCTCAATCAGCTTCGGGGAATCCACACACACACATTCTGCAATTAAGCTGATAGAAGAAAATGGATAGAAGAAAAAAGAAAAGCCCCGCTCTTCGGATGGATAATTAAATTTTCATTAGACCGTGTCTGGCGGAGTAAAGTTTGCCGGGGCGAAACTTTATCTTAAGTGACTTAAAAACTAAAACTGCAAATTTAATGCGCTCCCCCGTCGTCATGTGGCAACCGCTGCAACTTGCGGCAAACACTTTTTACTTTCCGCAAACATTTTGCTTTTCTTTTCCCAGCCCTATTTTTTTGTTGTATTTCTCCAGCATCCTTTTGCGGCGCATTTCCTTTGGGCATTGCAGTTGACAGCGTGTTGCCAGGCGAAGGAAAACCAGGACGACTGGGAAAGCGAGGGAAAAGCGGGGGAGCCGCAACGAAAGTGGCACAAACTTTGCTACACTTTGGGGCCTGTCGGCCAGGAGAAGCTCGGCCGTCGTTATCTGCCGCCTAATGCCTTTTTGACAAAACAATTTTTCATATTATTGCTCGAGTTGCGACTGCGGCGACGTTGTTGGGGTTGAAAATTGCTTACAAATTTAGTGTTGCATACTTTGCGGCTGCTGTTGTTGAAAGTGCCACAAGGAGCCGAGTCCTGCCAAGTCCTGTGGCCAGGCGACTCGACTCGACTCGGGCCAACTGCCAAAAAGGGATTCTTGAAGTGACAGCCAAGTGATAGAAAGATCTCCGGGAAGACCAACATTCGCCACAAAACCAATGCACTCGGGGAAAAAGTATTTAGTCATTATCGGTTGAAGGGAAAGTGCTATTAAGATAGCACTTGTGCTTTTAGAAAATATTAGAAAGTCTATTTAATGACGAGTGTAATAATTTTTCGTCACAAATGTTGATATCAGAACTTTTGTATGTTGAAGGTGCGATCGTCACTGGTTTTTTACCTCGTTAAGAAGTGTTTTTATTTGATTAAGAAACACTACAAATATACAATAACTTTCTGATACTTTCCAAAAAATTAGAAAATAGACAAGTAATCTGAAAAACATTATTGTAATAATTAAAAATATTTTTAAACTTAAAAGTGTCTAATATAGTTATTACAATTTTTCTAATCAACCGAAATGCATTAAACTGTTATCTAAAGTAAATTATCTAATCTCAGCTTTTATACACATTTTTCACTTGAGATTTATGTATCAGCTTTTCCGTGCTAAGGGCGAAACCAATACACTTTGAAAATATATTTATAGTCTGGGTTTATAATAAAAGTAGCCATTTTCTTTTGGTAATTCATCAATTCCAAGACAATTTCCGAGTGTAAAAGAAGAGGGCGAAAGTCCTTTCTCTAAATTATTCATGTGTCATAGTCAGCTCAGTCGGTGCACATGAATTTCTGGTTATTTTCTGGACAGCGGAGACAACGCCTTAACTTGTCCTGGTCCTCCAGGTCCTCCTGGTCCTCCTGGTCCTTCCTGGTGTCTCTGAATGAATAATAAATAAGACATAAAAGCCGCATCAAAAGCAATTTTAAAGCATGGCCGAAATTATGCAATGCTCAGCGCCTGGTGAAGCAATTAGAGGCGGGCTTTTGTGGCCGTCGACCGCAACAATGGCCGGCAGGTAAAAGGCAATTGTCTCCGCAGCGGCAGCATCCTTTGTTGCGGGCCAACGGCACTCACGACGCCTCATTAAAATTTAGGCCAAGCCCCCAGCCCCCAGTTGCCACGCCTCTACGCCCACTCGAGCGGAATATAGTCGGGGAAAAGCCAAAAGCCGCTGGCATGCTTGCTACTTAATTTTTCTGGGGGGACGGGGGGCTTAGGGGGCTAAAAAGTTGGCTGGTCTAACAAAAATTGAAATTAACTTTGGCCAACACACTCAGAGTTCCGCCTCCATTTAATTAAAATTTTAAATTTACTGAATTTTCGCCGAAAATCGCACTCATTTCACTTCGTCTTCTCTTTTGCAGCCGAGACCAGCCACATTGTAAATGGACTGGATCTGCAGGGACCGATTTTTCTCCATGAGCCACCGCATCGCGTCGAGTTCTCCAACAATTCGGGCGGACTCATAGAATGCTCGGGCGATGGCAGTCCCCCGCCGGAGGTGAGAACTTCCTGCCAACTTGGCTCCTTTCCTTACTTTCCCTACTTTCCTCACTTTCCTTACCCCACTTTCCTCGCTGCCATTTAATATTGCTGTTTAATTATGCATGGCTGTGCGGCATTTGGCTCCGCTCGTTCCCAAGTTAATTGACTGGCCAACAAACAAATGCTAAGCGCGGCCGGCAACACTTAACAAAATTTTATTTTTTATTTACTTATTTTCATATAACACATTTCAAATCATTTTAATAAATAAATGTCAAAATTGGTGTCTAAAAGTATGCAACAATATATTTTTACCATAAAAGAGATATGATTTCCTACAGGATGACGATTGTCCTTTATTCACAGCATACTTTTAGACACATATTTTAAATATTGATTTAAAGAACATGGCTATTTCTGTGGCACCACCATTATTTTTGTAGCTTTATAGATAGTTAGTTTACTTAATTTGAATTATATTCATGTTTCTTTAAATATTTAAATGCTTTAAATATTCCATAAATACAAATTTCAAAATAATTTTTTCTGAGTGACCTTCTTACAATTCCTGCGCTTCCTTCACCCAGGTGGAATGGACCCCTATCCCGCCGCAGCAGGACATGGTATTCCAGCTCTCCAACGGCAGCATGATGTTCTATCCCTTTACGGCCGAGAAGTACCGCCACGAGGTGCATGCCACAGTCTACAGGTGAGGTTTCCGCCGCCTTTCCACCCGTAACCCCCCAACCCCACCGCAGATTGATTGTTAATCCTTTGTCCTTTAAACCGGCAGATGCAAACTGCGCAATTTGGTGGGCACTGTGCTCAGCCGGGAGGTTCATGTGCGCGGCGGTAAGTCGAAATAAATTTTAATTAATTTACGTAAAACACAACCAGCGCGCGCGAAAAAAAAACACAGAAAACATTGGGAATTTATAGCCACCGAGTTGATTTGTGCTGACGAAGTGAGTTTGGCTTTCGGCGCTGTCGTTTTTGTTGTTGTGGTAGTCGAAAACTTTGGCCTAATTGGAAAGTTTTTCGCGCTGCCCGGGGTCGCTTAACTCCCAATCCCGATTCGAATCTCCATCTCCCAACCAATTCCGACCAGCTGAAGCCTAAAAGCAGGCAACGCAAGTTTTAATTACTATTGCTGCCGGCAAATGCTGTCGGCCAGGCGCCATCCCCCTCCCCTCTTCCCCACCCCTCATTTATCCCCTGAATCCCTCCCACTTTCCTCCCAAATGCCATCCAAGCCGAGCGGAAAAAAATGGTATGCTTCGCGCTAATTTGGCGCCTCAGTGTGTGAGAATTGACTGCGGAGAGGATACCCTTTTGATAATGGGATATTAAGGATTACACATAAGGTTCCTAACTCTATCCAGGAAATTTTAATAAGAACAATTGGACTAAAATATAACCAAGTACTTAAAAAAATTTACATATTTCTCCTGATATCTTAAATAATAATTTTTTAGGACCATTAAACATATTAAAAAATATTTCTTAGCGACTTTAAATCGCACGTAAATAACTTTAAGCATAAATTCTTAAATGCACTAAATACTTAAAATTTTGGTCAGAAAATATATTAAATCTTTATTTAAATATATTAACATATTAAAAACTATTTAAATTGGTTTAATATCAAGAGATTAAGTAGTTATTAAACTAGTCATCTGTTATTAAACATAGTCATCTGAAATACTATCACTTTTAGTATTTCGACCGCTAGGCAAGAATATTTCCAAAAGCAATCGACTAATTGCCCCGAAAACTTTCTCATTCTTAGCTAAACTGCATTAATGAACCGAAACTCGGCCAATCATTTTGATTGCCATCACATGTCGCATAGATTTTGCGGCTCATTGGGCACTTCCACTTGGCCAGAAAGACCAAAGACCTAAAACTGAGGAACGGCGCTGGGGGACAACAATTAGCAATGACCATAAAAGATATGCCATATAAATGGGTTTCGGGCTTGGCCAGAGAGACCAAAGGCTAATCCTCAAAGGGTCCACTTGAGTTTTGGACTGGCGTTTAATTAACAGACGGCAGGGGGAAAACGTAGAGACCACGGGAAGTCAGTTCAAAGCGAAACAAATGGCACAAAGTCGCAACCGCAAAAATCTAATCTATGCACCAGATACTATGCCATGCGTAGCCTTTTGTCCATGCAAAGTTCCGACGTCCGGCGGCCATTTTTCAGCAGCTAACTCAACGTTACGTATACGCCATGTCCGCTGGCTTATTTTATTTGCGGTCTCCCTGGGTTTTTGGGCCTCGGTCCTTCACTTCTCCTCTCCTTTCCCTTCCTCTTTGTTTCCGCTTGGTTTTTATGTGCGCCAGAAATTGTTTTTTCCCCCCGAAAAATTCGTGGCGAGAGCTTTCCGCTTGAACAATTTGACAGCGCGTAGATTTGGCGCAAAACGTTTTGCCTAATTTGCAAAAGTTCTCGCAGAATCTGCGATCTCTGCTGGCCAGTAATTCTGTTGCTAATGTGAGCATTTTGCTTGGAGTCGCCGTCTTTAATTGGCAGCGCTTAGTTTGATGCGGGGTCTTGGGTTGGGAGAACTTGGAGAACCAGACAACGCAGAACCCAGAAGTTGGAGGGACTTGGACTTGGCTAAGTGCGCGTAATTAGCGCAACTTTGCAGCAAAAACCCTTGACAAATTCCCCCCATATATATTCAAGTCAAGCTTAAACGCAATTGCTGGCATTTGGTTTTGTCAGGCCACAGGACATCCCCCTCCTGCTTTCCTCCTTTTCGGTGCAGAACTTCTGCTGACAGTGATGAATGATGCTGGGAGCCACAAAGTTGCCGCAGCCACGACTTTTCAGCGCTGACTTTTCCTGCACTTTTGCATTTCATCAAACAAAGCACACAGAGAGAGGCACCCCTTAGATAGACGACCATGCATAGGTATGTGTGCATTTCTACCTATTCTATGTGCTTAGGTATAGAAAAGTCCTTGGCACATCCTTGCAAGATTCTGTGCAAAGTTTGTGATTGAGCTGGCAAAGTTTGCTCGACTGCCGCTGGCTGCTTGTGTATGAAACCTGCGTAATTTGTTTCTAATTAGTTGAATGCACATTGTTGAGGATGCTCCACCGAAGTTCCCTTCTAATTCCCCTTTTTAGCTGGCAACAGGATACGGAGTTCACAGAGTTTTGCATATAAAACTTCTCATTTACCTGTGTAATGTAAGCTTACAAAAAAAAAACAAACAGCCTGAAAATCAGAATTTAATTTTATATCCTGGCATTAAATCATGAAACATGAAAAAACGAATTATGGATATTATTAGGTATCTAATTAGCTGTCATATGAAAAGTATTATTTACTGTCACAGCACATTAGACACTAGACATTTGAAATTTAGGTTTTTTTGTAATATTACATTTATTTTTGTGGATTTTTCATAATATGGAATCCATATCAACTCACTTAGTGGCGTAGCCAGCATTTTAGTTGAGGGAGGGTTTTCAGTAAAAATGTATAAAATTGTATAAATAAACTCTATGTTCTCACAGTTTTCCCTAGTGCATGCTTGATAGCATTGCGATCCATATTTGCAATCAGAGCCACATCAAACGATAATTTAATATTCGAAGTGACAAAACATTCCGGGGATGGGAGAAATCCGCACAATAACTGCAAATCAGCGAAGACTGGCATACCAAAAGCATCTTACCGGCACGCACATCATAAACATAAATTTCCCCGCCCCCAATCCTCCTTCCTCCCCCCCCCCCGCAAAAGGAAAACTTTGCCACACACAAAACAAAACGGAAATGAATTTCCGCATAAAATCCGAGTGCAGCGAATGTCGCCCGCTCTCTTTTTGCACTTACTTTGTGCGGCGACTATAAACTTAGCTTTCATACTTACTTTCCTGCCCAGCTGTCCTGTTCCTGTCCTGTCTGCCCCTACCCCTCCCCTTTTTTTTGGCAACCCCCATCCCCCACCCCCTTAGACAACATTGTTGGGCGCCCCTGTCCTTCAGTTGCGAAATTTTCATGCAAAATGCAACATGAAAGGCGAAAAAACTTTTGCCGCTGCTGAAAATATAAAATAGAAAAGAGAAAACTCCACAGAGCACAAATAAAATAAGAAGAAAAGAACGGAAGTGCACAAAAAATTGGGCGGTTGTTCGGGAGTCTGGCAATACAAATAATGAAGATACAAAAACAAAATTGTACTAAACTACACAGGGCGGCCAGAGGAATTATAATAAAATGTTGTCACAAAGTTTTTTCAGTCACTGTTATAGAACCGGCAACCACAACAACAACAACAACAGCAACATAGCAAACAATAACAACAACTTTTCAAATTAAACTTTTATCCAATTTTAGCATATTAAAGTTGGCAAACAAGCGCCGGACCAGAAAAAGCCGAGCGTGAGCAGCATTTGGTAGCGGTTTCAGTTTGGTTTCAGTTGGGACAAGTTTCGCTTTTCGGCTTTCGCTTTGCATAGGGGATGCCGCTGGGCATTCACCTAATCTATTTACGATTAGCCCTCCAAAGGGGGGTGAAAGTGGGAGTGAGGGTCCCCGATGAGGGCCAACACTGGAACGCACTTTACGCACGCCAGTTGGCAATTGCCTTTGTCCGTCTTAATTAATTTGCCAACTGCCACCAGCAACTAGACCTGGGCCAAGCTTTTAACCGAAATGCAAAGCATTAGGACAGTCGTTTCGCACAGTGGTTGAAAAGGTAGAGATAACGTGAAATATTTTTCAAAATATTGTAGTTGGCTTAAAGTAAAGATAAATTGTGAACACCAAAATAATCGATTTATGGAGTCTGGAAACTCCCTTGACCTCAAGATAAAGAAATCGTCTAAAAATTACCTTGCTCCGAAAACAATTTTATCACAGAAACTAAACTATTCGTACATTAATTCTATACTATTGAGTTCCAAAAATATCCTAACAAAATAAGTTTTAAATTAATACTTTATGAAGTTAAACTAAAGTTAATTAAATTTTTGATATTAAACAATGCATTTTTTTTGACGTTAAATAAACATCAAAAACTAATTAAATAACCTACTACAAAAAGTTAGAGATTTAAATATGTTTTTGTATACAACTCTGTGACTTAACATTTTATATTTTTATTTGTTGATCATAGCAACTGTTGTTGATGCATAGCAGTTAGCAGACTAACTAATTTATTTATGCCCAAAATAAAAATAATAAAATCATAATAAATATTCTTTCCTTTTTCACACCCTTTCAACCACTGTGCCAGCTCACTTCTGTCATCGTTAGGATCCTTGTCATTCTTAATTTCGCGCTGAGCTCGCGCCATGGTCACGGCGAGTGAAAAAATCTTTAACTCAAATTGCCAAATCCAATTTTTTAACGGCCTTGTCACCCCCGCCCCGGCCATGCCACCCCCTTTTCGCCCACGGAGCAACCTTCGTCTGGCTGACAAACGGCAACACTTTTGTAAAGTGTCACAATGTGTTGGACATGTTGGGGCAATGGGGCTTCTTCCTTTTGTTTTTTGGGTCGGAAAGGGGAAAGGGAACCGGAGAATGACTGAACTTAATGTGGCACATATTTCGGCTGTCGCAGCCAAGCGGATCCCTTTTTTTATGCGGTCCTGCCGCATTAAAAATTAAAAGTCACACAGAAAAAAACACACAAATGCGAGGTCCTTTAGCTAATAAAAACAAACTGAGGTAAAGGGGGTGGCAGGCATAATTGTTTCGGTTTGTTCTTGAACTCAACGGGCCGCAGATGCTGGCCACGGCGCGTATGCGCAATATTTCAGTCACTCAGCGGCATTAGCCCGAAAAGCCAAAGCAATTTGCATAAAATATGCTTTTTAATTCGTTACAGTCGTCAACCAGAAGTACGCGGTGCAGGTGCACGACGAATACGTGATGACGGGCAACACGGCGGTGCTAAAGTGTCAGGTAAGCGAACCCCGCTTTTTCGCGGTGCAGCCACATCCATCATGCAAAATGTCAGCGGGATTTAGCCGAGCCTTCGGGCTAGTAACCAGTAACTGGTTTCTAACCAGCGAAAGTGGCCACACCGCGAAAATTCACTTAGCGCACAAATCTCATTTATTTCATACGAACCCATCCGCAAAACCCACAAAACCGACCCCCTCCAAAATGCTCATCAAATTTGCTTACTCCACCTCTTAACTCGACTGTTTATTATCACAGGTGCCCAGCTACATGTCGGAATTCGTAATTGTCACCGCCTGGGTGCAGGACACCGGTATGCATCTGTATCCGAACACGGACATCGGCGGCAAGTACACGGTGCTATCGAACGGCGAATTGTACATAAATAATGCGGGGCCCAATGATGCGTACAAAAGCTACACATGCCGCACTGTAAATAGACTGACAGGTACGTGATAATCGCATTGCCAGCTTAATCGTCCGGCTGAGCGATGCATGAGTTGCTCCGGAGTCCGAAGTCCGGGACTTGGAACCAGGGACTCCGGGACTTTCGGACTACGGATCAGTCCGGATTGTTTGGCTTTGGGCGGGGCAGCTATAATTAAGTTGAATAAATAACCAATGAAGGGCGTTTGGCAAGGGCGTTGTGTGCGTGCCGTGTTTGCCACGACAATTAAGCAGCTTTTTCTTATATTCGGGAGATTCAGCATATTTCATTCATATAGCCTAAGCCTCTTATGGACCATGGGTTGTTTAAATTTACCGAGATTAATTGCCAAAATAAACGAAAACATTGAGGGTTTTTTAAATTTTTTTAAGTATTTTATGACTTATTTTATTTTGATAGTCAATATAGATAAAACACAGGATTAAATATATTTTAAAAATATTTTAAATGACCTGTTCAACGCAGGTCTTAAATTCTTTTACTTAATACATATTTGGTACAAAAAATTTGTAATATTTATACCCGTTACTCGTAGAGTAAAAGGGTATACTAGATTCGTGCAAAAGTATGTAACAGCTAGAAGGAAGCGTTTCCGACCCCATAAAGTATATATATTCTTGATCAGGGTCACTAGCCGAGTCGATCTAGCCATGTCCGTCTGTCCGTCTGTCTGTCTGTCTGTCTGTCTGTAACTGTCCGTCTGTCTGTCTGTATGAACGCTGAGATCTCAGAAACTACAAAAGCTAGAAGGTTGAGATTTCCCACACATATTCTTTGGCTTCCTACGCAGCGCAAGTTTATTTTAGCCGAGCGCCACGCCCCCTCTAACGCCCACAATCGCCCACTAACGATTTTAAAATGGGTCCTGCGCCCACATCTTTAAAGATTTCCGAGAAGTATAAATGCAATTTTGTTGTGTATATTTATACCTATCGAAATGTAGAAGACATTTTTCAAATCGGACCATTCATTAAAAAGTTATACGCAATCAAAAATTATATATCTATCTCCCTCGCACTCCCTTTAGCTGAGTTACGATTAGTAGTCGGGACACCAACCCGACACAGCGTTCGCACTCCCTTTAGCTGAGTGACGGGTATTAGATAGTCGGGACAACAACCCGACTATAGCGTTCTCTCTTGTTTTCATACTCCTTTCAAGGAAAAATAATATTATTGTTAGGCAGACATGAGAAAATGTATCTACCAATTTTACAAGTATTTGTAATTAAAAGTTCACCCCAGAAGTTTGGTTTATTTTTTAATTCTTTTATTAAAAAATATTTATAAATTCGTCATATAATACTCTTATCTTTCAATCTAAGATTTGTATAATTAGTTTACCTATCTTTTTCCAGCTCCTTTTAAGGACGAATCATCTTATTGTTAGGAAGATATGCTCAGCAAATGTAATTCACAAAGTAAACATTGGCCTGTTCCTTTTTCTGTCTTTTCTGGCTTAAGTCCCAGCAAACAAGAAGTAGTTTGTCCTCTTTTGGCCAAAGTCAATTTGTCGCTTTGTGCATAATTTATGATGCGTGACATTCAATCGCCAGGCAAAGGGCATTGAGCTCTGGGGAGTTGTGCTCCAAAATGGAATCTCCTCCAAGCGTATGTATATACATATATATACCTACATCTGATTCTGGGTGTGTGTCGACAGTCAATACGTGAGATCCTTGCGAGATAAATTCTCTCCCTTATTTGAAGTTTATTGTGTGTGAAAATGCGCTTAAGCTGAATTTCTATTAGCCTTTGTGCGCATATTTCACATCATCAATCAATACGATAAAAGTTCACTCCTTTCAACCTTTTTTCCCCTTTATACTTTATTCTTTTCGATTTTCGTTTTCAATCTTTTCTTTATGCGAATGTGAGTGATTTTGTTGGATTGTACGTTTTGTTTGCCCGGTTTATTTACAGTTCGCCCTGTGTTTGCATCTTGAAAGCCGAATTTACATTATATTCCTGTTATATTTTATGGCTTCTCCGCCCTCGGGTCATTTGTGGTTACCAACTAGCCATCCAGCCAGCTATTTGCTTAATTAATCAAATTGAATCGAGCCGCAAAAACCGCAAGTTGCGCTCGAGCTTTGGCCAAAAGCGAAAATTATGAGCTGCATATTAGTTGGCCGTAATGCAATGTGTGCGGGCGAAACAATGCCAATTTAGGACCCCATCCCCTGCGTTTGGCAACCACTAAAACCCGCCCGAGTGGCACTCATTAAAAGTGTAACATGAGTGGAGGATGGAGGATGTGTGCAGCATTCATGAGTAATTCATTTATCAAGCACGCCGCCTGCTGCATTAGAGATCCTTGTACCTGGCAACGGGTTTCGGCCCCGGCTCACGTAATTACAATTTAAACCAAAAATCCATTTATTTGGCACAATAACTCGACGCACACAATGGGACAGGGACAGAGCCGAACAATGGAGCCTGTATATATTTAGGATCCAAACAATGGCCACCGTAATGAAGATGCAGAATCGAGTTAGGCTGTGTATATTATGCAGCCTAGCCGATATCTCCAAACTTCGTTATGGGTTTCCATGCCTTTTTCCCCCTGATTTAGGAGCTGTGCGTGTCCTGTCGGCAGCTGTAATAAAGGTTCTCTCTCTTTTTCAGCCATAAAAAAGCACAAAAATGAGGGCCAGCCAGGTGCTGCTAGCAATCAAGTTGATTGCTTTCATTTACTTTCAATTAATTAAAATATATGTTGGATATCCTGGCACGGGGGACCGCAGGACATGCCATAAATTGGGGGCGCTTTAAATCTAAGTAAATGCCGCCGGGGCCACTGTCAGCTGGCATCACTTGAGCCATTTTTTTCGCATATTTTTCAACGTGTTCTCCCTGCTTTTTTCCCATCCCCAGGTGAAATACAAATTTCCACATATCCCGGCCGCATTATTGTAACAGAGCCCAAGGGCATGGTACAGCCGCGCATCAACGTGGAGAAGCATTCGATGCGGCATGTTGTCCTTAATGGCCAAACAACGTTGCCGTGCATAGCTCAAGGACATCCGGTGCCAACGTATCGGTGAGTAAAACACAACAACCACATTGAAAAACGTCCAAAAAAACAAAAAACAGCAAGAACAGCAGGAGCACTTGGAACACGTGGCCGTGTCACAGGACACGGGACATCGAGACAGGACACAGGACACACAGCTGCCGCTCTCAGTGGGTTCGGCGGTATCCAACCCGCAGCCGCAGTTGGCGCGCACTTTATGGCAATGTGAAATATTTAACGCTCTCGGCAAATACAACACACAAAAAACCAGGCGAAACGAACCGAAAAGCGAAAAAATTTGAGGCCCCGCGATGTCAGAAAAAATCATAATAAAAATGTCAGCCAAATTGTCAAAATGTGGGACGCTCGGCGGCAAGGGAATAACCTCCGGGCGGCGCTGTGTGGGTCGAATTCGGGGTTAGGCCGAATCCGGCAGAGCGCCTCTCTCTGCGATTCTCATGGGAGCAAGGGAGGTCGGCTTTCGATTTGCAAGGATAATAAGGGATAAGCCTATGATTAGGCAGTTGGGCTGGGAACTGATAGGTAAATAAACAGCTTTTAAAGGTATTTATAGTGAGTCTGTAATAAGTTAATTTTTATAAATATAATAATGAGAAAGGTAATTCAAAATCCAGACCACAAAATGTTCAGAATTTGATCAGGTAAATTGAATTAAATTAAATTGAACATGTTTAGTACTTAATTATACAACATGTTCGTCCTAGACATTTATTTGTTAAAAATCATTGAAGATTAAATTGCACAAAGTAAAGCATTTAGCGAAAATCATTGAATCGAAAAGCATTAAAGTCAAAGACACTTAAGTGCACTTAAAGTCTGGGCAAACTTTATCGCATACGTTTGCTTCCTGCTAACTTTTTGGGACTTTTTTAGCGGCCGGGGATTTATGCTTTCGGCCGTTTTGGAGTACGGTTAACAGCTGCCAGCATTGAACCGCGCCTACGTACATCAAAGTTGTTTATTGGCCGCCTCTTTTGGAGGCGTTTGACTTGACGCGAGTCGGGGGATTCCCTGTCGAGGACACAAATCAATCAAAAGCTGAGCAGCGTTTATGACCCAAATGGCAAATTGCTTTCTGAAACGTCGTTCAAGTTTTTAGCACTTTCAAGATAAGGCTGAAATGGGGGCGGAATCTGCCAGCAATATATATCCATACTGGCCACTTTGGCACTTGGCTCATCATGGCGATTTTCGGGGCACTAAAACATGCATGGATCCAGATCCCATCCTTTGTCCGAGCAGGATGCCATGTAATATGCCATTGTAGCTGGCAGCTCACGGTTCATGGCAGCTCACAGCTCCTTCGTCCTTCGAGCTGCATGCATAAAAAATGCGCCCAGGATGTGCCACATCGCGAGTGCCTTTCATTTGATGTCTCCTGCTGTGGCGAAAAAAAAAACAGAGAAAACCAGAGGAAACCAAGGATCTGAAAAGAATCGCGGGGGAGGCGACGAGTTTTGTTTGCCGTCGCTGCATTGTTTTCCGTGGCGACCTGGAGGTCCTGGCTCATAAATGTGAAAATAGTTGGCCATGTTGTTGCTCAGTGCCAGTGGAACTCAGTGTTTTTCGGTGTTTTTGTCTCGCATTTGAAATCCTTTTTCATTGCATAGTTTCGGGCGAGTGACGCTTTTGTTTCGCTAGCAATTCCTTTGTGCCACCGGTTTTATTCCATTCCATTCCTCCATACTGTCGATTCAGCTCGACATTCAGACATTCAGCTGCCGGTGCCATATTGATGCAGTTGTTGATAATCACTGACCATATTTCCAATTTAACAGCATTTCATATGCAAATAGCAAAGAGTCCTTTTGCCTTTGCTCCGCCAGGGAAAGGAAATCTCCCCCATTGCGTGCTCGGCATTTTCCATGATTTTAATTAAGAAATGCCATGCCAGGGGCAAATGGGCATGCCAGTGCAACGACGTTCTCATAAGACGAGAAATGCACTCAAGTGCAATTAAAGCCGAATTAAAATCAATAACTTTTATGGCGAAAAAATCGGATTGCATGTGTGCGCCTTGAAAATATGCAAGTGGGTGGGGCAGGGGGGGTTCAGCCATCAAACAGATTATGACACGCGCACCAGATAAAAAACAAGGGGGTAAAAAATAAAAATCTGTTGATTTACGCAATTGAGATATTTTCAACCTTCGACTACCGCCAGTATTCGATTTCTTCTGGTTGAAAAATGCTGCAAATCCAATTTACAGTCATTTAAAATACCCTTTAATTACGGCTACCCGTAAATATTAACTGAAACTGGGGCGATAATACGGATTCCATTGTTTTTTACTCTTAAATATTAATAAAGCATACATTGCATTTTAAAATAATTAAATAAAAGTAGTCTTTGTTGCAGAGAATCATGTGAAATCTTTCTTTTTATCCGAATATTTTTTGTGGCAACACAAACAAGACTTCCGATATGCCCGAAACATATGCAATCCGAACATAAATACCCGTTAAATAAGGCAATGCATATGCATATCCATATATGTGTGAATAAATCCGATCGCCGCCCCTCGTTATGCCCACTTAAGTGCAATCATTTTTACGAACTATTGAAATACATTTCATCTGGCATGTGGACCTCGACCTGCACAACAACAGGCCAACAATCAAAGGCCACGTGCAGTGCGCAAAAAAAGAAAGCTAGCGAAGCGAAATTATTGATAATTCAATCGTCATTTTGATTGGCTTAAAGCCCGCGCCCGCCACTCGCACATTCAACTGTCAAAATCTTGGGCAAATAAAGCGGAAATGAATTTTCCGATTCCCGATTTCCGCCATGTTTGTCTTGGTTTTTCGATTCCTTTGTTTGGGCGGCATTTCATCTCCCTGTCATCCTCTCGACTTCTTTTTATTTTGCAGGTGGTTCAAGGAGGAGAACGAGCAACTGCTGCCACTGCAACTCAGCGAACGCATCACCATCGTATCCGCGGGGCTCCTCAAAATCACCAAGGTGCGTAGGTTACAGAGGGAAAACGTATATTCCGATTTAAAAATGTTTTATTTCAAATTTCAAATTGACCTATATCATGTTTAAATTAATTTATACTTAAATTTTATTATATTTATATAAGAAAGATTTTTTTACCTAAGAAAGATCGATTAATATCTGACCCTATATAAGTCAATGTTTTTAAACTTTGTTTTTAATTTAATAAAACTAGGTAAAAATCAAATCTTCCCCTTATCTTCAATATCAAGTCCTTTGTGATATGCAAAAATATCCAGGCATTTTTCCTTTGTACCCATAAAGGGGCATAGTCAGACAGACAAAAAGAGGGCAAAAGGGAGGATAGGAAACTCTGCTGATTGCCAATTGATTTCGTCCATTGCAGGCACGTCTCGAGGATAGTGGAAAATATTTGTGCTGGGTGAACAATACGGCGGGCGAGGAGACCATCCAAGTGTCGCTAACGGTGACAGGTGAGTGTTTCTGGGTTTCAGCGAGTGTGTGTCTACCGTGATGGTAGAAAAAAAAGAGAAAACGAAATGGGTACTCAAAACGCTTCTCCCACTTCCACAAACACAGCTCCCTTGACGGCACACCTGCAGCCACAGGTGCAGACGGTGGACGTCGATAAGGATGCGCAATTCCAATGCATTGTCTCTGGCCATCCGGTCCACGATGTCAACTGGCTGCACGACGGCAAACCCATACTCAGGGACAATCGTGTTGAGGTGAGCAGCCACTCTCATATTAACCATAATTTAATTGGCTATCAAACATATAAAAACCATCTTTATTTTGATTTAATTTTTGTTAAATTTTTTATAATATTGAAAATATCAGCTGAAAAGATTTTTCAAAGATTATATCTCATACCATCCATAACGAAAGTGGCTATCAAGCTCTCTGATGGATAAACTTATAAAAATCATATTTATTTGATTTTATTTATATTAAAATTTTTTATAATATTGAAAATATTAGCTGAAATGGTTTTTAAAGATTATATCTCATACCATCCATAATTTAAGTGGCCATCAAGCTTTATATCGATTTTATTTCTATTAAACTTCTTTATAATACTAAAAATCAAAGATTATAAAAAAGGGTTACTGATAATAATTTTCTATTGATCCCCCATCCAGATCCTCACCGATCCACCCCGGCTGATTATTAAAAAAGTGCAAAAGGAGGATCCCGGCATGTACCAGTGCTTCGTGTCCAATGAATGGGAGCAGATCGAGTCCACCGCCGAGTTGCAGTTGGGCGGTGAGTGATGATTATGTTAGTGCCCGCCCACTTGGGCTAATAAATTGGCCATCCATCGTTATGGCCATTAATAACCACTTATGACCGCCCAAACACACACATACTCTCCCCCAACATTTCATCTCAATCAAAAGCGTAATTTCCTCCTCGAAGCCGGCGAATGACGACCGCAGACCACACAAATAAATGTTTGTCATAATTGCATTTCATTATTTTCTAATTTAGCAAATTGCTAACATTTTTCACCGACAACAAATCACAGAGGGGCAACAACAATGCGGAGCTGCCCATAAAACGCAGCGACGACGACGACTTAATTTTATTACTAGCACTAAAATTCTAGCCGCAGACACTAAACAGCGGGGCAGGGGCGTTGGTCCTAGGGGGTAGCTATCACGAATGGGGGAGCACATTGTATCGCTTAGCTGCCTGAGGGCATCAAACACACACACACACTCAATTGAAACCGGAGCAGGATGAATCAGTCCGCTTTGAGGGGTTTATGCGTGGCCCAAATACGATTAACGCAAATCTGGGATCATCAGTATTACGACGGGGAACAGATGTGAGCCGTTAAGTAGGGGTATTAACTCAAGTATGATGTCAAGTATTAGGTTGACAAAAATTCCTCGAATAGAATATACCTTCTGTTAAATGAGATTCAATAAAAATCATTCATTTTGTATTTATTTTAGTTATTATTATTATTTATCTTTTAAGTTATTTTAACATTAAATTTAACAAAATTTAAAAATGCTATAATAGTTTATACAAATTCCATTTCTAAGGCCCCACATTTTTGTATCGACGCTCAAAGGATTTTATAATTGTGTGCCCTATTTCCTGATATATTTTTTATTTTTCTTTAAGAAATTATTTATTTCCTGAATGCGCTACGAACCACAAATCTAAAATCCAAATCAGCAGTACATAAAACCAGATTGAACACTTGTAATGCGAGGATAATCGTCTTTGTGCATCATTTATCTCGTTATCCCTTGCCGCATAAACATCACAGCAGACACATTCGCGCTTTGTCGCTTTGGCAACATTTTGTGATTTGCTTTTAGGCGCAAGCGGAAATTGATTTCGATATATTATTGGCATGCTTCGCACAAAAGAGGGAGAAGGGCAACAGGAAGTAGATCCCCCCACCCCCTTCTTTTTGCCGCTGGGTGTTAAAAGCAAACCCCCCGCCCCCCACTTGCCCGCAACCACCGAGAAAAGCGCCATTAAGCGGCCGGATATGGCAGCAATTGTGTCAACGGTGCAACAGTATTCGTGTGCCACACATAGTGTGCGAATGTGTGTGTGCGAGAGCAAATAAATATGGCAGCTTATAACTGGGAATGCCAGAGCCGAAAAATCCAGCCACTGGGCCAGAGGAAATTGATACAATTTCCATCAGCTGGATAGCATTTGCTCGCTTGTCAAATGCATTTTCCGTTTGCCTTGGCTCAACATAAGCAATTGGCAAGGAAAAGCAATGAAGACTGAGCAAATGCTGTGCCAACGAAAAGTGCAAATCGTTTTGCTTTTGGCTTGCGAAATGTTTTAAAAAAGATTGTGAATTTCTTAACTAGGAAAATATTCAACCATAAGCTTGTGAGGAATGTGGAGAAAATATGAAAATATCAGATATATATTTTACAATTTTTAATAAAGAATAGTAAAATGTTCAACGAACTATTTTTTTTAATTTTTATTTCTCGAGCATCCCTTACGACAAATATTTATTTTTTTCGACTGCTTGCAGTATAGAGAAGTTCCTTTGAATGCTATTTTAATGAAGATTTCCACACCCATTCATGTGCATAATTAAGAAGCAAGTCATCGATGCAATCATCTTTCTGCAATCAAAAAAGTAAAGTTGAAGCTGAAGAGGAAAAGACAGAATCTCAAATAGTAAAGCACACATGTGTAGCAGAGCCTTTTCAGCAGGCACTAATGAAAGACACAGACACACGTCCTTCCCTCCATCCTTTCCACAGAAACCTCATCGTTTGAGCAAAGTTTTCAGCCCACTCACCACCCAGACTTTACCGTATACCGTTTAATGCTCATTTCAGATGCCTCGCCGGAACTGCTTTATTGGTTCTCCGAGCAGACGCTGCAGCCGGGACCCACGGTATCATTGAAGTGCGTGGCCACCGGAAATCCACTGCCTCAATTTACATGGTCCCTGGACGGATTTCCGGTGAGTTTAGCCGCCAAACTCGAAACTTGAGCTCAAGGCGGAAATGCAGGCAGTACTTCCGTTTCCGCCGTTGCACTTGCTCATGGTTAATCCGCCATTGCAAAGTCCCCAATAATGCCGAGATATTTGTCACAGCCACTGTTATTACAGTAACATTCATCTCCATCTTCCAGAATACACATAAATATTTTAGAAACCGAAATTCAGTTGCCTTGCTAAAAAGAAAAGAAGAAAAAATCCTCCACCCAATCCCAATCCTTGTGATCCAAGTGCATACTTGGGATGCCCATCTTCTGCTTTGCTTTTCCTCTGCTCCACTCGAATTTTTTCGTTTCAAGAATTTCTTTTCTGTTGGCTTTTTTCCCCCTTTTGCTATATTTTCAAGGATTTGTTTCGTTTATTTGCATAAATTTTCATTTTCCTTCTGAGACTCCCACTTTCCGTTTTCCACTTTTCGGGGCACTGCAAATTTGATGCAATTTCGATCAATTCGATTTACATGAATTTTTTATTTCAAGCCAAACCTCTTCGCTTTGCTAATTGGCCCACTCTGATAACGAATTCCCCTCTTTAGATACCAGACAGCTCGCGCTTTTTAGTGGGTCAATATGTTACCATCCACGACGATGTCATCAGCCACGTGAATATATCAAACGTCAAGGAGGAGGACGGCGGGGAGTACACCTGCACGGCCCAGAATGCAATTGGCAAGTGAGTAGCCGCAGTTCCATAAATAAACCACACACTCGGAGAGCACTTTCCTATAGGGGTGGAATCGGCTGAATTCGCTGGATAGGCTGGATAGGCTGGATATGTTGGATAGGCTCGTATAGGGGCATAAAAAGCATTTCCATGCTAAATCATAAATTTAGCTGTAGCATAGGAAAAAATAGATGGCTTGGGGCAAAAAACCGACACAATGGCCGGGCATTGTTTGCAGGCAGGGGAGCGGCATAAAATCCAAACAATTTGCTGAGGCAGCCAAGGCAAATCCCATCTAGAGATGGAATAGCTGTCAAAATATCAGGCACGAAAATATTAACTAAAAGTATATGATGTTAGAGAAATATATATTATTTTTAAAACATTTAAAATAATAATAATTTTGAGAATAAAATAAGAAGTAGATAGAAAGACAATCCAAATGTAAATTTAATAATAGTTCAAAATATATTATTTTTTAAAGACTTCTCAAGATGAAATATTCTCAAAAAAGCCTTATAATCTCAGGATTTTTAACTCAATATGTGAATTTTTCCCCTCACGAACCCATCTTCAGCCCAAAACTAAACGTCTGCCAATGTTTTATTTCCAGAGTCTCGCACAGTGCCAAAGTGAACATCTATGGATTGCCTTACATACGCGAAATGCCAAAAATAACAGGAATTTCTGGCTCTGATTTGATTGTTAAATGTCCCGTGGCTGGTTACCCCATCGATAAAATTCACTGGGAGCGAGGTGAGCCGTACATATAAGGATAAATATATATATTTCTGTGCCCATTTCGGATATGTGATGCGCTGCGATGTGTGCAATATATATTTGACTTATTTTTTGGTCATTCCGATATTTTGCTTTATGCTTATTTGCCTTTTGGCCAGTTGTTTGTTATTAAAAATGGTATGTTTGTTATTGCGCATATCAGTGAAAATTATTAAAACTACAAAATGAACGTTATTTTTTTGCCAAGCTGTTTTCGTTCGGTTTTAAGCGAAGTAAAATTTAAATTCGAATGCCGCAGATTTTTTATATTATTTGTAATTATTATCTTTGCGCGTTTGCCTGTGTGCCAACATGCAATCGTGTTTATCGTAGCGAATGTGGCCGAAAAGAAATTTAATAATCATAAATATATGAGTCAAGGTCCGGAAAAAGAAATTGCGAGTTCTCATTTGAGGTGGATAAATATTAAAATATTAAATATTAAGTTGACACTTCTGCTGGAATGCAGCTCAATGTATTTTCTTAAAATATTGTAGAATACCACAGAGGAGCATTTATTACCATTTACCTGCAAGAAATGACGAAAATAAATTGAAAATATATAGAAATTCAAAGAAAGCAGCAGGACAATAAACATTTTTGCATTTCCCCCAGCTGCATCAATAAATCCATTTCTATTTTTCTTATTTCTTAATCAAAAAGCTCTTAAAAAAGTTGTCCCCTTGTGCTGGTGTATGCAAATAAATTAAGCTAGCCAAAAAAAATAAAAAGTAGAGACACCGAATGCTATATGGCCAGTCATAAATCGCATAACTTTGTTTTATGTGAGCAGCCAAATTAATTGCCAACCTCGTTCCGTTTTCTCCCCTTTCTTCCGCTTTTCTTTTTTCTTATTTCTCTCGGTGTGGTGGTATAAAAACCAAAAAAAATAAAGATGGCCAAACGCTGCCCATAAATCGCAGGCAGCGTGCCTACAACAATGGCACCTTAATTATCGAGCAACTGCAGCGCCTCGAGGATGCGGGAACCTACACGTGCATGGCCCAAAATAAGCAGAAGCAAACTTCGCGGCGGAACGTGGAGATCCAAGTGCTGGGTGAGTGTGTGTTTTTTGCCAATATTTAAAATTAGAAGTAGAGGCTGCAGAAAGCTGCTACAGCTACAATGAAACTATTCCAATTAGAGTGGCGAACGAAACTATGCAGCCGCAACAGCAAAACAAAAGCAACTATTTTCCCAGTTAATGCACATGCAGGCGGTGCTGGTGGGCGGTTAAGGGTTGGTTACTGGGCGGTTAGTGGGCGGTTAGTGGGCCCGGCAGACCCACAATGAAGTCATTGACTTTTGTGTTCTGTCTGCGGCAACTCCGCCTCCTCATCCCACTGCCTCCCTCCCACTCACTCTTTATAATAATTCACTCGGCAGCTGTTGCTAAGCCGCAGCTGCATTGATGCGAGGGCCACGCCCACAATTGGCACTACCATACTACCGCCCCCCACAGTCCTTACATCCTTGATTATATCGGGCTCACTGGGTTTTGTGCTCAAGCCAAATGCCATGGCAATTGTTAGCCGGTTTCGCGACACTCAACGTTTTTCTGCCCGCCAAATGTTTTCGGTTTACGATTTACGGTTTATTGTTTGTGTTTCATGTTTTATGGCTTCCTTTCGATTCGCAGTGCCTCCGAAAATTATGCCCATCCAGGCGATGACGAACATGCTCCGCGAGGGAATGCGCGCGGCCATTTCCTGCCAGATCCTCGAGGGCGACCTGCCAGTCAGCTTTCGCTGGGAACGCAACGGAAAACCACTGATCGGCACTGGGTGAGCTCTCTATGATGTGTATTTTAAATATTTTAGTTGGAAAAAATTTAGAAAACAATTTATTAGGGGTGGGTTTTTGAAGTCACTTTTAAATGTAAAAATAAGTGTCTGAAAGTATGCAAAAATATATTTTTAATCCAAAAGTGATATAAATTCATACAGGAAGACGACTATCACTTAACTCACTGCATACTTTTAGACACATATTAAAAAGTTATTTCCAAAACATAGGCATTTCTATTTTTTCAAGTAGAGATTGAGTTGAGATCTCGATATTTAATTTACGTTTTACCTTCAAAGCATCGATATTATCAAATCGTTAACTATTTTAAAGGCAACGATTTCTAGCGAATTTTTAAATTGTTTTATTTTACATTCAAAACCTTGTAAACATATTTGCAAAAATATAATATTTGCAATTACATTGTTTACAAAAATAAAAATTTTTGGGAAATGGAAGAAATGAAATCCAGCTCTTTTTAAACTCTTTTAAATTCCCATTTTTCTTTAATAGCAATGAGGTGTTCCGCCGCCTGGACGAGTACTCGGCCAGTTTGGTCATCGAGCACATATCCTCCGATCATTCTGGGAACTACACCTGCATAGCGAGTAATGTGGCGGGCACCGAGCGATTTACCGTGCCGCTTACGGTAAATGTGCCACCCAAGTGGATCCTGGAGCCAAAGGACTCGAGTGCCCAGGCGGGTGCGGACGTCCTGCTGCACTGCCAGTCGTCGGGATATCCCACGCCGGCCATCACCTGGAAAAAGGCCATCGGACCGATGCCAGGCGAGTACAAGGACTTCCTCTACGAGCCCACCGTGCAGCTCTTTCCCAACGGAACGATTTTCTTTAAGAAAATCAGCAAGGAGTCGCAAGGACACTTTCTGTGCGAGGCCAAAAATAATATTGGCTCCGGCGTCAGCAAGGTCATCTTCCTCAAAGTTAATGGTGAGTATTTCCAAGAGAATTTGTGCAAAATATTATTCAATTTCGAAAGAAAATTTGTAATAAATTAAATTGTTTCAATATTTCATCAAATAATTATTTTAAACTCTCAATATTTAAATACTTTACTTTTTAAATTGACACCTAAATAAATTAAAGTTAATGCCATGTGCCACACCCCTTTTCCTACTCCTCAGTACCCGCCCACTTCCAAACGAAGACGAAACAGATTTCGGTGGCCAAGGGCAAGCAGGTCCATGTGCAGTGCAACGTTCAGGGCGACAATCCCATCGACTTCAAATGGAAAATCCAGTCAACGCAACAGTATCTCGACGAATCGCTGGATTCCCGGTAAGAGTGCCCCCCTTTCAGGACCTCGCCCATCCTTGGATGTCTGCGAGTCTGGCGAAATCAATTCCAAGTCGATTGCAAACAACAAATTGGTTTTAATTAAAGGAGTTCTGTCTGAGCTCGGTGCTCGGATTTCGGTTTGAGTTCTGGGTTCTCAGTTCTGAGTTCTGGGGGAATGGATACCAGCACTTGGCCAAAGCCTAACTCAATTTTCACCAGGCAATGAGTTCCGAGTCTCCCTTTCTGTGTCTGCCTCATATTTTCGCAATGAGAATTCTCATATTCCAGACTCTAATCAAGGGCTTTCTGTAGCTTTTCGTAATGGCTAGGCACTTGAAAAAATTGCTATAAAATAAATACTAAATTAAAGTAAAGAGGATCTTAATCCATAAAAGATTTAACAAATAATAAATCAGACCCACCAAAAAATATTATATATTAAAATACATTACAGAGGATTTAATTCTCAAACAGATATTAAATTTAAAAGAGCTAAAGGAGGAAATAATTATCTAGATGTAGATGGTATTTGCCAACTAAGAGAACAACTCAGACAGAGGAATATAGGTCAAGCAATAACTGTAATTAAAAGTTTTTAAGTAGTGCTTCTAATAATCCAAGTTTTGAGTTTTTTTTCGTAATATCCTCCCCCGAGAAACCGCACAATGCAGGCAAAGAAAACTTGGGCCTGCAGTTGCCATTTAGAAATGCCATTTCCCTGGCCTTATAGTTGAGTTGCAGTTCCATTTCAGTGCCCACTTGTGTCCTTGTGTATTTGTATATCGTAAGTGTTTTAATGTATATGTATTTCCGGCTTTCTCTTTTCTTCCGGCCCACACCACTACAACCACCCACCTGCCTTTGGTTCGGCAAACAACTGAATATGCACATGCGTTTTATTTATTTATGCCATTTGCACACGCACACCAATGCCACGTGTGTGACTGTGCGTATCTGTGTGTGCATTTCGGACTCGTACGTCTTCGTCTTTGTCAACAAAACTACAACTGGCACACCAACAACAACAACGACAATAACAACAACACCAACGTGGAAAACATTGTTATAAAATTGCATTGCATCGCTCACGTTGCGCAAACACGCATCCACATCCACGTATCCGTATCTGCATCTCCATCTGCATCTGTATCTGTATCTGCATGTGTGTTTTCGGCTACCGTGTCTCTTAAATGCATTTACTTGCATATAAATCACACGGCACACACACTCGCACACACACAGCTACACAATAAGAGATCAAGTGCTCGACGACGGCATGGTCTCCGAATTGGGCATTTCGCACACATATCGCCAGGATACGGGCATTTATATCTGTCAGGCGAGCAATGCATTCGGACAGGTAAGTTGCAAGGCTGACACTTTTGTGTGGCACACGACACCATTGCGAATCGCTGATATTATTATGTATCGGGTTGACTTAAATCAAACTGTCGTTGGACTAATGGAATTGGGCCGAGCTCTAGTTCATTTCGATCGGGAGTTGCCAAGCAGTCAGCTCTATGAGAGCGATAAATCACTGTGCTGCACAGGGAGAAAATTCGTTTCATATCTGATAGATGTAATCTCAAAATTCATAGAATTTATAACTATAATATCTACCAATACTTTTAAATTTTTATAAATAAGCAAGTAGTTTTCAAGCTTTTTTCTTTCCACTAAAGGCGATTTGTTCTTTAAAATTAGAGAAAATAAATATATTTCAATTGAAGTAAATTAAAATCAATTTAAATGTTCTTCAAAAATATATATAATTTTCCAATGGTTGTATTACGAGCTTTGTAATGAATTTAATTTATAAAAGTAGAGAAAGTGCGTAATTTCTTTGCGTGTACACAATCTATAAGTTCGCCTGCCAACCTGCAGCACGCACAACTCACACAGTGTCAGAAAAGTTTTGCCCCCAGCCCCGTCCGTCTGCAAGTTGGCCCAAAATCCCGCTCTCCGCTCATCAACCGCTGTTAACCCTAATTTATGGCAATTTGAATGAGACTCGAACACCAGCTGCAGCTGGCTGCCTGTCATGACTTTCACTGGGCGCAAATGAACTCTTAATGCGCCAACTCGGCCCCAGTCCATCCCCATTACCATCACCATCACCACTATCATCATCATCATCACCATCATCGTAGTCGTCAACCGAATAGCTAAGCGAATCTGACACAAAACCATTCGATTTTTGGCAGGACGAGATGTCCATCCAGCTCATCGTGCAGGAGGTGCCCGAGCAGCCGAAGAACCTCCGCATCAACTCGCAGCAGTCGCGCAGTTTGCAGCTCACCTGGAGCCAACCCTTTGCCGGCAATAGTCCCATTGAGGAGTACCACATCTACTACAAACAGATATCAGGTGAGAAAGATAGGATAAAAGTAGTAGAACTTACAGAACGTTACTCATCTTAATAAGTTTCTAAATATAAATTTAAAATATAAAATGGTCTTATATTATTAAAATAATGGATATCTGAAAATTTTTCAAAATAATAAACTAGATTTTCTCAAATAATAACTTCATATATTACGTATACGCCTAGTAAATGCCATTGATAGATATTGCGTATCCGCCTAATGAACAGATTCGAATTAAAGAGTATTATCTAGAGTTCTTCTTCTAGTATTCAATACAAAATGGCTTTAAAGCACAACTTGTTTGGGTAAAAACATTGGATCTTAAATAATAATTATTAAAATGATTTTAAAATTTTTTAAATTAAAATTAATTTTTTTTTTTAGAAATTGTAGTAAAATAAATATTTTTAAATAAATACTACCGATATCTGATAACTGTAATACACAAATAATTAGATTTCTTCTCTCCCACAGACATTTGGCAGAACTCGGAGCACCTAACCATTGCTGGAGCCCAGACGGTGATCAACATCCAGCAGCTGCGTCCGGCGAAGGCCTATCACATTCGGATGTCGGCGGAGAACAAGCTGGGTGCCTCCGAGTTCTCCGAGGTGGTGCAGGTGACCACGCTGGAGGAGGTGCCCTCGGGACCGCCACTGGCCGTGCGGGCCGAGCCCAAGAGCTCCACCGAGATCTTCGTGACCTGGGATGCGCCGGAAAGGGATCACTGGAACGGCATCCTGCTTGGCTACTACGTGGGCTACCAGATGTCGCTGACGCCTGAGGACAAGGAGGTGAATCCCACGCAGGGCTTCAGCTTCAAGACCGTCGAGGTGCGATCCCATTTCGGCGGCGAAACGGTGCTGGCCAACCTCAACAAGTTCACCCAGTACCACGTGATCGTCCAGGCCTACACCAGCCAGGGCAGCGGACCGCCCAGCAAGGAGATTGCCGTGCAAACAATGGAGGATGGTAAGGGTTGAGGGGTTTAGGGGTGTTGCGGTAGAGGGAGGGGGAGGGAGATGTAGACGGAGGCACCTGGCTCTCACTGATTGCATTGCTAATTGCCCGTTCACGAAATCTCCCTACCGCGAATGGTTGCCCTGCAAACTGACTTTGGGAAGAAGTCTGGGTATGCACAGAGAACAAATTTACCAAGTGCAAAAAATCTTTACAAATAAATATATTTTAAATTTAATATTTACAAAAAAATTAATTTTTTTCAAATATTGAGTTCACAAATATTAATATTATTCAAATATTAAGTTCACAAATATTTCTGTAACAATTCATTGAACCAAATTAAGAATACACTTTTTTTTAATTTTTAAAACAATTGTTAAACTTATTTGGGGATTGTTGAAAAAATAACTTTACTTATAAAAACTCCTGGACAATGACTAACATTTTCGATTCTCTTCCCCCTAAATTCAATATAATTTCTCAACCTAAAAATTATGGGTGAAGAGAATTTTCTGTATAACATTTTCCTTTTCCCTTTTCATCTTCCTCTGCTGCAGTTCCCTCATCCCCGCCTGAATCGCCGCAGTGCGATGTCCTAGGCTCCACATCGATTTACATCACCTGGTCCCCGCCGGACATTGACGGCCAAAATGGAAAAATCAAGGGCTACAAAGTGTTTTACATATCGGTGGACGAGCTGTATGGTAAGTCCTTTGTGCCTCCCAAAACCCCAGATACTTTCGAGAAATAATCCTGGGGGTCTTGATTTAAGATGCCATTTAATAAACATTAAATTAAAAATTAAAATACATTAAAATTGATTGAGTAGTATTGTTATTATTTTTAATTTTTAGAAACACTCCTTAAATATTTGTAATAAATTCTTTTGAGTCTGAGCTTCCATAAGGGAATGTGCATTGCACAATTTAACAACTCATTACCCGGATTCCTCGGTCCCTTTCAATTACTGCAGTTGCATTGGCATTTATGCCATACCAGCGATGGTCAATTACCACGCTGGAATGTGTCCAGAATGTTGTCGACCGAAACACGCCGACCGACCGACGGTTGGGCAACTTATTTTTGAAATTTATGGCACTCGCAAATTAATTAGCCCACTTCATGGTCCTCATATTTCCAATCAGTGCTAATTGTTCTCGTCTCTCCTTCTTTCTTCCTGCTGCTGCTCCTGCTCCTGCTACTCCTTCTCCTGGTATTGCTGCACTGCCTCGGTTACACGTGCTCAGAAACCGATCCGGAGGTTGTCAAGTCAACAAATCAATACGTCACCATCGAGAATCTGCGCAAATACACCAACTACACGGTCTGGGTTTTGGCTTACACCAAAGTAGGCGATGGCATGAAAACCAAACCGTTTTATTGCCGCACCCACGAGGATGGTAAGTGGCATTCGGTTCAATGAACGCAAACGAGGTGCGGCACACCCCCAATCCCATCCAGTCATCCTACCATCCAACCCATCCTACCCATTCCCGAATCCTCGCCAGCCACCTCGATTCGTTGTCGTTGCCGCGCTGGCAATTTCCATGCAACACCCTTCCGCTGATATATACATTTATTCATATACCATACATATTTATATATATATACGTGCATTTATTTTTGCAATCGCAATTGTGGAATGCAGTGCCCTCCGCCCCGCAGGCCATTAAGGCGATACCCGCGTCGAGCTCGAAAATCATTATATCCTGGCTGCCGCCCGACCTGCCCAACGGCGACATTGTAAGTCTATTTTTGGATGGCTTTGGGGGATATTTTTGGGTTGGTCAGGGAAGACGACTGGTCAAGGTCAGCCTTATCAGATGGTTAAAGAAATATTTATGAGATAAATTTCCTATGGATTTTAAGGTTAAATAAGGGAAATGCAATAAATGATTAATATCTTGGGTTATCTCAAGATTCCAGTAAAAATTTTCAAAAACTTTTACCTGAAGTTAGGTTTTGAAAAAAGGTTTTGATGTGAAGAAAACTGTGTAGGATATATCCCAATACTTTTTAGGTTGTTTTCTATTTGTGGCTACAAAATCTTAAATTTTTAAAATATAAATACAAGTTTTTAGAAAATTATGGTACATCAAAAATCTGTTTTTGATAAATAATGTAATTTATTTTAAGTTTTCAACTTCTTTTTTAAGATGTTATCATAAGAAAGAAATATGTGGCTATAAAATCTTATATTTTTAAAATATAAAATATAAAATTGTGGTATTTCAAAAATATGTTTTTGATAAAGAATTTAATTCATTTTAAGTTTCCAACTTCCTTTTAAAGATGCTATTATAATAACGAAGAATTGGATATAAATTTAGATCCACTTATTATATTATCTTTAAAATAATCACTTTTCTTAGAAATGGAGAAAAGTGCCATATATTAATTAGTAAATGTTGCATCCTAACTCTACCCCTTTTTTCCTCCCCCAGACGGGCTACACCTTCTATATGTCCATGCTGGAGGGGGGCCGCGAGGAGGGCACCCACAAGCGTCTGCTGGGACCCTTTGTGGAGATGCACGAGACGGTGCGCACCCAGGAGTCGGCCACGTACCAGTTCTGGCTGACGGCCTCCACCAAGATGGGCGAGGGCGAGAAGACGCAGGTGGTCACGGTGCCGCCGAACAACAAGGTACCCGCCCGGATCGTCTCCTTCAGCCAGCGCATAGTGACGCCCTGGAAGGAGCACCTGGAGCTGCCGTGCCGCAAGGTGGGGGCTCCGGCTCCGGTTACCATTTGGCGGCAGGATGGCCACAATATGGAGACGAGTGCCCGCAAGACGATAGCCAAGAATGGCACGCTCTACATGAAGGAGTGCCAGGCCAGCGATGCGGGCAACTACACCTGCAGTGTGGAGAACACCTGGGGCAAGGACGAGATCGTCTACAACATTGTGGTGAAGGTGCCACCCGAGGCGCCCAATCTCACGGTGATAAATGCCTACACGGACAGCCTGCTGCTGGAGTGGATGGACAACAGCCATGGCGGCAGTCCCATCCTGGGCTATGTGATCAACTACAAGCGGGACAATGGCGACTGGGAGGAGCTGCAGGTGGACTCCAAGACCACCTCGCATCTGCTGACCAACCTGTGGTGTGGAACTCGCTATCAGTTGTATATCACCGCCTACAACAAGATTGGAACAGGTTTGCCCTGCGACATAGTCAACTCCTATACGAAGGGTAATCCTCCGGTGCAACCGAAGCACTCCCAGATGATCACCAATAACTCGACGAGCGTCACCTGCTGGCTGGATTCCTGGGGCGATGGTGGTTGCGGCATCCTGTACTTCATGATCGAGTCGCGTGTGTATGGACGATCCTCTTGGGCGGTGGTCTCCAATCACATTCCGCCCACGGAAAGGATTTACACGGTGAGCGATCTGGTGCCGGGCACTAAATATCAACTGAAGGTCACGGCCCACAATAATGCCGGTTCCACTACGGCTATATACAACTTTACCACGCTGTCTACTCAGGGAGGTGGGTTCTTTAATGTAATAATCAGGGACCGTAATTAATCGTTACTTGAGATTTTTAATTTAAAAATGCTACTGTTGTTATAAGTTATTATTATTCTTGCCAACAAATCTGAAAAGCAAATAAACTGTTATTTGTTCATATCTATAAAATGCATAAAAACCAGTTAAATTGTTGATTTAAACTAGAAAAAATCTCAGTAAGCCTTTTAAAATAAAAATCTCAAATAACCATTATTTAAAGTTCTTGGTAACAACTAATGTAATATATTAATTTAATAATATTTTATAGTCATCTACAACAACGATCATTCCACTCCGGTTTCCCACCTGAGCGACCTGCCCTTCTATGCCAACTTCAAGCTGCTACTGCCAATATGCTTTTCCTTACTGATGCTGCTGGCCCTGATTGGTGCCGCTCTATTCCTGAGAAAGCGAAGTACGTAGCTATTAAAATGTATTATTATAAAATATTTCATTATAATGGATTTTTCAGAACTAAGCAACCAGGCCCGTTTAGCCAGCTCCTCGATGTCGGAGTCTCCATCACTGGCCAACCTGCAGAACAAGCAGAATCGGGACCAACAGTACTTGGCCGTGCGATGCAATCCCGGAACCTCAGCCCCTCGCGGTTCCAACTCGAATGATTCGGGGAGTTTTGGCAAGGCCGAGGGCAACGAGTACATCGAGGACATCTGCCCCTATGCCACCTTCCAACTGAACAAGCAGACCTACAGCGAGAGCTCCTACAGCGGCAATGTGTACAGTGGTCCCTACCACTCGGTGCGCGGATCCTTTGTCTACCACGATGTCAAGCCGGAGAGCTATCACGTGAGTACAGTAAATATCGTTAATTAATATATAGGATTAGTTCCATTATTTATATTTAATAAAAATAATAATTTTTTAAATTAAATATGACTTGAGAACTTATCCTTTATAATCCACTTATTCCGCTTGCAGTCCAAAGAACCGGAATACACTAAAGTACGTCGAAAAGTAGGCCGCCTCAGGGATCCCCATTCAGAGAGCCAAGGTAGCTATGACATGGTTTCACGTTCACCCTCCCCGCCATTTGTACCAATCCTTCTCCTGCTCCCCCTTAACCCAATAATCCCATGTAGCTGTAAGCCAAATTGAATCATCGTTTGTCACAGTCGCATCCCATCCAAACAAGTCCCCGAACCCTTGGTTTAACCCATCTTTTTCTCATTGCTCTCAACGTTCTTCTCCATCCACATTCGTACATCATCTCTCGATAAAACCAACAAACAACGTACAAATCCATCGAATCGAATACTAAACTTTTTAGAATCGGACAATCCAGGTTCAACAGATTCCGAAGTTAGGAAAATCCTAACGCTTCACATCCCAATTACAGAATATGACACACTCGGCTCCGAGTCCGACAATGATGTGTCTGCACGCGCTCTAAACTCGGCCAAATATCGTGCACAACGTGGTAAGTGGCCAGGGGAATCCCCTTTGAAACTCATTTAAAATCATAAAAATATTTTAAAAAATCACTTTTTAATATCAAGATAGTCTGATATATTTTTCAAGAAAATTTCATAATTATTTATTGCTCTTACAGATACCCAGGATGAGACTTCGTCCTCCTCGGAGACCACGCCCACTAGCATGACCCGGAAGTCGAAGCCGCCCTTCGCCGCCCGGAAGGCGGGAAAACCGGGGACGAGCGGCAAGCGGCACGTGCGAAGTTCCAGTGGCTATTCGAGCCACAACGAAGAAACTACTTTTAGGTAAGTGATCGCGTGGATAGGCCGAGTGGTAATTGCCGCTACTGACGTAATCAGAACTCTGTACGTTTAGCATATCCAACTATCCACCAAACTATCAGGACCACATAAATCCACCAGCTCGTTTTTCGGATGCCAACGACAAGACGAAGACCCAGACGTCGCCACGAATGCGTGCCAATCAGAAACTACACCGGGAGGCTTTCCAGATAAATGTCTAGGCCCCCGCCAGACTTAATTTTAAACTTAATCTTAAACTGAATGTATAAAACGGAAATCGCGTGAAACGAAACTGTAAAATTTGTTGTAAATCCACCCAAAAACAAAGAAAATCGAATGGAAAATTCAGACAGAACTAACGAAAGGCATTAGATCTACAAACCATTGCAACTATTTACAACAGAGCGGACAAGAAACGACAGCTAGGCAAGGGAATCGAATCGAATATTACAGATTTTAAAGGGATCTTTGATTTTCAACGAACATCGGTTTTTGCGAACGAAAGGAATACAGCACGAGAAATAAACCATAAGACTTATTTACACACACTGATTATGCTTAGTTGAACTTGAAAAGCTGCATAAAGACCTTAAATAGGTTGAGAGAAGAGCGGAGGATGGATATAAATAAATTAATGTTATAGGTCCTAAATTAAGCATTTAATGTATGATAAATCCAAACCGAACTGCGGCAGGCCGCAGATGTGAAATGTCGGGCAAGAGCAGATAACTTATAGTACTATATGCGCATAACATATACTATAACTATAAACGAAGCTAAGCGATATTTGAGAATTACCGAAATTCTTTGCATTTGTAGTGAATTATGGGCATTTCGTTGAACTGCATTGTTTGTTTCCATTGATCCAGTTTTGCATCAGTTTGTAAGTGTTTGCGACAAGAATACTTGAGTACTTGGATACTTGACAACTGTTAGCTAGTTACTTAAATGAATTAAATTAATTTACGGGGATACAATAACACGAATGCATTCAGATAGTTTATGAAACTGTTGTACATAGCTAAGCGTCATACAATTACATCTAAAATCGTATTATATATACCAGGAGCATAAGAACGTATTAAATGTTAGTGGAAGATATGTATTACCGAAAGCCAAACCAGCATGCATTTCCATAAGCCGAAACTAAGCGACCGCTCAAAAATAGACAACTACCGACCCGATTCAGACCGATATAGCCGAATATTTGCCAAATAGCATACACAACCGATACCGACACAGCTCCTGTACCATATAGACACGCGTATATATCTAAAATAACTCTATTTTCCAATAGCTACAACGACAAACAACAACCAAGCAACCAATTACATGACAATATGACACAAGTACATACATATACAAAGCATTAACGAAGAAAAACCAAAGATTGTAAACGTAATTCCAGTCGTGGATTATTAATTTATAAAGTTGAATTTGAAAGAATTAATTAGAATCGAGAACACACTTGACAAGGCAACTTTTCAGACTGCACAACAAGAAAAAAAAAAACAAAAACAAAAGCAAATTGTAGGCATTTAAAAAACTTCAACTGCAGTACTCGGTTGTAAATTCGAAAAAAGGTGTTTTTGCACATTGCGATTAGGAAAACTACATAAACAAGTTGTAAAATTACACACGAAAATTCTTCTAAAACAGCACAGTTTATGTACATTGAAAATAGTTCGCGGAATCAATGAAAAACTTTAAATACATGACATGACATATGATAAAACCAAGCAAAGATCGCTCTTTTATTTGGAGATAACAGTAAGTCGTATTTATTTACACTTGACAGTTGAGTAAAACAGAGGTTGCTGGGCGGGAATATGGGATATACTCGTCACATACGTATGCGGATATATGTATAGTATAGATTCACACCGAAACGAAAGCTTTTCCTTAAACCTATGCATCCCTCACATCGTTCTTGCAATTGTTGCACTTAAAGCATTTTCATAGAGATATACATTACAGATAGACAGTTTCGGAACTAAGAGCTATACAATGATTGTGTTTCACTTACACATAACTTAAGGCTAGACAGGTTACATTATATCTTAGTTGCTTTATCGCGGATACAAAAAGGGATTCTAACATTTCGTTTTCGTTCCGAACGGCCAAAGTCGTTCAACTCAATGTTAAGGGTGTATAAAATTGAAATAAGGAGTAGCAAAACGGATTTCATATAGTTGATAGATAGTTGAGGCCACAAACTGGAGGATTATTAAGGATAAAGTCCAAGCCTAGTACGTGAGACGATTCAGCATAGATTGGTTTTGATTGCGTTGCTGCTTATGGCAAATATCAGAACATGATGGGCTTGTCCTTGCACTGGTCTATTACGTAACCCGTGAAGCGCTTCAGAAACTTGGGATACTCGCGCTTGTACACGGCTCTCAAAGCGCTGGCTGGCGCCCAGCCTCCGGGATTAACTGGGGATTGGAAATCATATCGATTATTGAGATTCAATAGGATTAAGAACGGAATACTCACCGACGGAGCAGTAGGTTATCTTGCAGGTTAGATCGTTGCGATTCAGAGGCTGACCTTTCACATAGCCCTCGGGCAGATGCGTCTGGCAGGCCAGTATGACGGTCAGGAAGATCCGCACGCACTTGCCGTTCTTGGACTCCTGCTTGGCGTACTCCGTCGAGTTGTTGCACACTACCCACATGTCCCGGGCGCCTGGCTCCAAGTTATCCGTGATTTTGCGCATGTGGGACCAGAACTGTGCATCTCGCTGGCTCGCCGGCCATATTCGCTTGTGGGTTTGCAGAAAGAGCAGGGTATCCGCCGAGATTTTCTCCAAGATTGTGCAGTCCTCCAAGGTGGCTATGAAAATAGTGTGATTAATTTTAAGATTTTTTTTAATATTTAGTTTAGTTTAATGTAAATATTCAAATGAAAATGTCACTAAAAGTTGTTTGTAAACAAGATGTTATAGTTTGTTTGATTCAGGTGAGTACAAATATTGGTTCCCACGTCTATAATTCAATTATAATTATTAATTTATCGGGTAAATATCTAGCTATTCCCTTTTTGTATAGCCTTGAAACCTAAAAATAAAAGCAAAATCCATCTCAATTCAAACACTCACTTTCCCAGTCATTCCGGAACTCGGGCATGAAGAAGTAGTGGCACATTTCCCTCGCCGTCACGCCCTGCACCGTGTGATAGGCCTTCAGGGGATCCATGACCAGCCCGTTGACCTCCTCCTCGCGTTTGTACATTTTAATCTCGCCCTCGTCGGCGAAGATTTGCCACCCATTGCCGTCCTGGCCAACGCCCTCGCGTGCGTAGTGCAGTTGCTCCTTGCACACGCGATCGATCTGCGGGAGAAAATCCAATTAACGGATGGAATGGAAATTATGGGCCAGATTGGCAATTTCCGTTCCTACCTCGGGCCACAGGGCATGGCTGATGGCCTCGGCGCCCGTGCCGAACTCCTCGCGCGCCTCCTCGCCCTCGGCCACCGCCTCGTGGGGCACGTTGACCAGCGTCTGGGAGATCTGCGACTGCAGCTTCAGCTTGAAGCGCAGCTGCATGTCCTCCTCGATTTTGTCCAGGCCCGTTTCGACCGCATCGAAGAACTCATCCTCTGGCAATGTGGAATGTGGGCCCTCCTGCGAAAGAAAACAAATGAAAGGGAAATGTCATTAGCAATTGCGCTTATAAACTAAGTCAAGTTTAGCCCAAAACATCTTCGAAGGTTCGGCCTAATTAATTTTAATGACGAAACCGCATTCAAACCAATTGGAAAGATATGGAACGTGCCTGGTATAAATTAATCGCCGACACTTGTGCGGCCAAATGGCCCAAGAAAATCCAATTTATGCTGTTGTTTTTTCGCCCGTTCCATTCCATTCCCTAACCAGTCGGCAGGCGGAGATTCTCGTAGTCGGCTGGCATGCGTAATTGGGCGAGCATAATGGACACAAAGGCGCATCATTGTGCCATGAATACGAAAGCAGAAGACCGCCAGACGGGGCTTGGTACTTGAATCGAATTAAGGCAGTGGAAACTCTTGGGGAAATTTTATTTCTAATTTTAAAAATCTTTTAATTTTTTAAAATTTTGTAGGAAATTTGTAAATTATTATACAAGCTTAGCGATCAGTATTTCCTATAAAAAAGAGAACAAAATAATTTCCATGCCGGCCAGTGCTCACTGTACACATTCTGACGTCTGCGGGTGGCGCGTGTATCCCCAGAACGGCAACCGGCGCAAAATAAATGCCTCAAATGGAATTTTTGCGGAATTGAATTTATATTTATTAATTAAAGCAGACATGTGCGCAGCCACAGGCGGTGAAATAAATACACCCCCGGCGGCGCGAAGTCGAGTGCATCATCATTTTGGCCAAGTGGCCCTGGATAATAATGGCCAGCGATGATGAAGTCATGAGCTATATGTACTTATTCCTGTGGCGTCTCTTAGTCTCCGCTTACCAGGCTCCTCCGCAAAACAGCCGAGTTCAACACACACACAAACAAAAATTGTTTCCAACAGGCAAAAAAAGTTTTCCTCCTTAACAGCAGGTAAATAACAGTAACCGAACCGCGAGAGAGCCAAAGAGAGAGAGAAAGCAGGAAAGCGAGCAAACTAGTGTCCTGGCAAATCCTTCCGTCAAGCACAAGGACACAAAACAAACTGTTGCTGGTGGCCGAAACGCAATGGCAACATGGCCAGGACGAGAGGAGAAGAGAGAGAAAGCCAGAAAGAGAGAACCGGGAGAAAGCGGGTGGCTGAGAGTGAAAAGCGTAAAGCCCAGGAAAAGCTTTAATGAATAGGATTTCTCGCATTTAAATAATAAATCAATGCGTGGGGTTTTAGTCACCGCACTTGGAAACTTACAAACATTCAACATTCAGGAGGGGGTCGCCTACAAATGAGGCCAATTTGGTTGGAAAAACCAACCGCCAGCATTTTATCCCTCTCATTTCGAGCAACATCAGCCACACTAAGAGAAACATTGCTTTCATCTAGGTTCCAATCATTGTAATCTTTTGAATTCGGAATTTATGAAATTATAGTTATAATTTAAGCCTTTACAAGTCAAAACGATAAGTCTCTAAAAATCTTTACCACATTGCTTTCTAAAAATAAACATAACACACTTTGTTGATATGTAAAATGATTTTTGTTTATAAAGATAAGCTCTATACACTGGGTAGGATTATGGAAAAATTCTCATATGTTCAGTTCATAAAGTGCTTATCAAAGTATATAAAAATTTTTAAAACGTTCCACCCCAAAAAAATAAGTAAGTAGTATTCCATTTATCCACACTCCCTATATTTAAATACATTATTTATGATTTTCTTGGGGTGTACCTTTATTTGCTTTACTTTGCCCTTCTGAAAACCGCCGGAGCGCCAAAGAAATCGCGCCGAGGGCATGACGTTGTTTATAAATTTAAAAATTTGTATATTTTTATATAGTTGTGCGTGCGGCGATTTCAGATTTGCAACATGAGCTAGCACTCGGTACACTTGTTTATATACGTATTTATAATAGCTCTTTCAACGCGATGCAAGGAATTTCACAATCTGCACACTCAATTAAAAGCCACGACAATATGAAAACGAAACAGTTTCGTTTTGAATTGTTTGCCTAGCGAATTTGTTTATGATTGGTACGTGTTGGCTACTCGATCACTGACCGCCGACTGACCAAGCCAGCTCATAAGCCATAAGCCTGACAGCTGTAAGCCAGGCTAAAAGAAAGAGCTCAAAAAATAGGTGGAATGCTAAATGCTCTTAACTGGAACTTACACGTACAAAATTAAAACATAATATTACTATTATAATAATAATATAACATAAAAATCCTTTTTTTAAACTAACTAAAAACTTTTTAAAAATTATATAATCAACTGAATTAAAAAAATTATATTTCTAAACTAACTAAAAACTAACTTCAAAACTATTATAATAAGTTATTTCTTATCAATTATATTTTTTCAACTCCTCTAACAAGATACTTAAAATAAAATCTTATCAAATTTCATTTGTTCTACCAAAATATGCTTTAAAAAATAAACGTTTCATATCTTATCAAATATACCCATAGCAAGTGCATTCTGACCAACTGTTGGATCATTTGTCAACCTCAATGTCTGCAATATTGGCTCGAGGTAAATCTTCAGGCTGTCAATCTGGACTGAAGAAACCGCCTAGACGCCCACTCTTTCAGCTTGAGTAGTCGCCAGTGGTTGGAAGATACTCTGATTAGAGGATCAGTTACCTTTCCAACAATTATGGACGTGTGCTATTAAATTGTAATAGAATGAGCAAACAAAAATAAGGCGGAAATCAAACAGCTATAAAAAAAAGTACGTTGCATGACCTATTCGAGATAAGAACAGAACACAGTCATTTCGTGTCAGCCAAAAATTGGAACCAAATATTACCATTCCACGATTCAATTGGAACCGCTTAAATAATAATAGTCCAGCGTGTTCTACTTTCCTTACATTCGTATGATGAAATCTCTGACACAACGTCGAACCAAGCAGTTTATTTTAAGACGCAGACAAATCACACGCAAATCGTTTTTACGAATTTCGCGCCACTCTCTCGTTCGGCGATTGTTTGCTCTTTCAGTGGGAACGTGTTTGGCCCCGATTCGGTCAGCAATGACCGTGAATGCGATTACGTTTTGGCTTTTACGGGCTGTAAACTTGGACTCACCTCGAAATCTGGGCCAGGATATGATAAACGCTTCATTTTCTCGATTTCGTCCTTGAACTTTCTGCAAGAAATTAACCACAAGAATTGTTCTTTAGCTTTAACATTTTTTAAAAAAGGTAAATTTGAAAAATTCATGTACAATATTGAATGGAATACACTTTTAAAAGATTTTTAAGAAATTTTGAAACATTTTTGGTAAGGTGAATAAAATGTATGATGAATAAATGCAACAAAATCAGTCAAAATTTAAATGGAATACATTTTGTCTAGTTTTTTGGGAAATTTTGAATCATTTTTGCTGAGTGAATAAAAAAGGGTGTATTTATAATGAATAAATGCAACAAAATCAGTCTAAATTGCTTCTCCTTTTCGAAATCTAGTCCGACTAGGTCAACCTACTTGCTCTGGTCCTCGGAACGGCGGCGCTTATCTATTTCACGCTCCAGTTTCCGTTTCCATGACTCATCGCTTTCGGCGATGATTTCCAAGCAATGCTGCAGGGTGGTGAGCACGCCCGAAGTGGTGGCCCGAAACGTGATGGATTCACCCTAGGAAAATCAAGTACTTAGCACATATGTATCAGCCAATAAGTGCCTTGAATTTACCTTGAAATCGATGGACTTGAGACCGTCGCCCAGGTCCAGGGGTTGGGCATTGTTTTTGTTCACCTCCGAGCAGGCATCAAAGTAGCGCTGCAGCGTCTCGATCTGTCCGAACAGAATGTCCTTGAAAGTCTCCAGTTCGCCGACCTTTTCGCGCAGATTGCGCTGCGTCTTCTTCAGGCTTCCGCCGCTGGTCAGCGAGATGGTGTTCGACTGCAGGCTCATGGTGCTGCCATGGCGCCGCAAGGAAGTGGTGTCCGTGCTGCCCGTGTCCTCCTTGTACAGCTGCAGCACCTCCACCCAATGCATGCGGTCCTCGCTGGTCTCCGCCCGCAGGCACCAGTTGTTCAGGTTGTTCACCACCACATCGAAGCGCAGTTCGTCCGACTCATGGGCCTGTCAATAAAAGATTAACCAATTAGTATCGCAATATTATTCATATTAACACGACCTTTCAAATATTTATTATAGTTGAGTTACTTATTTGATGACAAACTTTGGAATGCAAGATTGAATGGGAATTTCATGCGGAATGTTGCTATATATCACACAATCCTCTTATTTAAAGGAAGTTAAATACATTTGACGAATAAGGCAACTAATTTTATATGCTTGATTATAGCGTAACGCAAATTACTGCTAAACATTAAATACCTAATGGAAAAGAAAAACCCCATTACAAGATTGACCTTCAATTTATGTGTGGAAATGGAATAAACAGTAGAACCTCAATAAATAAAATTACTAACTGCCAACAAAAGAGATTTATTAAAGGAGCTTTGAGTTAGAAAACCATTTATATCAGGGAACGAAAATAACTGTTATTGTAAATTTTTCATACAAAAAAATCACGCACTTAGAAGGGTCCTAAAAATTTTTTAAATACACCACAATTTTTATTAGCCATTGTAGTTTACAACTCCGTAATGATTTTTATTTTTTGATTTTTATAATAAAACTCAAAAAATAACTGTTATTTTTTGATTTTTATGAATAACAGTTATTCCCTTGACATTTTTGAAAAAATTAAATAATTAAAAAAAAACATGATACCCGTGCTTTTTATAACTTACTAAAAATTTGTTAAAAAAGGCAACCGCGCATATTTTATACCTATATTTTTTTAAAATTTTGTTTACCCACAAAATCGCCATAAATCAAGTTTGAGTTTTATTTTTGATCACGACGAATAACTGTTATTTGTCAACTTTTATTATAAAACTCAAAAAATAACAGTTATTCTTTGAGTTTTACTTTACAAATCAGAAAATAACTGTTGAAGTGTGATTTTTAAAATAAAACTTATAACAGTTACGTTCCCTGATTTATATTGTATTTTTAGTTGGAAAAGTTGTTCTGTAGTGTACTTTAATCAAATCTATAGTTTATGGTCGATTAAATCGGTCATAAAACAAATAGCGATTATTAGTTAAAACACTTTGAATCTAGATTAAGTTAAATTCAAGTTTAAATTGTAGGAAAAACCTTATATTCTGAAACTGAATCACCAGATTAAACTCAAATATCTTTGGCTAGGATCAGTGCTTATAAAGTCAAGCGAGTTAGAGAAATAAACGCTGCCCGTGAGTCACCATTGTTTATACGGGTTTTGCAGCCCGGACAATATAAATAGATAAGTACACACTCGAGGCGAAACACCCTCCTAGAAAAACACTAGAACAACACGCCCTCCTGTCAACAGAAGGCCAAAAAGCGGGGGTTTCGTTCGTTCTCCACTTACATTGATGACTTCAATTTGGTCTATTTTGGTCGCCACAACGTTAATTGATTGCGCTGCATTGATTGCGTCGCTCGGAATGGGAATGGGGAATGGGTATTGGCTTGGGAATGGAGACCTCGGGTCGTGGTTAATGTCTACGAAACACATGCGCACACACTCACGCCCATTACTTTTTTATTAGTCCAATTGAAGGCACTTGGTGGAGGAGCTCCTCCCTCCTCTGAACCACCTACCTTAATGGTGGCCTTGGTCAGGCTGATGGCTCCGCGGCACCCGAAATCCGACTCGGACTCGGACTTGTAGTAGGAGAGGGTGCCGTCCTTGAGGACAATGTAGCGCGGCTGCCAGCCGTAGATGTAGTTGGTCCACTTGCTGAGATAGCCCCGCAGCTCGATGCTGTTGTCCAGATACTCCTCCTCCTCGGAGACGTCGCTCTGCGACTGGGATCCCGCCGCCGCCTCGTTGCTCGAAGGCGGTGAAGCCGAGGACTCCCCAGCGTTTGTGTCCATCGTCTGCCAGCTGCGGAGTTCCACTGCCACTGCCACTGCCAAGTTATCTGTACATACAGTATGGGGGTATCTTAATCAGCAGGTTGCCGCACAAGATTATAAATATATGGCCATTGCGCCACGTCCGCGCAGTGTAAACAACTACAATGTGCCGGCAGTTTGAAGGGGCCCTTATCGTGATAATCCAATTCAATCAGCGCGAGCGAATCGCCTGACTCACAGCACCGCCTTTTCGGGGAAGTTTCCTCCGGGGCAGCAGGCATTTAGCCGCCCTCACCACACTCACCGTTCGCTTATTGATTGCCCCAGCGATCCGCAAACATCTGTGCAACACGTAATGCGCGCTTTGTTTGTGCAGAGTTTGGTAAATAAACGAAAAGAACTCGCGACTCGCGACGCTGATGTTTTTTTTTCGCTGCGAAAAACCAAAACAAAGTAGAGGTGGTCGAGCAGCGATAACATCGATATCCATAGGCGGTCACACTAAAATTGAGGGTGGGTGTCTTGGATGCGCTAGCGGCGTCACCCACCTAATTGGATTTTTATTTCAAAAACGAAAATATCAAATTTTGTTTGTTTGAAATTTTAATAGAGCTTTTTAATTAGATTTATTTTACAATTACCGTGAAACTGTTTTATATTCGTCAAAAAACTTTAAAAAGTTCTGCGTTACCACTGGACTAACTTAAATTAAAGTTTACATTTTAAAATTATTTATAATTTCAATGAACAAAGGTAAGTAATTTTCTATAAAGAATGCCTTATTTTTGGCTCTAGTTATAATTTTAATTTATTTTTTAAGAAAACACCTGAAACACATTTGTTATTCTGAATTTAGTTACTTTTTATTCGACAATGTTTTGGGGATGCGAAGGATTAACTTCACTTAGGTTGAAGGACTATGCCACAATTGCAATTATTTACAGACCACTAGGCAAACAGAGATACGAATCTAAGCAGTTAACAACGCCTACGACTAACCATAAATACAATGCGTAAATAAAATAAATAATAATAAATTAATTAGTACACGTTAATTACAAGCAAGTGACTTTGAGGGCGCGCTCAATTCAAACGTAATCCTAAGAACTAGACGAGGTCAACAATGGGAGTTTTGCATGGGGGAAGAGCTTCTACATATACACGTCGTTATCCCGATCTCGAGTGGTCGGCAGCTGGATCACCTGCTCCTCGTGATACTCGCCCACGGGTCTGTCGGTGGGCTTGGTCCTTTTCGTCTTAGCCGCCGTCGCTGGTTTGCTATACTTGCTGGCCAGGGCCTTGAAAATGCTCTTGGGACACGCCTTGAAGTAGGGAAAACATTCCCCTGGTGCCTGCTTTCCCTCGCCCACTTCCTGGGCTTCGACGTAGTCGGGAACCAGGTCGGAAAATGGCGATTTGGTGACCCTAAAAATGCGAGAGATTATTATTAATTTAATATATTTTATTATATTGAATATATCACTTAATTTTTTATAGAAAAACGATGGAAAAATTAAAACTATTTATCCATTGCCACTTTTAAATATTTTCTACTTTGATTTGTTTAAAAAAGGAAAAGTAAAGTAAATATTAATAACATCATATCTAATATTTTCTACTTTGATTTAAATATTTTCCAATTCAATCAAATATTTTAATATGTTTTGTATCAAAAATTACAAAATTATATTTAATTCAAAAATTTGCAGATCTTAATTGTAATTTGTCCATGGTTTTTTTTATTTTTTATGGTTTAATTTACTTACGTTAGAAACAGCTTGGTCATTTCCCCAAAGACCCCGAACTTCTCCAGACTTCTTGAGTGCATCTCGCAGATGGTTCGCAGCAGACAGGCCTTGCCATCCATGCCGAAGGTGGACAGGAAGTCCTCCACCACGCCGTACAGCAGAACCCTTTCGCCGCCGTGGAAAATGTGCTGCAATCCGCTGGGCAGTTCAGGGAACTTGGGACCCTCCTCGTGCACCCTGAACGGCTGATCCTCGTCGCTCCGGCTCCGCTGCTCGCTGAGATCCCGCTTCCGGCGCTGGACATGCAGATACCTGGCCACATATTCACCCACCATGTGACCCGCCTCGTGGCCAAAGGAGCGGGCGAACAGCGGCGGCAGATCCCCCAGAGGATTTTGGTTGTCCGTCAGTCCCAGCTTGTCAAAGTCAACTGTGTGTATGCAAAGTTAATTGATTAATCGTTTTTAAAACAGACTAGCTGACTACTCACTGGTCACGGGAAAGCTGATGGTCAGGTTGGAGAAGAAGCCCTCGGGCGGATGCCGCACCAGGGGCATGGCAATGGTCGGCACAAAAGTCAGCGAAGTGCCCGGCGGCAGGGCCAATCTTCCGTCGTCCGTGATCCAGATGAGTCGCTTCTTTCGTATGTGCGGCGTATCGGGGGAGTCGGCTTCATAATCCGATCCCGCCTGGGCCTCCGCATCCGCCAGCTGTGCGGCCACCTCCAAATCCTGGCCAGCATCCGCCTGTCGATTGAGTGCCAATGCAGTTGGACATAAGCTGACAAGTGGCAGTAGCAGTAGGAGGAGCAGGTGGCCGTGGCGCCTCAACGAGTTCTCCAACTCCATCGTGGGCTGAAGTGATATTGATGAGTGCTGGGATGGTAATTCATTTTATTAAAAGAGTGGATAAACAGCTTGTTAGTATGTATATATAGCTTTAAAAGATAAAATCAACCTAACTCACAAAAATCTCTTCCTTTTTTATTAATAACTGGATTTTATGGTTCGAAATAAAGTTTATTTAATAAACAGGTTGTTCAGGTATCAAAAATAGACTATCATAATAACGATTATATGTTGATAACAGTGATTAGATTCGATAAATTGATCGATCATTATATGGATTCTATTCCCATTTGAATGCTTTTAATAGAAGAATTGCTTTATTTGCTTGCTTTTTTCTACCACTTATTTGATTAATACTCCAGTATTATCTCGATTAAAAATAGTTTCTCATAATAACGATTAAATTATGATAATAGTGACTAGAATGGACAAATTGATCGATCATTATTCGAATGGTATTCCTATTAGGATGCTGATCGTAGACGAGTTGCTTTATTCGCTCGCTTTTTTCTACCACTAATTTGATTACTCCTCCAGTGATCACTGCATTAAAATTAGACTGTCATAATAACGATTATATGATGATAACAGTAATTAGAATCGATAAATTGATCGATCATTGTTCGAATGCTGTTAGTAAACGAGCGTCTTTATTTGTTTGCTCTTTTCTACCACTAATTTGTTTACTCCTCCAGTTTTCACCTCAAACAAAAGACTTAGGCAACGAACTCGACTAGACGCGCGGACTTGCATTCCAATTTCAACTAGCCAGAAATTGAGTTGGCAAAAGACTGGCCTAATGGCCATCATTATACAACAGTTGTATAACAGCAATTGTGCTGCACACATGGCACACACTCATCCACTGGACCACTGCCCACCCCGTTCTGCATTCTCAACCAGAGTTTCTTTCCCCCTGAAGCATCCCCCTGATTTTCATCTCTTCAACTGGTTTCTTTTTTTGCGCAGAGCTCTATGTCTTAGCACATGTCGATTTTTTGGGAAAGCTTCTCCTTGGCATTGTTCCAGCTGCACTGGCTTAAACCGTTAGCCTCTTGGCAGCTTGAATTCTGATTACGACTTGTAGAAATAAATTCCCATCCATCGCAGTTGCAAGGAGAATTGGCAATATGCGTGTGTATTCAGTGAAAGCATGTTAACAAATTGATTTATAATTCTAAACGAAACCAGGCGTAGATTTCACCCCGAAAATAATCGAAATGGAGCAAGACGCACTTTTACCGCACCACCAGTAACCAATAAATGATGCAACTGAGCGGAGAACTTGCCACTTGCCACAGCCGGTTCAGTTTGGTTTGGTTTCAAATATCCACTAGATAGATAAAGTGCTGGCGATCCGTTAGCGATCCGGGGCGATCATTAGAGCACCAGCCAGATGCGGCGGCACTTTCCCAAAGGCTGCAATTTGATGGCGATGGCCAACTGGGAGGTGCATGTTCCCCTGCTATCTAGACCAAGGCATTCCAGCCTACTCCACACACACACTCCTCCCCAAAACTCAGCGACTCAATTGCCCAAAGGTTTGGCGGAGTTTCTCCCAATTTGACAGCGTTACAACGAAATTAACAAGATATTCAGCGCGACGGTGGGCGTGGAAAGATCTTTACTCTATGGGATATTCTGGTGTTTTAAAATGTGTCTATCTAGATAATAATAAGTTAAGTTATAGGTTGGTTCTTGAGGAAAATAATTTAAATGGATTGAGATCTATTGAAAATAGTATTCTAACTTTCTTTCAACTAATAATTTTGTTTATATAATTCATTAATTTGTTTTTTTATTTTTATTTATCTTTTATTTATTTTTTATAATGATATATATTTATTTTAGTTTATAATTTCATTTATTTATTTTTCCCATCTTTCCGAATCTATTAACCAAAGGTTTAACCGAGTTTCTCCGCTATGACAGCGGTACAAGGAAATTAGGCCTAAACAAACTCGGTGTCAAGTCGTCACATTGGGCAGACAGGCGTACAGCCGGTGGGCGTGGCCAGTGCATAAAGCCAAAAATGCAGATGAGATTAATTGCAGCTCAGTGATAGACGTGAAATCGAAATGGGGTCGCTATCTAGGCTGGACAGGGAGGAGAACTGGGCAAGTGCGTTGAGGAAGCGCCACAACTGGCCCGTCCACTATCCCCACTCCACCCTGCTCCACTCCTGGCCAAAACCAATCCAATCCACATCAGTTGACAGCGACGCCTTGGCGGCGACTCTCGCTTATGGCCATGAATGGTGGCCAAACACATGTTGGCCAAGGATCACTTTGATTTCTATGCGAGAAACTAAGTCGACACTTAAATGCCTTTCAGGCGAAATAAAATAACAACTGTGGTCTGAATTTGGGTGAAATTTTTAAATGCTCATGAATAATTACGGGGTTTTACAATGATTTTTACACAACAAAATAATAAAACAAGTTCACTAGTAATTGAAATAAAATGTATATATATTTTACATTAAATTGTATTTTTATTTTCATTATAATTATTATTCATCTGTTAGCGACCTACTTTTTGAGCAAGTTCAATAAGGTCTCCTTATGTAGACCTGCCCAGTTCACGAAGTTCACTCAAACACACATGATATAACTTAAAAGGTAAGTGCATTAAATGCCAAATATATGTTTACATATTTTGGGCATTAGATTTACAACTTTCGGTAGCCAGTTTCATGTGTCAGGGGAATTACCCTTTTGGCAAAAAAAACATTGTCTAGCAAACAAACAACAAACACGCAACAAATGTCAGTTGGGAATGTAAGAGAAGTGATTCGAGAAGGAGACGGAGATGCAGACAGAGAAATACAAAAAAAAAAAAAAGAGACAGTGCCGGAGACAGAGAAAAGTCTCGGCAACTTATGGCGAATTAGTGCAGCTGAGCTTTAATTGGCGCCTGCTAAGTATGGACGCATCCACGTATCCACGTCCGTCTGTCAGAATCCAGAGAGTTTTGCTTTTACGGCGACATAAAGAAATTTACTTAATTTTTGCAGTGAAACCGAAAACTGGGTCAGCAGGTGAGTTCGAATGATAATTTTGATTATTTCATACCCGATCGCAGGCAAATTGACACACGCCGTTAAAAAAAATGTTCGTTGCTTAAGTCTTTTGTTTTACGCGGGCACGTTGCACCCGCACTGCGAGAGAAATGGTGCTGAATAATTAATCAGAAGTGCGGCAAACAAAACAATTTATTTCGATGGAGGAAAGTGCAAGTGTCCGCCGGATTTCAATTCGAATTGAATTCGAATGTGGATGTTCGTGCCTCGCATAAGTGAAGAAATCAATCAAAATAAGCGGGGGTAGAAAGTTGACAAGCGATAACGCCGGATGCATGGCAATTAGGTAATTGGGTTTTCTGTTTTTTATTTCTTATTTTTGGCACAGTTTTCGGAAGTAGTCTGCAGCTTACATAATCTTTTTTGGCTGGATAAAATCCTCAGCCCAAACTGGTTGGTCTTCCTGTGTCCTAATTTCCGCTGGGTAATTCTCCTTCCTCTTTATTTTCCTCCAAGTTCAAAGCTGGAGATCAAGCGTATGATTTTTCTTTCAGCACGTTTTTCACTTTTCAAGCTCCGCTCGACTTGACGGTCCTTTGGTCTGAAGGAAAAGCGCTTGTCGAGCTGCTCAATTGATTTTATGCCTCGGCTTAACGACTTCTTTTTTTTCGGGACAACCGACAACCGCGCGCGCAAACGTTTGAAATTCAACTAAAGCGGCCAGCGGTCGAGGCGAGCGATAAAAAGCCACGACGAACGGGCCAAACTACAATGCAAAAGTGAGGCCGAGAATTCAGGAGGAGGGGGGCTCCCAGGCAGAAGCTACCCGCCAGCCAAAACGGCAAACCAGTCAGCCAGGCCTGCTAAAAAATTCATTTGATCTGGTCTTCGTGTTTTCGAGGAGCGCTGTGTGAAGTTGCCAATTCGCTGTTTGATTTCCTTTTGCCAACGAGGAAGATCTTTCGGCTGCGGGGGAGTGGAAAAATATACAGGGGAGGAAGCTGTTCTCTCCAGCTGAGAGCATTTTCCAGCATTCCTGTGAGTCATCGTCATGGCGAGGGCTTTCCTGCCTCGAAACTAGGTTGCGGTTTGGGCTTCTAAGGCTGCCAATTAATTTCACTTTGCCGCTGCACACTGCAAAAACTTTCAAATGGTGGTACTAAAACTCAAATAAATTTAGAATTCCTAAATTTGATTTTCTATGGGCTTTGCTGCACCTCATAGTATAGTTTATTTGCGAGCTAAACTCGAGTTCATGTTTGGTTAATATTTCTAAAAGACGAAGCGAAGTTTTAATAACATATCATTACACTTGCACTCTCTAAACTTAGACTTCTTGCATATTTTTACTGGTTTTTAACATCGTCTCATTCAGAAAAGGTTTAGCTTGTGAAAAAATTATAATTTAAAATTTAATTTTAGTTAGCTAGAAATATTTGCAGTAAATAGTAATAAGATTAAATTTAAAAACATTTTTAAAGGAGTCGAATTAACAATCAATATAGAATAAAGAAGAGGAAAATACGCTTTGAAGGAATGCATATTTGAAATTTGTCTTGATAAAGATTGATAAACCTCTTCCCAAAAACGAATAGTTAATTTCAGAGAGCGTCAAACATTTTAGAACATGATGTTACGTTAGGAGTAGTGAATAAAGTGATAATAATGAATGGTAAATGAACATCAGACATTCGACCGGTGATAGTCACTATTAAAGACCTGGTTTTTTCCCGTGTGGACGACGTCCATCAGCATGGGGCTAATCGTGGGACAAGTTCTCGCCTAGACTTTGGCCCCCAGATCGTCTTACTAAACTTTCCATGCGAAATGCGAAATGGATGCGACAGTGCGTGTGCGCAGGCGCATCTGGCATGCGGTTTCCAATTCGGTTGGAAATCGAAGCAGTTGGCCAGGCCAGGCTATTTGCATTCGGATTCGGTGAGATACTTATGTACGTAGAACATGTTTCTCGGCCGCTTCCGCTGCGGTTTGAAAGTGAGTCTCGTTTCGCTGTCTAGAGATAGAAGTTGATTAGTGGGTCAAGGTCTCTATTCGGCAGAGATTTCCTTTTCCACGGGGGAAAACTTGAGGAATTCCTCGGAAGACACACCATAAATTTTAACAATACCATAAAGCGACTCTTTAGCGTCAAATGGCGCCATCATCAAGGTACGTGGTGAAAATTTATTCGAGTCCCATGCGTTATCAGAAAGCCTGACCTACGTGATCGCCGCTTTAATCGGGCCGTGTACCCCGATTCACATGGATTTGCGCACAGGAGGGCTTTCCATTTGCGAGTCATTTAAATAAATTGTCAACATATTTACTGCTTGGTTGCATAATTGTAAAATCCACGCAAGTAGATTTCCATTTCCAAATGACCAGTGCGAGCTGGCATGTCGGTATTGGAAAATCGTGTAAATTGGTTTAGTCCAAAACTTTTAAATTAGTAAAAGAGAAAACAATAAAAATCCAGCCCATAAAAATTAAGGTTTTCCCATTAATTGGCCTAAACATTTTTTTATAACATTTTTTGTGTACGAAGGTATTTTTTATTTTGTTTACTCCTTTGAATACAAATGCAATACTGAATTTCCGTAAATTGATAAGGTTTTTGGTGTAAATATATGAACGTCTAAGTACGGGAAAACCTACGAAATACAAAAAAATCGTCATATAAAATTAAATTAAGAAGGTTCTTCAGCTTCCTATGTTAAATGTTCGTTATTTATTTTAAAGTTTAACTGTCGATATTAACAAGAGATGGCAAGAACTAACGGTTTTCGATATCCTATTTGTACAGTAAATATCGATAGTACATTTTTTTAATTTTGAACATCGAATTTCAAATATAGAAACTAAATTGTTTTAAATTAATTTAAAAATAAATAAATCAAGGCGAATTTTCTGTTAATGTATATAAATATATATCCTTTTTATCGATGAGCCCAACAATCGATTGCCACCAGCTGATATTGCGTATCAATTAAATTAGTTTTACTTCGCTTTGTTGTCATTTCATTGGAAAATCAGGGGCAGGCAAAAGGCGACCAGTTAACGGCCAGAACGGCGGCCAAGAGATGACCGCCCGCAATCCCCAGACGCTGATGGCACTGCCCAACGAGGAGCACTTCGACTTCCTGTTCAAGATCGTCCTCATCGGCGACTGCGGGACGGGGAAGACCTGCATAGTGGACAGGTTCAAGACGGGCAACTACATCGAGCGACATGGGAACACCATTGGCGTGGACTTCTCCATGAAGACCATCGCGGTGGAGGGCAAGCAAATAAAGGTGCTATAATAGATTACACAAGATCCTTTTCCTGCTGACTCACATCCTGGGTTTTCTCCTCCTTTCAGCTGCAAATCTGGGACACTGCTGGTCAGGAGAGATTTCGCACCATTACGCAGAGCTATTATCGCTCGGCCAACGGGGTCTTAATTGGTGAGTCCCTAGCCTACGCCCATCCATTTGTCATGCGAAATAAGTTCCACTGATAGCGAATGCTTTTAAATAATTGATTTGAATAGCGTAACGCCTTATCAGTGGGGAATTTGTTTACCCAGTGTTACAAGCATTGTTTCCCCCACAGTTTACGACATCACCAAGCGGTCTTCCTTCTCCAACCTGCAAAAGTGGATCGAGGAGGTGCGCAGGTACACGGCTTCCAATGTCCTCATCATCCTGGTGGGCAACAAGTGCGATCTGGAGGAGCAGCGCGAGGTGGACTTCGAGGAGGCGCGCCAGATGTGTCAATATATACCTGAGATCCTGTTCGTGATGGAGACCTCCGCGAAGGAGAACATGAACGTGGAAGACGCCTTTCGCTGCCTGGCCAATGAACTTAAAGTAAGGGATTGTTCCCCTAAAGTTAACTAAATTAATGATTGTTTTCCCTTAAAAACAGCGCCAACACGATGCCAACAATGTGGAGGAGGTGCCCGAGAACACCATCACCTTGGGCCAGGGAAAGCCTTTGAAGAGCTGCAGCAGCTCCTGCAATCTCACCTAGATTTTCTTCTTATTTTTTTGCTTTTACTTTTGTGATCAAATTGTTCTTGTGGCTATATTTTGTAGTTTGCTAATGTTTTAACCTTATCCTAGACACTAACTTTTACACAAGCATGTATTTATTTTAGACGATAGAGTACAAACAATCTCACACATCAGAATCAGCGAATCGAGCCAACAATGTCAATTACAAGGCAATGCTCAGAGAGGCAAATACGTCCACATCTCTATTTGTAATTTGTAATTTGTATTTGATATGCGATGCGCTATGCGACAGTGTCGAAATAAACTCGTTTATTTTGTAATTTTATTGGAAGTATCGTAGTTAATTGGCTTAGCTCCTAGACATTATCCATATACACGTAGATTTAAATCATTGAGGGCGACGGATCTCCCGTTCAGACGTAATTTACACTAAATAAAATTGGCTTGGCAACAACTTTTTTTTATCAAACAATTTGGAAACGACGCTTCAAAAATTGTTTGTATATCAAAATTGGTTTACTTTCTCTAGACAGCTAAAGGTTTAATGATTAATTTTAGCTAGTACGTAGCGGCGGGTCATTTGTTCTTGATGCGCTGAACGATCCACTCGAGTCCTTGGTAGAGTCCCTCGCCGGTGAGCGCGCAGCAGGCCTGGATGTGCCACTGGTGCTTCTTTATGGAGGTGAGGTCCAGTTGCCGCGATATCTCCGCCGCCGACATGGAGCCCTTGAGGTCCTGCTTATTGGCATAGACCAAGAGGCTAGCCTTGCTGAGATCCTCGTGCTGCAGCATCCGGTAGAGCTCCTCCCGCGTCACAGCCAACCTTTCCCGATCCGTTGAGTCTATGACCATGATGACCAGCTCTGTGTTCGTGTAGTAGGTGCTCCAGGCGGCGCGCAGGCTCTGCTGACCGCCCAAATCCCAGACCAGGAAGTGAATGTTCCGCCAGACGACCTCCTCCACATTCGAACCGATCGTGGGACTCGTGTGGACGACCTCGTTCATCAGGAACTGGTACAGGATGGTCGTCTTGCCCGCGTTGTCCAGGCCCACCATCACCAGCTTGTGCTCCTCGTTGCCGAACATCCGCCACAGCCGCGATAATAGTAGTCCCATCTTGTATATTTAATTGTTGATTATGCTGCAGCTGCTGCTGTGTTGTTGTTGTTGTTACTCCCGATAAGTGATTTGATTTCGGGGCGATGACGGCGATTGCCTCACACACAGGTTATCGGCTGTGCGTGTGTGTATGCGTGTGGGAGTAAGTGAACGTGAGGCTTTGTTGTTGTTTCCCCCAGGGGAAGGCGAAGGCCATACGGTAAATTATTCACTGATTTAACTATTCACTTCACACACTCACACACACACCCTAATTACTGTTGTTGTCTTCGCCAAGTGGGTTTCCTTTTCTATTTGGGGGTTTGGCTGGCTGGCTTCCTGGTGGTTTTCCCTTGGCTGGTTTCCTTTCGGCCGTCGCTACGACTGGCGCGTCTTCGTTTTCGCGTCGCAATGGGCTTAGAACAGCCGTTTTGGTTAATTTAATTAACGCAGTTTTAATTAAAAAAGTAAACAGTAAAAGTGATTAATTAACATCACTCGGAATCGATAGTCTTGCGCTGCTATCGATACCAAAAGGCAGTGTGACCGTAAAACTCTTGGTGTTGCACAGCGTTGATTATTAAG